>NC_138885.1:30589749-30895812 GCF_965194825.1 Balaenoptera physalus | reverse complement strand
ATACAAAACCAGCAGTCATATCCCAATACCAAACACCATTATTTGTTTAATCTTCCCCAACTATAGCCATATTACTATAATTACCAATCTCAGTCCAAGCAGCCAGAATTGCCATGCTGTTAAGAGATAGAAATCTAAACACTACTTTCTTTGACCCTTCAGGAGGAGACCGAATCCTATACCAACACCTCTTTTGATACTTTGCTCACCCTGAAGTCTGTATTCATGGCCTAACAGTGTTTTTTATAAACTCACATAGCATTACATACTATTTAGGACAAAAATTGCCTTTCAGCTATCTGGGAATAGTATGAGTCATGTCCACTGGTTTTTTAGGAGTTCTCTTGTGGGCCCATCATATGTTTACCATAGGGATAGCTGTGGACTCAGGAGCATACTTTGCATCAGCTACCGTAATTACTTCTATCCCTACAGGAGTAAAAGTATCTAGCTGATTAGCAACTCTTTATTTAATTTTTCTTTTTCTTTTCTTTTTTTTTTTTTTTTTTGGCTGAGTTGGGTCTTGGTTGCTGCGCATGGGCTTTCTCTGGTTGCGGTGAGCGGCAGGTACTCTTCGTTGCGGTGTGCGGCCCTTTCATTGCAGTGGCTTCTCTTGTTGCAGAGCACGGCCTCTAGGCGCGTGGGCTTCAGTAGTTGTGGCTTGCGGGCTCTAGAGGGCAGGCTCAGTAGTTGTGGCACACGGGCTTTTTGCTCCGCGGCATGTGGGATCTTCCCAGACAAGGGCTCGAACCCGTGTTCCCTGCATTGGCAGACGAATTCTTAACCACTGCGTCACCAGGGAAGTCCCTGGTTAGCAACTGTTCACGGAGGTAATACTATATGACCTCCCACTATATTATGAGTTTTAGGCTTTAGTTTTTCTTTTTACAGTAGGTGGTTTGACAGGAATCATCTTAGTCAACTCATCCCCAGACATTGTCCTCCAGGATACATACTATGTAGTAGCACACTTCCATGACCTAATGTCCATGGGAGCAGTCTTCACTATTATAGGAGGCTTTCTACACTGATTCCCACTATTCTCAGGTTATACAGTTAACTCAGCATGAGCAAAAATTCACTTCACAAGTATATTTGTAGTCGTAAATATGACTTCCTGCAGCACTTTCGTGGCCTCTCAGGGATGTCACTACGTTAGTCTGAGTACCCTGAGGCACACACAACATGAAATATTTTGTCTTTAGGCTCATTCATCTCAGTAGCAGCAGTAATGCTAATAATCTTCATACTTTGAAAAGCATTTGTGTCTAAACAAGAAGTCTTAGCAGTGGAAATTGCTACTCCTAACCTAGAATGGTTACACGGATGTCCTCCACCATATCCTACGTTTCAAGATCCTACCTATGTAAATGTAAAATAAGGAAGGACTCAAGTCCTTTTCAACCAGTTTCAAGCCAACACCATAACAATTATGTCTTCCTCAATAAATGAGATAAAAGTAAAAAGTGATGTAGCTTTGTCAAAGTTAAATGATAGGCTAAAATCCTGTATATGACTAAGGCATATCAATTTCATCTAGGCTCTCAAGATACAACATCACCGATTATGGAAGAACTTTTACATTTTCTTCATCACACATTAATGGTGATTTTTAAAATAAGTTCTCTAGTCCTCTATATCATTTCACTAATATTGACATCTAAACTCATATGCATACAATAGATGCACAGGTAGAGAAAATGTGAACAATTTACTAGCTATTATTGTAATCTTAATTGCCCTATCATCATTGTGAATCCTTTACATGATACATGAAATCAATAACTCTTCCCAAACCATAAAAAACTATGGGTCCGTAACGATACTGAAGCTACAAATACACAGATTACGAAGATTTAAATGTTGACTCCTCTGTAATCCCCACATCAGAGCTAAAACCAGGAGAATAATGACTAATAGAAGTCAACAACCGAGTAGTTAGGGATAGTCATTGAATATTAGTTTCATCTGAAATTGTTGTACACTCCGGAGTTGTTCCTTCTCAGGCCTAAAAGAAGCTGCTATCCCAGGACGCCTAACTTAAAGAATCCTAATATCAACAGGACCAGGCCTATGTTGTGGACAAGAGAGCACGTTTTCCTGAGTTCAAAGACAGGACAGAGGGATATGTCTGAGATATGGGGTGAATCTGCAGCCCATGGGGATGCACTCTCCAAGCTCCAGTATAGGAATGGGGCCTCTAGGGTCCCAGGCCACCCACCATGCCCTCTGGAGCAGGATCTGGGCAACATTCCCTGTCAGTGATGAGGCAGCCCTAGCACCTGTCACGGCCCGATGTCGTGTCCTATGTGGGCCCCATGCTCTTGGGACCACACCCCACACTCTGCAGGTCCATGCTACAGGGTCCTTCATGCCTCAGGAGTAGAGACCACACAGCAAGCAGTTCCCTCCCCAACCAGCAGGAGGAGGGGAGGAGAGCAGGGACACCAGGGGACTCTCACTCAGACAACAACACCCCAGCGGTGCCAGCGGGGACAGTGATGATGCAGATGAGGCACAGACCAAGAGATGGGACCAGAGGACCCAAAAGGCAGCTGGTCAGGTCCTGGCTCACCTGCACCCCGGACACCTTTGTCCCGCATACACCCCCTTCCTCATACACCCTCTCCTTAAATGCAGATTCTTCAGATGCGAACAGGCAGAGCTTCAGACTGAAAGTCAGCTCTTCCAAAATGACCCGTCAGCAAACACTGCAGGATTCCACTCCAGTGGGTGCCCTGCAGTCGACAACTCAGGGACTGAAGTGGATATCGGTGCCAGGGGCAGTGGGAGGGAATGGGGAATGAGACTTTCATGGTTGTGGAATTTTGGTTTTGCAGGACGAAAAGTTCTACTGATGGTGGTGATGGCTCCACGAGAAAGTGAATCTATCTGATGCCTCAGAAACGTGCACTTAAAATGGTGATGATGGTAAAGGGTATGTGACGTGTGTTTTATTTCACTTAAAATAAATTCTTAAAATAATGTCTTGTTAATTGAGATTCCATTTCGACTCCCCTTCATCACAAATGTCGGAGGCCCAGACACAGTCCCCTACCTTAGGGGCCATCACGGTACCCTCACAGAGCACGTGGGAGACCATTCATAGGGGGGGCTAGTCTGTGCTCACCTGACCTCTGTCCAGGGGGACCCAGGCAGTGGTGACCCCCATAGATTAGACATATGATATGCTATAGTATTAATACGACACCACCAAGTGTTGTCACTCACCGGAACACAGAGCAGCAACCCACTCAAACATGCCTGACCTCATATGATTGTGACAAGATGAAGAGAAGAAAAGGAACCACAGGTTAATCAGGACAACACCCTTAATGCAGAGGTTGGAAATCTCAAAGGGGACAGGACACACTGCAGGCAAAGAGCGCATATGCGGTCTCCCCATCCATGTGATCCTGACCCATGCAGGTATGGTGAGACCCACACAGTCCCCGCACCCTATACCTGGGGCCACACATCCACACTCACCAGGGTGACCCACCTCCCCAGACCCCTCCACCTGGGTCACATGTCTACAGTCCCAGGGTGACCTCACCTCCCCAGACCCTGCACCTGGTGTCACACGTCCCCTTGGTCAGGACACCATGGCTCTGCAAGGGGCTCCCCCAATGTGGAAACAAGCTGGGTCCCTGGGACCTCCTGGGATGGGAAAAAGTGTCAGGTGGGTCTCCTTTCCCCACACTTGTCCCAGAGGAGTCCTCCTCTTCTCACTTTGGTTCTGTGTGATTTTAACTGTTTGTACAGCTTTAATACTAAAGTTGAACACACGACCCTGGTGCTGGCATGCTCAGTCCTTTCTCGTCTCACTTACATGTTGAGAAAACTCACAGGACAGCAGGGCTGAAAGTCGAGGGGCAGCTCTGGACTCTGCTGAGTAGGGACGGTAGACTGGAGGGAGAGCTCAGCAGCAGCCTCAGCTGTCACCCATCGGCCTTTTGCCCGATCTGCGTGCCCTGCAATCAATTCAGAAGCTAAACCTGCTTCCCTATGCACCATGCACGTGCTGGTAAATTGGAATTATTGCCAGGTAGTCCTCCTGAGGATTCTCCATGAACCCCAGGGAAGGTGAACCTTGCAGGGATTAAGACTAAGGCCCCGACCATAGCACTGACCCTTGGGAGGACCAGGTCACCACACTCAGAAGAGAGGCTGTTACGTAGACAAGCCCACCTCAGCTCCAGACCCCAGACATCTAAGCACTGACATTCAGATGCAGGCACGGAACTTCCCAGTACTGAGGCCAGGCCGGGTCTCTACCCAGGTCCCCATAGTCCTAGCGTACACAGAACTTGGTCAGGTCTAAATCTTCTTATTATAGACAACACATGGTCAGCTCTAAACATAATCAGTAGACAGGACATGCAGAGGTCTAAATCTACCATGTAGACACAACTTGATCATGTTTAAACTAGCTTAGGGCTGATCTCATAGGGTGTACAGATCACACACATGGGTCTCTCATCTTTGGACACCCACGTCAGGAAACTGAACAAAATCTTTGTCATTAAACATTTCAACAGGTAAAACAGAAATGTTCCCAATTTCTCTGACCACCTGATGGTCAGGATCCACGGGCGAGCCACGAACTTCTTAGAGTGCAGCCCAGTCTGCTGCCAGGACAGACAAGAAGTGGCCTGATTCCAGCCTCCCAGGCTTCCAGAAGGAGGCGGCCACACTGCAAGCCAGGTCAGGAGAGTCCTGCATGGTCCGGGCCGGGAGATCCGGTCTGTCCATTCGGCTGGCCGATTCCGGGCGGGGCGCTCAGGGCCGCTGAGAGCCCTGCACTCAGGTCCTGCTTCCCTGCAGCGTGTGCGTGTGCGTGTGCGTGTGCGTGTGCGTGTGTGTGTAGAGGGGCGGTGGCTGACGGCTCCCATGGTTCCCAACCCGGGCACCGCGCTGTCTTCGAGGGGAGGCACGGGGAGAGGTAGGGGCACAGAAGCCGTTGGAGAGGAGAACCCACCGCGGAACTCCTTGCACACTGGCTCGCCCCACCCGGAGACCCGCCTGCCCATCGTGGGCCGCATGTCGCCCCCCAGTCCCCCACCCCCGAGGGCAGGGTGCCTGCTCTTTCAACAGCACAGGGTCTCACATGAAGGAGACCCAGTGTGGACTGTCAGCCCCCAACTCCTGATGCTGTGTTTAGGGGGAGAATGAACCCCCTTGACTGGGCGATGGGACCCTGTGAGGAAAGAGGTGGCGGCCCGATCCAAGTCGGGGCCTGGCTGAGATATGAGGAAACAGGAGCCAAGGGCAGGGCCTGGAGGCCAGGCCAACAGGAGGGGCACCCCCAGCCTTGGCCGGGCTCTCCCACGGTGACATTGTTGCTTTAGGGGACCTGGGACAGGTGACTGAATGTAATGGGAGTCTAAACTGGACCCTGAATGCGGCTTAAAGAAGGTGTGAAGGATGTTACTGAGACAGTGACAGTCATTGGAAGACAAACTCTGTGTCAGGATATCCTGCTCCATCCATTTAAATCCCTGAGATCTGTGACCTTTACGTGGCTACGCAGGATTGTTAGAGCAGCTGCGTGCGGATATATCTGGGGCACAATTCAGTCTGCAGCCAACTTGCAAGTGGTTCCAGCAAACACACAGGTGTGCGCACAGGCAGGCACAGCACACACACAAACATATGCACGTGCACAGCACAAATATATTCACACACTAGCATGTGAACACACATGCACCCATATGCCCATGCACACACTAATGTGTGCAAGTTCACATACCTATCCACATGCACAGCATATTTATGCAAACAGGCACATGCACACGCATAGCACACACACAGGGAATAAAGTGAATCCGTAAAGCATTAATTCCTGAACACAAGTGAAGCTGACATGTATTTTTCCCTTTTCTTAGCCTTGATGTTTTCCACAACAAAAAGTTTAAGAAAAAAGTTAATGGCAAATGACTTTTGATTCATAGGACTTTCTGATTTTATTCCACAAATATTATGACAGCAGAAATGAATGTAGATATTACATGTGTCCACTAATGGAAGAATGGAGAAGAAAAACACGGTCCATCAATAGAAGGGAATGCTATTCAGCCTAAAAAGGAAGTCAATTCTGACACAGGATGCAGCAGGGATGAACCTTGAGGGCATTATGCTCAGTGATGTAAGCTAGACACAAAAAAACAAACAGTGCTTGATCCACTCATACAAGGCCCCTAGAGCAGTCGGAAATATAGAGACATAAAGTAGGATGTTGAGGGCCAGAGGCTGAGGGAGGGACAATGGGGAGTGAGTGTTTAATGGGGACTGTTTCAATTTTGCAAGATGAAAAAGTTCTGGAGGATGATGGTGGTCAGGTTTGCACAACAGTGTGAATTACTTCCCGACCCTGAAATGTGCACTTAAAAATGGTTAAGATAGTACATTTTATGTTATGTGTACCAGACCACAATTTTTAAAACTTTTCCAAAAACAACAGGAAATAGTCCATGAATACCACAAGATGCACAACTTCACTAACAACAGAGGGATTAAAGCCATAAGAAAAATACTGTGCATACACCTACCAGAATGGCAGACATGAAAGACATAGTATCAAATATCAGCAGGATGTGGAGCAATGGAAAGCCTGGTACGCAACGGGGGGATGCAACCACTTCTGAAGCAATCGGGCCTCAGATAGCGAAGTCCGTGCACAGAGACCCACAGTGCTCCTCCCAGTTGAACACAAACCCACCAGCCCTGCACCAGGACACACGGACATGGACTGGCAGCCACAGGAGCCAAACCTGAAGGAACCTGAAGGCCATCACAGACGGATGCAGAAATGAACCATGCACGCTCCTATGAAGGAATATTCCACAGCAATGGAGTACATTTTGTTTAAAGGTAGTAAAACTATAAAAATTATTTTTTAAAGAAAACTATATTTACAAGATGAAAGAATCTATAATTCTGGCACCTAGGGATTGTCGAATGCTCCTAAAAACAGATTGCTGTGGAAACGTTTATTATAGGGAAATTGACATATTCTCTAGGAAGGACGCGGTGAATGGGCCTGCTACATTTTCTACATTGAAGACATGTACAGGTTTTGATTCTACTTCTGTTAAATCAAGTGGGGCTTCACTGGATTTCTGCTACTGCGGAGATAATCAAATTCTGGGTAGGGGTCAGGAGAAAATTAGTCATAGGTGTTCTTGTGTAGTAATTACTGTTGAAAGTGTAAATGATCCATTTACCAGTAAGACTGAGAATAGAATAACTGCTACATTACTTCATATGAGATGATCCTCTGTGCTATTGTTCCTGGAGCTCCAGTGAGTGAGTATTTTGAATGTGAAGTTCATCCAGATCTGAGGATGGAATAAATGGCTAGGTGTGATATGGCTAATAGAAATAATATGCCTACATTTATACTAATTAGTGGATAAGATATGGGAAGAGGAATTCATGTTGTGAGAGGCAGGGTTATGGCTAGCATTGGGGCAATAATATATAAATTGATGATGTTGATGGACATAGTGGTTCTTTAATAAGTAATTTGAATGCCTCAGCAATGGGTTGTAATCATCCATGGGGGCTGATGATTTTTGGCCCTTTCTGGATTTGTATATAGCCTAGGATTTTCCATTTGGTTAATTTGAGGAATGCTATGGTGAATTAAATTGGGTAATTTGTGAAAGAATGTTGATTATAAACATATTCTTAGGAAGAGGACTTGAACCAGTGCAGAAAAAGTTTCAGTTTTACATAATTACCGGGCTCTGCCAGCGTAACGAACCCTGTTCTACAGTAGGGTATGTATAAATTAATTGAATGTAGATTATATCATCATGTAGTTTGAAGACATTTTGTAAAGGAAGCCGTATTGCTCTTGTCCTTTCATACTGGAAGAAATCTGCAATAGACAGAAACCAACCAGGATGACTCCAGTCTGAACTCAGATCACGTGAGACTTTAATCGTTGAACAAACAGACAATTAATAGCAGTTATACCGTTGAAATGTCGTGATCCAGCATCAAGGTCATAAACCATATTGCCCATATGAACTCCAGAATACAATTACACTGTTATCCCTAGGAAAACTTGTTCCATTGACCAGTGTTTTAGAAGAACAGGTGATAAAGCATTTTGACTAGCTGGCCTAAATTTTAATCACTCAGAAGCGGTTTTATTCTCCCAAAAATAAATGGCGCATGGGCTCAAGACACACCTGCTTCAGTAGTTGTGGCGTGCAGACTCAGTAGTTGTGGCCCAATGGCTTAGTTGTTCCGTGGCACGTGAGATCTTCCCGGACCGGGGATCGAACCGGGTCCCCTGCATTGGCAGGCGAATTCTTAATCACTGCATCACCAGGGAAGTCCCAGATTCGCAGTCTCCCTTTTAATATACCTTAAGCCCAAAGAATCCATGGAAAATTGTTAGAGAAAATAAGGCAATAAAATATTGTAAGGACTATAACAGAAGCATATAGTACACAGTTCATATAGACACATCCCAAGCAGTTACAAAGTATATTAAAAGGGAGGCTGCAATTTTAAAAGAATAAGAAAAATTATACCCACAAACTCCCAATCTTTCCTGAAACCTTGCAATCTGAAACCCTATTGTAGGAAGCAGAAGATTCCAGGAGATAGTCTACAAATGAAGGACTCCAAACCCTGTGGTTGGATAAGGAATTCTGGAAGGAAGGTATCCTCACCCAAGGAGAGCAGGTTCCTATACTTCTCTAACATCACATCCCTGTACAATTCCCATTGATCTTGGTCCAGGCATTCTCACTCCTCTTGACAGAAATCTATGGCCACATCCTGGAATGTCAGCAGTCCCTGAAATTAAACGTACACATGCCATGTGGCCACGGGAAGAGTTCATAATATGACCCAAGAAGAAAACAGCAAGTTAAGAGAAGGTTTTAATTTAGAAGAGTCTCTTCAATTATCCACTAATACATATATATACATATATATATATATATATATATATATATATATAATTTTTTTTTTTACAAAGTAACTTTCTCTACCTTATTTCTAACTACAAGAAAAGAGTATGGCATGTGATCCACAAAACCAGTATAGAGACTATACTTGTCTGGAAAAGAAATGATAAAATGATGGTTTCAACACAGGCATATGCATTTTTGAGTGTTTTATTTATATCAAACTGGATAAAATGTGTGTATTTCTCATAGAGAAAAGACCTGTCGAGGTAGAAATGTACCTTTCAACTATTCATGGGTACACGAGTACACTGGGGAGATTGTAAAAGTGCAGCTTGTGATTCAGTAGGTCCGGTGGGCCTGAGTTCTATTTTTTTAACAAGCTGATTTTTAACTAGTGATGCCACAGTCTCTGATTCATTAACCACAACTGTGAATATCAGAGACATAATTAGAAAGGTAAAAATTCACATTTAATTTTGAACTTAAAGTGTTTTATCGATTTACACCTTTAATAGAATAGTGAGCACAGCAGCAACAATCATTTGTGAGTATTTACTATAGACTGTGTATCTTTCTAATTTTTTTGTGTAGGATTCCAGGAAAAAGGCCTGGGCTGCGGCCACAATGGGCGTGGCCCCCAGGCCGGGCCGCCCCTCCAGGACCCCCGACGGGGCCCTGCGCTCCTGGCGGCTCCCTCCCCCGCCGCCCCGCTCCCTCCCGGAAGGCCTCGGGGCAGAGCGGTCCCACCCACTGCGCGCTGAACAGAGCCCGCGTTTCCTCAGAGCTGGAACTCCCGGCTCAGGCGGGGTCTCTTCCCTCCGCCTTCACGGAACTGCCCCGGAGCCCGAGGGGAGGGCGACCTCACTGAGGCTGCGGGCTCTGGAGGTGCCCCGGCGGCCGAAGCCATGACAGTCGCGGGGACGGCGGGTCGGGTAAGTGGGCGCCGACCCTCCGCCTGGTCCGGTGCCCGGGCGGCAGCACAAGACCAGCTTCTGAGGGGCAGGGGTTCGCTGCCACCCGTCGCTGCTGTGCAGAAAGAGCGGCCTCCAGCGTCTGGTCCCCGGGAACTTCGGTCCGTCCTCTCGCCCCTGCCCTCGTCCTGGCTCGCGAGGCCTGGTGGGCGTGAGGAGGGGGTCGGCCTGAGCGTCCTGAGGGGAAACGGGGCAAGGGAGGCGCAGGGTCCGGCTGCAGCGTCAGCGCCCCTCTTCCCGACTGCGGGGAAAGCGGCTGAAAACTCCTCCCGAGGCGCGCAGGCCCCTTATTCAGCCGAGTCCCTCTGCGCTCCTTCCTCCCTGAGCTAAAGTACCGGGGGGAGGGTACAGGGCAGGGAACTGGCGCAGGTAATGGGGAACATCCAAAGGTGATTGTTAACTAAGGAAAACCAGCTCTCCCAAGGTGAGGAATGCGGCGCTTTTCTTTGCCTGGGCTCACTGAATTCCTTCCTTTGATATGCACCTCAGCTCTCTGGGGCCTGCATTCTGTATTTGCATATCCTGAGTGCCTCAGGGCCCGCCGGCTCACATTGGAGGGCTGCAAGTGCTGAAGACTGTGACATCCTTTGTTTACTGATAGGGCAATAAATAGTCCATTTCTCACAGGCTTGAGGGGCAGACAGTGGAAAAAAGTCAGAGAATCTCACTCGGCCTGTACTTTGGTTTACATATAGATAATATTTATACTTAACTGTGCTAATAGAGGTTCTCAAGTCCAATCAACTTGTACTACTGCCCTCTATGTATCAATTTCATCAATATCATAAGATAAATGCCTATAGAATTGACTTAATCCATTTAAATAGGATAATGATTTTGAAAGGAAACATAATAGAAATATAACAACGAAACCTTTACCACTAAAGGCTGGGTCTGGAACACCCTAAATAAATGTTCCATTGTTAAAATATTGAAAGATGTAGTCAATAGAAATATCAACAAAAATGACAAATAATAAGGGTAGCAGAATGTTGAAATGTTCTATCTTTATCATTAAAGTGGCAGAAAATCATTTATTAGTAGGCACTGGGGGCAGAAGATGCCTGATTTTATATCTGTGTCATATTTGTGCAGTTGTTTCAACAAGTAACTTAAAGACAAAATGGAAAGACAAGGAGGTTTGTGCCTGAGATCATGTTGATGTGAAACCAGGGATGGCCACCTTGTGCCAGGTGAGTTAAGTTTACCTGGCAGGTAGACCGCAGAGCTCCTGGGAAGCAAGGGTTGGAATTTTTCTGCTGGGTGCCCCTTAGGTTCTGTGACTTGACTGACTGTGAGTCATGTTTCGGGAAAGACCTGATCACAGGAAAAGGCTGGGAATAGAGTGATTTGGGGAGCAGCTAACAACATTCATCACAGCTCACGGCCTGAATGAATTTTAAAGAAACAGGAAAACAAAGGCTTCTTATGGAATCAGAGAATGTGAGGGCTGGACAATCCCAGAAAATGAGGAACACCCATCCCATTTTCCAGATGACAAAACAGAGGTCCAGCAAGGTGAAATCCCTCACCCAAGTTGCACCCGTCTCTCCTCCCCACTACGTGGTTCATGAAAGCAGGACTCTTCCTGTCTTGACCACTGCTGAACCCCAAAAAGGGCCAGGCATCTAGCAGCTGCTCCAAAAATTTGGGTTGACTGTAGGAACAATGCTATTTCTTTCTTTCTCACTCTTATTCAGGATTGTGCCAAGAACTCCCCAGGTTGCAATGTAATTCGATAAATGTAAATATTAATTGAGTTTTGTTGTGATGAGGACTTAGGCTTTGAAGGTAACAGACTTGGTTCAGATCTTGGTTCTGCCACTCCATAGCTGTTTGGCTTTGGGAAAATTACTAAACCTCTCTGAGATTATTTCCTCCTTTGTAAAGTGGGGATAAATCTCTCTGAGCCAGCAGAGCAGCTGCATGAGAGATGTGCACTAAATATTGGTCTTTCTCACTCTCCTACGCCATCTCTCTGTTCTTCCCAGAGAAGCTGTACAGAAGGATATAGTACTTTTGTTTAAAATAGTTAACTAATTAATTAATTAATTTGTTTTTGGCTGCGTTGGGTCTTCGTTGCTATGCGCAGGCTTTGCCTAGTTGCGGCAAGCGGGGGCTACTCTTTGTTGCGGTGCGCGGGCTTCTCATTGCGGTGGCTTCTCTTGCTAGCCTTAACCCCAATGCTAGCCTTAACCCTGGCTCTCACAACATGAATTCCTCTTCCCATATCTTATCCACTAATTAATATAAATGTAGGCATGTTATTTCTATTAGCCATATCACACCTAGCCATTTACTCCATCCTCAGATGTGGATGAACTTCACATTCAAAATACTCATTCACTGGAGCTCTAGGAGCAATAGCACAGACAATCATCTCATATGAAGTAATGTAGCAGTTATTCTATTCTCAGTCTTACTGATAAATGGATCATTTACACTTTCAACAGTAATTATTACACAAGAACACCTATGACTAATTTTCTCCTGACCCCTACCCAGAATTTGATTATCTCGGCAGTAGCCGAAATCCAACGAAGCCCCACTTGATTAAACGGAAGTAGCATCAAAACCTGTATATGTCTTCAATGTAGAAAATGTAGCAGGCCCATTCACCCCGTCCCTCCTAGAGAATATGTCAATTTCCCTATAATAAACATTTCCACAGCAATCTATTTTTAGGAGCATTCGACAATCCCTAGGTGCCAGAATTATATACAGCCCAAGTCATCATTAAACACATCTAACAATCTCCTTTCTATGAATTTGAGCCTCCTACCTACAATTTTGATATGATCAACGCATACATCTCTTATAAAAAGTATTTTACGACTAACATTAACCCTATGTATATGAGAGTTTTCACTAATTGTCATCATACCAGGCAACCCACCACAAATTTAAGAAATATGTCTGACAAAAGAGTTACTTTGATAGAGTAAATCACAGAGGTTTCAATGCTCTTATTCCTGGAATTGAATTCTTCCTAATAATTTTACATTCTCCATGCTACCTACTACATTACACCACATGCTATATAGTAAAGTTCTCTAAGTAAGCTTCAGGCCCATACCCCCAAAATATTTTTGTATATCCTTCCTGTGCTAATAAACTCTCATTGTTTTTACCATCATTCTACTGACCATTTTCTCAGGAAATATAATTGTATAACAAGCTCACACTGGTTAATGGTATCCCCATTCTAATAAAAAACATGAACCCATAAGCTACAGAAGCATCCAACAAATATTTCCTAAAACAGTCCACCACATCAATACTACTTATAATGGCTATTATCATTAATCTAATATACTCTGGTCAAAGAGCACAATGAATAACAAGAATCTTTAATCCAGCAGCATCCACCCTCATGACAATCGCCCTTGTCACAAAAGTAGGACTTTCCCCATTTCACTTCTGAGTGCCTGAAGTCACACGAGGCATCCCATGAACAGCAGACCTGATGCTATCAACATGACAAAATTGCACCCCTATCAGTTTTATACCACAGGTCACCTTCCATCAACCTAAATATACTATTAATCATAGTGATATTATAAATCATAGCTGGAGGCTGAGGCAGACTTCGCCATACTCACCTGGAAAATATTACACCCTCCTCATCAATTGCCCATATAGGATGAATAACAGCTATTATAATGTATATTCAGATTATAACAATCCTAAACATACTAATTTATATCATAACAACACTATCTTCTTCTTATTTATGCCCAGATCATGTACTACAAGAGTATCATTATCACACACATGAGATAAAACACCTCCCATCACAATCATTTTCCTCACCATTATAGTATCATTAGGACATCGCCCATCACTATCAGGCTTTCTACCCAAATGAATAATTATCCAAGAGATAACAAAAACGACAACATCATTCTACCAACACTAATAACCATCATAGCAGTCCTCAGCATATATTTCTACTTGCAGCTAACATACTCCACATCACTAACTATATTCCCTTCATTAAACAACACAAACACAAAACAATTTGAACATACAAAGAAATAACCTTCCTATCATTACCAATCATAATACCCACACGGTTACTACACACAACACCCATTCTATCGGTGCTGGACTAGGAATTTAGGTTAGTTCAGACCAAGAGCTTTCAAAACCCTAAACAAGTGAAATTTACTTAATTCCTAAAAATAAGGATTGCAAGACTTTATTCTACATCAATTGAATGTAAAGCAAACACTGTATTGAAGCCAAATCTTTACGAGATGGATGAGTTTTAACCCCAGGAAACTTTAGTTAACAGGCAAATCCTCTAGTCAACTGACTTCAGTCTACTTCTCCTTCATTTGAGAAAGAAAAAAAGAAAAAAAAAAAAAGGCAGGATAATCACTGGCAGAATTGAAGCTGCTTCTCTGAAGTTACAAGTCAATTTGTTGATTCACCACAGGGTTTGCCAGAAAGAGGGCTCAATCTCTGTCTTTAGATTTACAGTCTAATGCTAACTCAGTCATTTTACCTCTGTTCATACACTGCTGATTATTTTCAACAAATCACAAAGATATCGCCATTTTATATTTACTATTTGGTGCTTGAGCTGGAGTAGCAGGCAGCACCTTAATTATATTAATCCAGGCTGAGCTATGCTGACCTGGACCGCTACTTGGAGATGCCCAAATCTGTAAGGTTGTCATAACAGTCCCTGCACTTCTAATAATTTTCTTTATAACTGTACCCGTTATGATTGCAGGCTTTGAAAACTGACTTGGGCCACTAAGAACTCGGACACCTGAAGTAGCATTTCCCCCAATAAATCATATAAACTTTTGACTACTTCCCCCATCATTCTTACTCCTACTCATATCACCAATAGTAGAAGCTGGTTCTGGTACCAGTGGGACGGTGTATTCAGCTCTAGCCTGCAATCTGGCCCATGCAGGAGCCTCTGTCGACCTAACTGTTTTCTCCTTACATTTAGCAGGTGTCTCCTCAATTCTTGGTATTATTACTTTTATTACTATAGTCTTTAATACAAAACCAGCAGTCATATCCCAATACCAAACACCATTATTTGTTTAATCTTCCCCAACTATAGCCATATTACTATAATTACCAATCTCAGTCCAAGCAGCCAGAATTGCCATGCTGTTAAGAGATAGAAATCTAAACACTACTTTCTTTGACCCTTCAGGAGGAGACCGAATCCTATACCAACACCTCTTTTGATACTTTGCTCACCCTGAAGTCTGTATTCATGGCCTAACAGTGTTTTTTATAAACTCACATAGCATTACATACTATTTAGGACAAAAATTGCCTTTCAGCTATCTGGGAATAGTATGAGTCATGTCCACTGGTTTTTTAGGAGTTCTCTTGTGGGCCCATCATATGTTTACCATAGGGATAGCTGTGGACTCAGGAGCATACTTTGCATCAGCTACCGTAATTACTTCTATCCCTACAGGAGTAAAAGTATCTAGCTGATTAGCAACTCTTTATTTAATTTTTCTTTTTCTTTTCTTTTTTTTTTTTTTTTTTGGCTGAGTTGGGTCTTGGTTGCTGCGCATGGGCTTTCTCTGGTTGCGGTGAGCGGCAGGTACTCTTCGTTGCGGTGTGCGGCCCTTTCATTGCAGTGGCTTCTCTTGTTGCAGAGCACGGCCTCTAGGCGCGTGGGCTTCAGTAGTTGTGGCTTGCGGGCTCTAGAGGGCAGGCTCAGTAGTTGTGGCACACGGGCTTTTTGCTCCGCGGCATGTGGGATCTTCCCAGACAAGGGCTCGAACCCGTGTTCCCTGCATTGGCAGACGAATTCTTAACCACTGCGTCACCAGGGAAGTCCCTGGTTAGCAACTGTTCACGGAGGTAATACTATATGACCTCCCACTATATTATGAGTTTTAGGCTTTAGTTTTTCTTTTTACAGTAGGTGGTTTGACAGGAATCATCTTAGTCAACTCATCCCCAGACATTGTCCTCCAGGATACATACTATGTAGTAGCACACTTCCATGACCTAATGTCCATGGGAGCAGTCTTCACTATTATAGGAGGCTTTCTACACTGATTCCCACTATTCTCAGGTTATACAGTTAACTCAGCATGAGCAAAAATTCACTTCACAAGTATATTTGTAGTCGTAAATATGACTTCCTGCAGCACTTTCGTGGCCTCTCAGGGATGTCACTACGTTAGTCTGAGTACCCTGAGGCACACACAACATGAAATATTTTGTCTTTAGGCTCATTCATCTCAGTAGCAGCAGTAATGCTAATAATCTTCATACTTTGAAAAGCATTTGTGTCTAAACAAGAAGTCTTAGCAGTGGAAATTGCTACTCCTAACCTAGAATGGTTACACGGATGTCCTCCACCATATCCTACGTTTCAAGATCCTACCTATGTAAATGTAAAATAAGGAAGGACTCAAGTCCTTTTCAACCAGTTTCAAGCCAACACCATAACAATTATGTCTTCCTCAATAAATGAGATAAAAGTAAAAAGTGATGTAGCTTTGTCAAAGTTAAATGATAGGCTAAAATCCTGTATATGACTAAGGCATATCAATTTCATCTAGGCTCTCAAGATACAACATCACCGATTATGGAAGAACTTTTACATTTTCTTCATCACACATTAATGGTGATTTTTAAAATAAGTTCTCTAGTCCTCTATATCATTTCACTAATATTGACATCTAAACTCATATGCATACAATAGATGCACAGGTAGAGAAAATGTGAACAATTTACTAGCTATTATTGTAATCTTAATTGCCCTATCATCATTGTGAATCCTTTACATGATACATGAAATCAATAACTCTTCCCAAACCATAAAAAACTATGGGTCCGTAACGATACTGAAGCTACAAATACACAGATTACGAAGATTTAAATGTTGACTCCTCTGTAATCCCCACATCAGAGCTAAAACCAGGAGAATAATGACTAATAGAAGTCAACAACCGAGTAGTTAGGGATAGTCATTGAATATTAGTTTCATCTGAAATTGTTGTACACTCCGGAGTTGTTCCTTCTCAGGCCTAAAAGAAGCTGCTATCCCAGGACGCCTAACTTAAAGAATCCTAATATCAACAGGACCAGGCCTATGTTGTGGACAAGAGAGCACGTTTTCCTGAGTTCAAAGACAGGACAGAGGGATATGTCTGAGATATGGGGTGAATCTGCAGCCCATGGGGATGCACTCTCCAAGCTCCAGTATAGGAATGGGGCCTCTAGGGTCCCAGGCCACCCACCATGCCCTCTGGAGCAGGATCTGGGCAACATTCCCTGTCAGTGATGAGGCAGCCCTAGCACCTGTCACGGCCCGATGTCGTGTCCTATGTGGGCCCCATGCTCTTGGGACCACACCCCACACTCTGCAGGTCCATGCTACAGGGTCCTTCATGCCTCAGGAGTAGAGACCACACAGCAAGCAGTTCCCTCCCCAACCAGCAGGAGGAGGGGAGGAGAGCAGGGACACCAGGGGACTCTCACTCAGACAACAACACCCCAGCGGTGCCAGCGGGGACAGTGATGATGCAGATGAGGCACAGACCAAGAGATGGGACCAGAGGACCCAAAAGGCAGCTGGTCAGGTCCTGGCTCACCTGCACCCCGGACACCTTTGTCCCGCATACACCCCCTTCCTCATACACCCTCTCCTTAAATGCAGATTCTTCAGATGCGAACAGGCAGAGCTTCAGACTGAAAGTCAGCTCTTCCAAAATGACCCGTCAGCAAACACTGCAGGATTCCACTCCAGTGGGTGCCCTGCAGTCGACAACTCAGGGACTGAAGTGGATATCGGTGCCAGGGGCAGTGGGAGGGAATGGGGAATGAGACTTTCATGGTTGTGGAATTTTGGTTTTGCAGGACGAAAAGTTCTACTGATGGTGGTGATGGCTCCACGAGAAAGTGAATCTATCTGATGCCTCAGAAACGTGCACTTAAAATGGTGATGATGGTAAAGGGTATGTGACGTGTGTTTTATTTCACTTAAAATAAATTCTTAAAATAATGTCTTGTTAATTGAGATTCCATTTCGACTCCCCTTCATCACAAATGTCGGAGGCCCAGACACAGTCCCCTACCTTAGGGGCCATCACGGTACCCTCACAGAGCACGTGGGAGACCATTCATAGGGGGGGCTAGTCTGTGCTCACCTGACCTCTGTCCAGGGGGACCCAGGCAGTGGTGACCCCCATAGATTAGACATATGATATGCTATAGTATTAATACGACACCACCAAGTGTTGTCACTCACCGGAACACAGAGCAGCAACCCACTCAAACATGCCTGACCTCATATGATTGTGACAAGATGAAGAGAAGAAAAGGAACCACAGGTTAATCAGGACAACACCCTTAATGCAGAGGTTGGAAATCTCAAAGGGGACAGGACACACTGCAGGCAAAGAGCGCATATGCGGTCTCCCCATCCATGTGATCCTGACCCATGCAGGTATGGTGAGACCCACACAGTCCCCGCACCCTATACCTGGGGCCACACATCCACACTCACCAGGGTGACCCACCTCCCCAGACCCCTCCACCTGGGTCACATGTCCACAGTCCCAGGGTGACCTCACCTCCCCAGACCCTGCACCTGGGGTCACACGTCCCCTTGGTCAGGACACCATGGCTCTGCAAGGGGCTCCCCCAATGTGGAAACAAGCTGGGTCCCTGGGACCTCCTGGGATGGGAAAAAGTGTCAGGTGGGTCTCCTTTCCCCACACTTGTCCCAGAGGAGTCCTCCTCTTCTCACTTTGGTTCTGTGTGATTTTAACTGTTTGTACAGCTTTAATACTAAAGTTGAACACACGACCCTGGTGCTGGCATGCTCAGTCCTTTCTCGTCTCACTTACATGTTGAGAAAACTCACAGGACAGCAGGGCTGAAAGTCGAGGGGCAGCTCTGGACTCTGCTGAGTAGGGACGGTAGACTGGAGGGAGAGCTCAGCAGCAGCCTCAGCTGTCACCCATCGGCCTTTTGCCCGATCTGCGTGCCCTGCAATCAATTCAGAAGCTAAACCTGCTTCCCTATGCACCATGCACGTGCTGGTAAATTGGAATTATTGCCAGGTAGTCCTCCTGAGGATTCTCCATGAACCCCAGGGAAGGTGAACCTTGCAGGGATTAAGACTAAGGCCCCGACCATAGCACTGACCCTTGGGAGGACCAGGTCACCACACTCAGAAGAGAGGCTGTTACGTAGACAAGCCCACCTCAGCTCCAGACCCCAGACATCTAAGCACTGACATTCAGATGCAGGCACGGAACTTCCCAGTACTGAGGCCAGGCCGGGTCTCTACCCAGGTCCCCATAGTCCTAGCGTACACAGAACTTGGTCAGGTCTAAATCTTCTTATTATAGACAACACATGGTCAGCTCTAAACATAATCAGTAGACAGGACATGCAGAGGTCTAAATCTACCATGTGGACACAACTTGATCATGTTTAAACTAGCTTAGGGCTGATCTCATAGGGGGTACAGATCACACACATGGGTCTCTCATCTTTGGACACCCACGTCAGGAAACTGAACAAAATCTTTGTCATTAAACATTTCAACAGGTAAAACAGAAATGTTCCCAATTTCTCTGACCACCTGATGGTCAGGATCCACGGGCGAGCCACGAACTTCTTAGAGTGCAGCCCAGTCTGCTGCCAGGACAGACAAGAAGTGGCCTGATTCCAGCCTCCCAGGCTTCCAGAAGGAGGCGGCCACACTGCAAGCCAGGTCAGGAGAGTCCTGCATGGTCCGGGCCGGGAGATCCGGTCTGTCCATTCGGCTGGCCGATTCCGGGCGGGGCGCTCAGGGCCGCTGAGAGCCCTGCACTCAGGTCCTGCTTCCCTGCAGCGTGTGCGTGTGCGTGTGCGTGTGCGTGTGCGTGTGTGTGTAGAGGGGCGGTGGCTGACGGCTCCCATGGTTCCCAACCCGGGCACCGCGCTGTCTTCGAGGGGAGGCACGGGGAGAGGTAGGGGCACAGAAGCCGTTGGAGAGGAGAACCCACCGCGGAACTCCTTGCACACTGGCTCGCCCCACCCGGAGACCCGCCTGCCCATCGTGGGCCGCATGTCGCCCCCCAGTCCCCCACCCCCGAGGGCAGGGTGCCTGCTCTTTCAACAGCACAGGGTCTCACATGAAGGAGACCCAGTGTGGACTGTCAGCCCCCAACTCCTGATGCTGTGTTTAGGGGGAGAATGAACCCCCTTGACTGGGCGATGGGACCCTGTGAGGAAAGAGGTGGCGGCCCGATCCAAGTCGGGGCCTGGCTGAGATATGAGGAAACAGGAGCCAAGGGCAGGGCCTGGAGGCCAGGCCAACAGGAGGGGCACCCCCAGCCTTGGCCGGGCTCTCCCACGGTGACATTGTTGCTTTAGGGGACCTGGGACAGGTGACTGAATGTAATGGGAGTCTAAACTGGACCCTGAATGCGGCTTAAAGAAGGTGTGAAGGATGTTACTGAGACAGTGACAGTCATTGGAAGACAAACTCTGTGTCAGGATATCCTGCTCCATCCATTTAAATCCCTGAGATCTGTGACCTTTACGTGGCTACGCAGGATTGTTAGAGCAGCTGCGTGCGGATATATCTGGGGCACAATTCAGTCTGCAGCCAACTTGCAAGTGGTTCCAGCAAACACACAGGTGTGCGCACAGGCAGGCACAGCACACACACAAACATATGCACGTGCACAGCACAAATATATTCACACACTAGCATGTGAACACACATGCACCCATATGCCCATGCACACACTAATGTGTGCAAGTTCACATACCTATCCACATGCACAGCATATTTATGCAAACAGGCACATGCACACGCATAGCACACACACAGGGAATAAAGTGAATCCGTAAAGCATTAATTCCTGAACACAAGTGAAGCTGACATGTATTTTTCCCTTTTCTTAGCCTTGATGTTTTCCACAACAAAAAGTTTAAGAAAAAAGTTAATGGCAAATGACTTTTGATTCATAGGACTTTCTGATTTTATTCCACAAATATTATGACAGCAGAAATGAATGTAGATATTACATGTGTCCACTAATGGAAGAATGGAGAAGAAAAACACGGTCCATCAATAGAAGGGAATGCTATTCAGCCTAAAAAGGAAGTCAATTCTGACACAGGATGCAGCAGGGATGAACCTTGAGGGCATTATGCTCAGTGATGTAAGCTAGACACAAAAAAACAAACAGTGCTTGATCCACTCATACAAGGCCCCTAGAGCAGTCGGAAATATAGAGACATAAAGTAGGATGTTGAGGGCCAGAGGCTGAGGGAGGGACAATGGGGAGTGAGTGTTTAATGGGGACTGTTTCAATTTTGCAAGATGAAAAAGTTCTGGAGGATGATGGTGGTCAGGTTTGCACAACAGTGTGAATTACTTCCCGACCCTGAAATGTGCACTTAAAAATGGTTAAGATAGTACATTTTATGTTATGTGTACCAGACCACAATTTTTAAAACTTTTCCAAAAACAACAGGAAATAGTCCATGAATACCACAAGATGCACAACTTCACTAACAACAGAGGGATTAAAGCCATAAGAAAAATACTGTGCATACACCTACCAGAATGGCAGACATGAAAGACATAGTATCAAATATCAGCAGGATGTGGAGCAATGGAAAGCCTGGTACGCAACGGGGGGATGCAACCACTTCTGAAGCAATCGGGCCTCAGATAGCGAAGTCCGTGCACAGAGACCCACAGTGCTCCTCCCAGTTGAACACAAACCCACCAGCCCTGCACCAGGACACACGGACATGGACTGGCAGCCACAGGAGCCAAACCTGAAGGAACCTGAAGGCCATCACAGACGGATGCAGAAATGAACCATGCACGCTCCTATGAAGGAATATTCCACAGCAATGGAGTACATTTTGTTTAAAGGTAGTAAAACTATAAAAATTATTTTTTAAAGAAAACTATATTTACAAGATGAAAGAATCTATAATTCTGGCACCTAGGGATTGTCGAATGCTCCTAAAAACAGATTGCTGTGGAAACGTTTATTATAGGGAAATTGACATATTCTCTAGGAAGGACGCGGTGAATGGGCCTGCTACATTTTCTACATTGAAGACATGTACAGGTTTTGATTCTACTTCTGTTAAATCAAGTGGGGCTTCACTGGATTTCTGCTACTGCGGAGATAATCAAATTCTGGGTAGGGGTCAGGAGAAAATTAGTCATAGGTGTTCTTGTGTAGTAATTACTGTTGAAAGTGTAAATGATCCATTTACCAGTAAGACTGAGAATAGAATAACTGCTACATTACTTCATATGAGATGATCCTCTGTGCTATTGTTCCTGGAGCTCCAGTGAGTGAGTATTTTGAATGTGAAGTTCATCCAGATCTGAGGATGGAATAAATGGCTAGGTGTGATATGGCTAATAGAAATAATATGCCTACATTTATACTAATTAGTGGATAAGATATGGGAAGAGGAATTCATGTTGTGAGAGGCAGGGTTATGGCTAGCATTGGGGCAATAATATATAAATTGATGATGTTGATGGACATAGTGGTTCTTTAATAAGTAATTTGAATGCCTCAGCAATGGGTTGTAATCATCCATGGGGGCTGATGATTTTTGGCCCTTTCTGGATTTGTATATAGCCTAGGATTTTCCATTTGGTTAATTTGAGGAATGCTATGGTGAATTAAATTGGGTAATTTGTGAAAGAATGTTGATTATAAACATATTCTTAGGAAGAGGACTTGAACCAGTGCAGAAAAAGTTTCAGTTTTACATAATTACCGGGCTCTGCCAGCGTAACGAACCCTGTTCTACAGTAGGGTATGTATAAATTAATTGAATGTAGATTATATCATCATGTAGTTTGAAGACATTTTGTAAAGGAAGCCGTATTGCTCTTGTCCTTTCATACTGGAAGAAATCTGCAATAGACAGAAACCAACCAGGATGACTCCAGTCTGAACTCAGATCACGTGAGACTTTAATCGTTGAACAAACAGACAATTAATAGCAGTTATACCGTTGAAATGTCGTGATCCAGCATCAAGGTCATAAACCATATTGCCCATATGAACTCCAGAATACAATTACACTGTTATCCCTAGGAAAACTTGTTCCATTGACCAGTGTTTTAGAAGAACAGGTGATAAAGCATTTTGACTAGCTGGCCTAAATTTTAATCACTCAGAAGCGGTTTTATTCTCCCAAAAATAAATGGCGCATGGGCTCAAGACACACCTGCTTCAGTAGTTGTGGCGTGCAGACTCAGTAGTTGTGGCCCAATGGCTTAGTTGTTCCGTGGCACGTGAGATCTTCCCGGACCGGGGATCGAACCGGGTCCCCTGCATTGGCAGGCGAATTCTTAATCACTGCATCACCAGGGAAGTCCCAGATTCGCAGTCTCCCTTTTAATATACCTTAAGCCCAAAGAATCCATGGAAAATTGTTAGAGAAAATAAGGCAATAAAATATTGTAAGGACTATAACAGAAGCATATAGTACACAGTTCATATAGACACATCCCAAGCAGTTACAAAGTATATTAAAAGGGAGGCTGCAATTTTAAAAGAATAAGAAAAATTATACCCACAAACTCCCAATCTTTCCTGAAACCTTGCAATCTGAAACCCTATTGTAGGAAGCAGAAGATTCCAGGAGATAGTCTACAAATGAAGGACTCCAAACCCTGTGGTTGGATAAGGAATTCTGGAAGGAAGGTATCCTCACCCAAGGAGAGCAGGTTCCTATACTTCTCTAACATCACATCCCTGTACAATTCCCATTGATCTTGGTCCAGGCATTCTCACTCCTCTTGACAGAAATCTATGGCCACATCCTGGAATGTCAGCAGTCCCTGAAATTAAACGTACACATGCCATGTGGCCACGGGAAGAGTTCATAATATGACCCAAGAAGAAAACAGCAAGTTAAGAGAAGGTTTTAATTTAGAAGAGTCTCTTCAATTATCCACTAATACATATATATACATATATATATATATATATATATATATATATAATTTTTTTTTTTACAAAGTAACTTTCTCTACCTTATTTCTAACTACAAGAAAAGAGTATGGCATGTGATCCACAAAACCAGTATAGAGACTATACTTGTCTGGAAAAGAAATGATAAAATGATGGTTTCAACACAGGCATATGCATTTTTGAGTGTTTTATTTATATCAAACTGGATAAAATGTGTGTATTTCTCATAGAGAAAAGACCTGTCGAGGTAGAAATGTACCTTTCAACTATTCATGGGTACACGAGTACACTGGGGAGATTGTAAAAGTGCAGCTTGTGATTCAGTAGGTCCGGTGGGCCTGAGTTCTATTTTTTTAACAAGCTGATTTTTAACTAGTGATGCCACAGTCTCTGATTCATTAACCACAACTGTGAATATCAGAGACATAATTAGAAAGGTAAAAATTCACATTTAATTTTGAACTTAAAGTGTTTTATCGATTTACACCTTTAATAGAATAGTGAGCACAGCAGCAACAATCATTTGTGAGTATTTACTATAGACTGTGTATCTTTCTAATTTTTTTGTGTAGGATTCCAGGAAAAAGGCCTGGGCTGCGGCCACAATGGGCGTGGCCCCCAGGCCGGGCCGCCCCTCCAGGACCCCCGACGGGGCCCTGCGCTCCTGGCGGCTCCCTCCCCCGCCGCCCCGCTCCCTCCCGGAAGGCCTCGGGGCAGAGCGGTCCCACCCACTGCGCGCTGAACAGAGCCCGCGTTTCCTCAGAGCTGGAACTCCCGGCTCAGGCGGGGTCTCTTCCCTCCGCCTTCACGGAACTGCCCCGGAGCCCGAGGGGAGGGCGACCTCACTGAGGCTGCGGGCTCTGGAGGTGCCCCGGCGGCCGAAGCCATGACAGTCGCGGGGACGGCGGGTCGGGTAAGTGGGCGCCGACCCTCCGCCTGGTCCGGTGCCCGGGCGGCAGCACAAGACCAGCTTCTGAGGGGCAGGGGTTCGCTGCCACCCGTCGCTGCTGTGCAGAAAGAGCGGCCTCCAGCGTCTGGTCCCCGGGAACTTCGGTCCGTCCTCTCGCCCCTGCCCTCGTCCTGGCTCGCGAGGCCTGGTGGGCGTGAGGAGGGGGTCGGCCTGAGCGTCCTGAGGGGAAACGGGGCAAGGGAGGCGCAGGGTCCGGCTGCAGCGTCAGCGCCCCTCTTCCCGACTGCGGGGAAAGCGGCTGAAAACTCCTCCCGAGGCGCGCAGGCCCCTTATTCAGCCGAGTCCCTCTGCGCTCCTTCCTCCCTGAGCTAAAGTACCGGGGGGAGGGTACAGGGCAGGGAACTGGCGCAGGTAATGGGGAACATCCAAAGGTGATTGTTAACTAAGGAAAACCAGCTCTCCCAAGGTGAGGAATGCGGCGCTTTTCTTTGCCTGGGCTCACTGAATTCCTTCCTTTGATATGCACCTCAGCTCTCTGGGGCCTGCATTCTGTATTTGCATATCCTGAGTGCCTCAGGGCCCGCCGGCTCACATTGGAGGGCTGCAAGTGCTGAAGACTGTGACATCCTTTGTTTACTGATAGGGCAATAAATAGTCCATTTCTCACAGGCTTGAGGGGCAGACAGTGGAAAAACGTCAGAGAATCTCACTCGGCCTGTACTTTGGTTTACATATAGATAATATTTATACTTAACTGTGCTAATAGAGGTTCTCAAGTCCAATCAACTTGTACTACTGCCCTCTATGTATCAATTTCATCAATATCATAAGATAAATGCCTATAGAATTGACTTAATCCATTTAAATAGGATAATGATTTTGAAAGGAAACATAATAGAAATATAACAACGAAACCTTTACCACTAAAGGCTGGGTCTGGAACACCCTAAATAAATGTTCCATTGTTAAAATATTGAAAGATGTAGTCAATAGAAATATCAACAAAAATGACAAATAATAAGGGTAGCAGAATGTTGAAATGTTCTATCTTTATCATTAAAGTGGCAGAAAATCATTTATTAGTAGGCACTGGGGGCAGAAGATGCCTGATTTTATATCTGTGTCATATTTGTGCAGTTGTTTCAACAAGTAACTTAAAGACAAAATGGAAAGACAAGGAGGTTTGTGCCTGAGATCATGTTGATGTGAAACCAGGGATGGCCACCTTGTGCCAGGTGAGTTAAGTTTACCTGGCAGGTAGACCGCAGAGCTCCTGGGAAGCAAGGGTTGGAATTTTTCTGCTGGGTGCCCCTTAGGTTCTGTGACTTGACTGACTGTGAGTCATGTTTCGGGAAAGACCTGATCACAGGAAAAGGCTGGGAATAGAGTGATTTGGGGAGCAGCTAACAACATTCATCACAGCTCACGGCCTGAATGAATTTTAAAGAAACAGGAAAACAAAGGCTTCTTATGGAATCAGAGAATGTGAGGGCTGGACAATCCCAGAAAATGAGGAACACCCATCCCATTTTCCAGATGACAAAACAGAGGTCCAGCAAGGTGAAATCCCTCACCCAAGTTGCACCCGTCTCTCCTCCCCACTACGTGGTTCATGAAAGCAGGACTCTTCCTGTCTTGACCACTGCTGAACCCCAAAAAGGGCCAGGCATCTAGCAGCTGCTCCAAAAATTTGGGTTGACTGTAGGAACAATGCTATTTCTTTCTTTCTCACTCTTATTCAGGATTGTGCCAAGAACTCCCCAGGTTGCAATGTAATTCGATAAATGTAAATATTAATTGAGTTTTGTTGTGATGAGGACTTAGGCTTTGAAGGTAACAGACTTGGTTCAGATCTTGGTTCTGCCACTCCATAGCTGTTTGGCTTTGGGAAAATTACTAAACCTCTCTGAGATTATTTCCTCCTTTGTAAAGTGGGGATAAATCTCTCTGAGCCAGCAGAGCAGCTGCATGAGAGATGTGCACTAAATATTGGTCTTTCTCACTCTCCTACGCCATCTCTCTGTTCTTCCCAGAGAAGCTGTACAGAAGGATATAGTACTTTTGTTTAAAATAGTTAACTAATTAATTAATTAATTTGTTTTTGGCTGCGTTGGGTCTTCGTTGCTATGCGCAGGCTTTGCCTAGTTGCGGCAAGCGGGGGCTACTCTTTGTTGCGGTGCGCGGGCTTCTCATTGCGGTGGCTTCTCTTGCTAGCCTTAACCCCAATGCTAGCCTTAACCCTGGCTCTCACAACATGAATTCCTCTTCCCATATCTTATCCACTAATTAATATAAATGTAGGCATGTTATTTCTATTAGCCATATCACACCTAGCCATTTACTCCATCCTCAGATCTGGATGAACTTCACATTCAAAATACTCACTCACTGGAGCTCTAGGAGCAATAGCACAGACAATCATCTCATATGAAGTAATGTAGCAGTTATTCTATTCTCAGTCTTACTGATAAATGGATCATTTACACTTTCAACAGTAATTATTACACAAGAACACCTATGACTAATTTTCTCCTGACCCCTACCCAGAATTTGATTATCTCGGCAGTAGCCGAAATCCAACGAAGCCCCACTTGATTAAACGGAAGTAGCATCAAAACCTGTATATGTCTTCAATGTAGAAAATGTAGCAGGCCCATTCACCCCGTCCCTCCTAGAGAATATGTCAATTTCCCTATAATAAACATTTCCACAGCAATCTATTTTTAGGAGCATTCGACAATCCCTAGGTGCCAGAATTATATACAGCCCAAGTCATCATTAAACACATCTAACAATCTCCTTTCTATGAATTTGAGCCTCCTACCTACAATTTTGATATGATCAACGCATACATCTCTTATAAAAAGTATTTTACGACTAACATTAACCCTATGTATATGAGAGTTTTCACTAATTGTCATCATACCAGGCAACCCACCACAAATTTAAGAAATATGTCTGACAAAAGAGTTACTTTGATAGAGTAAATCACAGAGGTTTCAATGCTCTTATTCCTGGAATTGAATTCTTCCTAATAATTTTACATTCTCCATGCTACCTACTACATTACACCACATGCTATATAGTAAAGTTCTCTAAGTAAGCTTCAGGCCCATACCCCCAAAATATTTTTGTATATCCTTCCTGTGCTAATAAACTCTCATTGTTTTTACCATCATTCTACTGACCATTTTCTCAGGAAATATAATTGTATAACAAGCTCACACTGGTTAATGGTATCCCCATTCTAATAAAAAACATGAACCCATAAGCTACAGAAGCATCCAACAAATATTTCCTAAAACAGTCCACCACATCAATACTACTTATAATGGCTATTATCATTAATCTAATATACTCTGGTCAAAGAGCACAATGAATAACAAGAATCTTTAATCCAGCAGCATCCACCCTCATGACAATCGCCCTTGTCACAAAAGTAGGACTTTCCCCATTTCACTTCTGAGTGCCTGAAGTCACACGAGGCATCCCATGAACAGCAGACCTGATGCTATCAACATGACAAAATTGCACCCCTATCAGTTTTATACCACAGGTCACCTTCCATCAACCTAAATATACTATTAATCATAGTGATATTATAAATCATAGCTGGAGGCTGAGGCAGACTTCGCCATACTCACCTGGAAAATATTACACCCTCCTCATCAATTGCCCATATAGGATGAATAACAGCTATTATAATGTATATTCAGATTATAACAATCCTAAACATACTAATTTATATCATAACAACACTATCTTCTTCTTATTTATGCCCAGATCATGTACTACAAGAGTATCATTATCACACACATGAGATAAAACACCTCCCATCACAATCATTTTCCTCACCATTATAGTATCATTAGGACATCGCCCATCACTATCAGGCTTTCTACCCAAATGAATAATTATCCAAGAGATAACAAAAACGACAACATCATTCTACCAACACTAATAACCATCATAGCAGCCCTCAGCATATATTTCTACTTGCAGCTAACATACTCCACATCACTAACTATATTCCCTTCATTAAACAACACAAACACAAAACAATTTGAACATACAAAGAAATAACCTTCCTATCATTACCAATCATAATACCCACACGGTTACTACACACAACACCCATTCTATCGGTGCTGGACTAGGAATTTAGGTTAGTTCAGACCAAGAGCTTTCAAAACCCTAAACAAGTGAAATTTACTTAATTCCTAAAAATAAGGATTGCAAGACTTTATTCTACATCAATTGAATGTAAAGCAAACACTGTATTGAAGCCAAATCTTTACGAGATGGATGAGTTTTAACCCCAGGAAACTTTAGTTAACAGGCAAATCCTCTAGTCAACTGACTTCAGTCTACTTCTCCTTCATTTGAGAAAGAAAAAAAGAAAAAAAAAAAAAGGCAGGATAATCACTGGCAGAATTGAAGCTGCTTCTCTGAAGTTACAAGTCAATTTGTTGATTCACCACAGGGTTTGCCAGAAAGAGGGCTCAATCTCTGTCTTTAGATTTACAGTCTAATGCTAACTCAGTCATTTTACCTCTGTTCATACACTGCTGATTATTTTCAACAAATCACAAAGATATCGCCATTTTATATTTACTATTTGGTGCTTGAGCTGGAGTAGCAGGCAGCACCTTAATTATATTAATCCAGGCTGAGCTATGCTGACCTGGACCGCTACTTGGAGATGCCCAAATCTGTAAGGTTGTCATAACAGTCCCTGCACTTCTAATAATTTTCTTTATAACTGTACCCGTTATGATTGCAGGCTTTGAAAACTGACTTGGGCCACTAAGAACTCGGACACCTGAAGTAGCATTTCCCCCAATAAATCATATAAACTTTTGACTACTTCCCCCATCATTCTTACTCCTACTCATATCACCAATAGTAGAAGCTGGTTCTGGTACCAGTGGGACGGTGTATTCAGCTCTAGCCTGCAATCTGGCCCATGCAGGAGCCTCTGTCGACCTAACTGTTTTCTCCTTACATTTAGCAGGTGTCTCCTCAATTCTTGGTATTATTACTTTTATTACTATAGTCTTTAATACAAAACCAGCAGTCATATCCCAATACCAAACACCATTATTTGTTTAATCTTCCCCAACTATAGCCATATTACTATAATTACCAATCTCAGTCCAAGCAGCCAGAATTGCCATGCTGTTAAGAGATAGAAATCTAAACACTACTTTCTTTGACCCTTCAGGAGGAGACCGAATCCTATACCAACACCTCTTTTGATACTTTGCTCACCCTGAAGTCTGTATTCATGGCCTAACAGTGTTTTTTATAAACTCACATAGCATTACATACTATTTAGGACAAAAATTGCCTTTCAGCTATCTGGGAATAGTATGAGTCATGTCCACTGGTTTTTTAGGAGTTCTCTTGTGGGCCCATCATATGTTTACCATAGGGATAGCTGTGGACTCAGGAGCATACTTTGCATCAGCTACCGTAATTACTTCTATCCCTACAGGAGTAAAAGTATCTAGCTGATTAGCAACTCTTTATTTAATTTTTCTTTTTCTTTTCTTTTTTTTTTTTTTTTTTGGCTGAGTTGGGTCTTGGTTGCTGCGCATGGGCTTTCTCTGGTTGCGGTGAGCGGCAGGTACTCTTCGTTGCGGTGTGCGGCCCTTTCATTGCAGTGGCTTCTCTTGTTGCAGAGCACGGCCTCTAGGCGCGTGGGCTTCAGTAGTTGTGGCTTGCGGGCTCTAGAGGGCAGGCTCAGTAGTTGTGGCACACGGGCTTTTTGCTCCGCGGCATGTGGGATCTTCCCAGACAAGGGCTCGAACCCGTGTTCCCTGCATTGGCAGACGAATTCTTAACCACTGCGTCACCAGGGAAGTCCCTGGTTAGCAACTGTTCACGGAGGTAATACTATATGACCTCCCACTATATTATGAGTTTTAGGCTTTAGTTTTTCTTTTTACAGTAGGTGGTTTGACAGGAATCATCTTAGTCAACTCATCCCCAGACATTGTCCTCCAGGATACATACTATGTAGTAGCACACTTCCATGACCTAATGTCCATGGGAGCAGTCTTCACTATTATAGGAGGCTTTCTACACTGAGTCCCACTATTCTCAGGTTATACAGTTAACTCAGCATGAGCAAAAATTCACTTCACAAGTATATTTGTAGTCGTAAATATGACTTCCTGCAGCACTTTCGTGGCCTCTCAGGGATGTCACTACGTTAGTCTGAGTACCCTGAGGCACACACAACATGAAATATTTTGTCTTTAGGCTCATTCATCTCAGTAGCAGCAGTAATGCTAATAATCTTCATACTTTGAAAAGCATTTGTGTCTAAACAAGAAGTCTTAGCAGTGGAAATTGCTACTCCTAACCTAGAATGGTTACACGGATGTCCTCCACCATATCCTACGTTTCAAGATCCTACCTATGTAAATGTAAAATAAGGAAGGACTCAAGTCCTTTTCAACCAGTTTCAAGCCAACACCATAACAATTATGTCTTCCTCAATAAATGAGATAAAAGTAAAAAGTGATGTAGCTTTGTCAAAGTTAAATGATAGGCTAAAATCCTGTATATGACTAAGGCATATCAATTTCATCTAGGCTCTCAAGATACAACATCACCGATTATGGAAGAACTTTTACATTTTCTTCATCACACATTAATGGTGATTTTTAAAATAAGTTCTCTAGTCCTCTATATCATTTCACTAATATTGACATCTAAACTCATATGCATACAATAGATGCACAGGTAGAGAAAATGTGAACAATTTACTAGCTATTATTGTAATCTTAATTGCCCTATCATCATTGTGAATCCTTTACATGATACATGAAATCAATAACTCTTCCCAAACCATAAAAAACTATGGGTCCGTAACGATACTGAAGCTACAAATACACAGATTACGAAGATTTAAATGTTGACTCCTCTGTAATCCCCACATCAGAGCTAAAACCAGGAGAATAATGACTAATAGAAGTCAACAACCGAGTAGTTAGGGATAGTCATTGAATATTAGTTTCATCTGAAATTGTTGTACACTCCGGAGTTGTTCCTTCTCAGGCCTAAAAGAAGCTGCTATCCCAGGACGCCTAACTTAAAGAATCCTAATATCAACAGGACCAGGCCTATGTTGTGGACAAGAGAGCACGTTTTCCTGAGTTCAAAGACAGGACAGAGGGATATGTCTGAGATATGGGGTGAATCTGCAGCCCATGGGGATGCACTCTCCAAGCTCCAGTATAGGAATGGGGCCTCTAGGGTCCCAGGCCACCCACCATGCCCTCTGGAGCAGGATCTGGGCAACATTCCCTGTCAGTGATGAGGCAGCCCTAGCACCTGTCACGGCCCGATGTCGTGTCCTATGTGGGCCCCATGCTCTTGGGACCACACCCCACACTCTGCAGGTCCATGCTACAGGGTCCTTCATGCCTCAGGAGTAGAGACCACACAGCAAGCAGTTCCCTCCCCAACCAGCAGGAGGAGGGGAGGAGAGCAGGGACACCAGGGGACTCTCACTCAGACAACAACACCCCAGCGGTGCCAGCGGGGACAGTGATGATGCAGATGAGGCACAGACCAAGAGATGGGACCAGAGGACCCAAAAGGCAGCTGGTCAGGTCCTGGCTCACCTGCACCCCGGACACCTTTGTCCCGCATACACCCCCTTCCTCATACACCCTCTCCTTAAATGCAGATTCTTCAGATGCGAACAGGCAGAGCTTCAGACTGAAAGTCAGCTCTTCCAAAATGACCCGTCAGCAAACACTGCAGGATTCCACTCCAGTGGGTGCCCTGCAGTCGACAACTCAGGGACTGAAGTGGATATCGGTGCCAGGGGCAGTGGGAGGGAATGGGGAATGAGACTTTCATGGTTGTGGAATTTTGGTTTTGCAGGACGAAAAGTTCTACTGATGGTGGTGATGGCTCCACGAGAAAGTGAATCTATCTGATGCCTCAGAAACGTGCACTTAAAATGGTGATGATGGTAAAGGGTATGTGACGTGTGTTTTATTTCACTTAAAATAAATTCTTAAAATAATGTCTTGTTAATTGAGATTCCATTTCGACTCCCCTTCATCACAAATGTCGGAGGCCCAGACACAGTCCCCTACCTTAGGGGCCATCACGGTACCCTCACAGAGCACGTGGGAGACCATTCATAGGGGGGGCTAGTCTGTGCTCACCTGACCTCTGTCCAGGGGGACCCAGGCAGTGGTGACCCCCATAGATTAGACATATGATATGCTATAGTATTAATACGACACCACCAAGTGTTGTCACTCACCGGAACACAGAGCAGCAACCCACTCAAACATGCCTGACCTCATATGATTGTGACAAGATGAAGAGAAGAAAAGGAACCACAGGTTAATCAGGACAACACCCTTAATGCAGAGGTTGGAAATCTCAAAGGGGACAGGACACACTGCAGGCAAAGAGCGCATATGCGGTCTCCCCATCCATGTGATCCTGACCCATGCAGGTATGGTGAGACCCACACAGTCCCCGCACCCTATACCTGGGGCCACACATCCACACTCACCAGGGTGACCCACCTCCCCAGACCCCTCCACCTGGGTCACATGTCCACAGTCCCAGGGTGACCTCACCTCCCCAGACCCTGCACCTGGGGTCACACGTCCCCTTGGTCAGGACACCATGGCTCTGCAAGGGGCTCCCCCAATGTGGAAACAAGCTGGGTCCCTGGGACCTCCTGGGATGGGAAAAAGTGTCAGGTGGGTCTCCTTTCCCCACACTTGTCCCAGAGGAGTCCTCCTCTTCTCACTTTGGTTCTGTGTGATTTTAACTGTTTGTACAGCTTTAATACTAAAGTTGAACACACGACCCTGGTGCTGGCATGCTCAGTCCTTTCTCGTCTCACTTACATGTTGAGAAAACTCACAGGACAGCAGGGCTGAAAGTCGAGGGGCAGCTCTGGACTCTGCTGAGTAGGGACGGTAGACTGGAGGGAGAGCTCAGCAGCAGCCTCAGCTGTCACCCATCGGCCTTTTGCCCGATCTGCGTGCCCTGCAATCAATTCAGAAGCTAAACCTGCTTCCCTATGCACCATGCACGTGCTGGTAAATTGGAATTATTGCCAGGTAGTCCTCCTGAGGATTCTCCATGAACCCCAGGGAAGGTGAACCTTGCAGGGATTAAGACTAAGGCCCCGACCATAGCACTGACCCTTGGGAGGACCAGGTCACCACACTCAGAAGAGAGGCTGTTACGTAGACAAGCCCACCTCAGCTCCAGACCCCAGACATCTAAGCACTGACATTCAGATGCAGGCACGGAACTTCCCAGTACTGAGGCCAGGCCGGGTCTCTACCCAGGTCCCCATAGTCCTAGCGTACACAGAACTTGGTCAGGTCTAAATCTTCTTATTATAGACAACACATGGTCAGCTCTAAACATAATCAGTAGACAGGACATGCAGAGGTCTAAATCTACCATGTGGACACAACTTGATCATGTTTAAACTAGCTTAGGGCTGATCTCATAGGGGGTACAGATCACACACATGGGTCTCTCATCTTTGGACACCCACGTCAGGAAACTGAACAAAATCTTTGTCATTAAACATTTCAACAGGTAAAACAGAAATGTTCCCAATTTCTCTGACCACCTGATGGTCAGGATCCACGGGCGAGCCACGAACTTCTTAGAGTGCAGCCCAGTCTGCTGCCAGGACAGACAAGAAGTGGCCTGATTCCAGCCTCCCAGGCTTCCAGAAGGAGGCGGCCACACTGCAAGCCAGGTCAGGAGAGTCCTGCATGGTCCGGGCCAGGAGATCCGGTCTGTCCATTCGGCTGGCCGATTCCGGGCGGGGCGCTCAGGGCCGCTGAGAGCCCTGCACTCAGGTCCTGCTTCCCTGCAGCGTGTGCGTGTGCGTGTGCGTGTGCGTGTGCGTGTGTGTGTAGAGGGGCGGTGGCTGACGGCTCCCATGGTTCCCAACCCGGGCACCGCGCTGTCTTCGAGGGGAGGCACGGGGAGAGGTAGGGGCACAGAAGCCGTTGGAGAGGAGAACCCACCGCGGAACTCCTTGCACACTGGCTCGCCCCACCCGGAGACCCGCCTGCCCATCGTGGGCCGCATGTCGCCCCCCAGTCCCCCACCCCCGAGGGCAGGGTGCCTGCTCTTTCAACAGCACAGGGTCTCACATGAAGGAGACCCAGTGTGGACTGTCAGCCCCCAACTCCTGATGCTGTGTTTAGGGGGAGAATGAACCCCCTTGACTGGGCGATGGGACCCTGTGAGGAAAGAGGTGGCGGCCCGATCCAAGTCGGGGCCTGGCTGAGATATGAGGAAACAGGAGCCAAGGGCAGGGCCTGGAGGCCAGGCCAACAGGAGGGGCACCCCCAGCCTTGGCCGGGCTCTCCCACGGTGACATTGTTGCTTTAGGGGACCTGGGACAGGTGACTGAATGTAATGGGAGTCTAAACTGGACCCTGAATGCGGCTTAAAGAAGGTGTGAAGGATGTTACTGAGACAGTGACAGTCATTGGAAGACAAACTCTGTGTCAGGATATCCTGCTCCATCCATTTAAATCCCTGAGATCTGTGACCTTTACGTGGCTACGCAGGATTGTTAGAGCAGCTGCGTGCGGATATATCTGGGGCACAATTCAGTCTGCAGCCAACTTGCAAGTGGTTCCAGCAAACACACAGGTGTGCGCACAGGCAGGCACAGCACACACACAAACATATGCACGTGCACAGCACAAATATATTCACACACTAGCATGTGAACACACATGCACCCATATGCCCATGCACACACTAATGTGTGCAAGTTCACATACCTATCCACATGCACAGCATATTTATGCAAACAGGCACATGCACACGCATAGCACACACACAGGGAATAAAGTGAATCCGTAAAGCATTAATTCCTGAACACAAGTGAAGCTGACATGTATTTTTCCCTTTTCTTAGCCTTGATGTTTTCCACAACAAAAAGTTTAAGAAAAAAGTTAATGGCAAATGACTTTTGATTCATAGGACTTTCTGATTTTATTCCACAAATATTATGACAGCAGAAATGAATGTAGATATTACATGTGTCCACTAATGGAAGAATGGAGAAGAAAAACACGGTCCATCAATAGAAGGGAATGCTATTCAGCCTAAAAAGGAAGTCAATTCTGACACAGGATGCAGCAGGGATGAACCTTGAGGGCATTATGCTCAGTGATGTAAGCTAGACACAAAAAAACAAACAGTGCTTGATCCACTCATACAAGGCCCCTAGAGCAGTCGGAAATATAGAGACATAAAGTAGGATGTTGAGGGCCAGAGGCTGAGGGAGGGACAATGGGGAGTGAGTGTTTAATGGGGACTGTTTCAATTTTGCAAGATGAAAAAGTTCTGGAGGATGATGGTGGTCAGGTTTGCACAACAGTGTGAATTACTTCCCGACCCTGAAATGTGCACTTAAAAATGGTTAAGATAGTACATTTTATGTTATGTGTACCAGACCACAATTTTTAAAACTTTTCCAAAAACAACAGGAAATAGTCCATGAATACCACAAGATGCACAACTTCACTAACAACAGAGGGATTAAAGCCATAAGAAAAATACTGTGCATACACCTACCAGAATGGCAGACATGAAAGACATAGTATCAAATATCAGCAGGATGTGGAGCAATGGAAAGCCTGGTACGCAACGGGGGGATGCAACCACTTCTGAAGCAATCGGGCCTCAGATAGCGAAGTCCGTGCACAGAGACCCACAGTGCTCCTCCCAGTTGAACACAAACCCACCAGCCCTGCACCAGGACACACGGACATGGACTGGCAGCCACAGGAGCCAAACCTGAAGGAACCTGAAGGCCATCACAGACGGATGCAGAAATGAACCATGCACGCTCCTATGAAGGAATATTCCACAGCAATGGAGTACATTTTGTTTAAAGGTAGTAAAACTATAAAAATTATTTTTTAAAGAAAACTATATTTACAAGATGAAAGAATCTATAATTCTGGCACCTAGGGATTGTCGAATGCTCCTAAAAACAGATTGCTGTGGAAACGTTTATTATAGGGAAATTGACATATTCTCTAGGAAGGACGCGGTGAATGGGCCTGCTACATTTTCTACATTGAAGACATGTACAGGTTTTGATTCTACTTCTGTTAAATCAAGTGGGGCTTCACTGGATTTCTGCTACTGCGGAGATAATCAAATTCTGGGTAGGGGTCAGGAGAAAATTAGTCATAGGTGTTCTTGTGTAGTAATTACTGTTGAAAGTGTAAATGATCCATTTACCAGTAAGACTGAGAATAGAATAACTGCTACATTACTTCATATGAGATGATCCTCTGTGCTATTGTTCCTGGAGCTCCAGTGAGTGAGTATTTTGAATGTGAAGTTCATCCAGATCTGAGGATGGAATAAATGGCTAGGTGTGATATGGCTAATAGAAATAATATGCCTACATTTATACTAATTAGTGGATAAGATATGGGAAGAGGAATTCATGTTGTGAGAGGCAGGGTTATGGCTAGCATTGGGGCAATAATATATAAATTGATGATGTTGATGGACATAGTGGTTCTTTAATAAGTAATTTGAATGCCTCAGCAATGGGTTGTAATCATCCATGGGGGCTGATGATTTTTGGCCCTTTCTGGATTTGTATATAGCCTAGGATTTTCCATTTGGTTAATTTGAGGAATGCTATGGTGAATTAAATTGGGTAATTTGTGAAAGAATGTTGATTATAAACATATTCTTAGGAAGAGGACTTGAACCAGTGCAGAAAAAGTTTCAGTTTTACATAATTACCGGGCTCTGCCAGCGTAACGAACCCTGTTCTACAGTAGGGTATGTATAAATTAATTGAATGTAGATTATATCATCATGTAGTTTGAAGACATTTTGTAAAGGAAGCCGTATTGCTCTTGTCCTTTCATACTGGAAGAAATCTGCAATAGACAGAAACCAACCAGGATGACTCCAGTCTGAACTCAGATCACGTGAGACTTTAATCGTTGAACAAACAGACAATTAATAGCAGTTATACCGTTGAAATGTCGTGATCCAGCATCAAGGTCATAAACCATATTGCCCATATGAACTCCAGAATACAATTACACTGTTATCCCTAGGAAAACTTGTTCCATTGACCAGTGTTTTAGAAGAACAGGTGATAAAGCATTTTGACTAGCTGGCCTAAATTTTAATCACTCAGAAGCGGTTTTATTCTCCCAAAAATAAATGGCGCATGGGCTCAAGACACACCTGCTTCAGTAGTTGTGGCGTGCAGACTCAGTAGTTGTGGCCCAATGGCTTAGTTGTTCCGTGGCACGTGAGATCTTCCCGGACCGGGGATCGAACCGGGTCCCCTGCATTGGCAGGCGAATTCTTAATCACTGCATCACCAGGGAAGTCCCAGATTCGCAGTCTCCCTTTTAATATACCTTAAGCCCAAAGAATCCATGGAAAATTGTTAGAGAAAATAAGGCAATAAAATATTGTAAGGACTATAACAGAAGCATATAGTACACAGTTCATATAGACACATCCCAAGCAGTTACAAAGTATATTAAAAGGGAGGCTGCAATTTTAAAAGAATAAGAAAAATTATACCCACAAACTCCCAATCTTTCCTGAAACCTTGCAATCTGAAACCCTATTGTAGGAAGCAGAAGATTCCAGGAGATAGTCTACAAATGAAGGACTCCAAACCCTGTGGTTGGATAAGGAATTCTGGAAGGAAGGTATCCTCACCCAAGGAGAGCAGGTTCCTATACTTCTCTAACATCACATCCCTGTACAATTCCCATTGATCTTGGTCCAGGCATTCTCACTCCTCTTGACAGAAATCTATGGCCACATCCTGGAATGTCAGCAGTCCCTGAAATTAAACGTACACATGCCATGTGGCCACGGGAAGAGTTCATAATATGACCCAAGAAGAAAACAGCAAGTTAAGAGAAGGTTTTAATTTAGAAGAGTCTCTTCAATTATCCACTAATACATATATATACATATATATATATATATATATATATATATATAATTTTTTTTTTTACAAAGTAACTTTCTCTACCTTATTTCTAACTACAAGAAAAGAGTATGGCATGTGATCCACAAAACCAGTATAGAGACTATACTTGTCTGGAAAAGAAATGATAAAATGATGGTTTCAACACAGGCATATGCATTTTTGAGTGTTTTATTTATATCAAACTGGATAAAATGTGTGTATTTCTCATAGAGAAAAGACCTGTCGAGGTAGAAATGTACCTTTCAACTATTCATGGGTACACGAGTACACTGGGGAGATTGTAAAAGTGCAGCTTGTGATTCAGTAGGTCCGGTGGGCCTGAGTTCTATTTTTTTAACAAGCTGATTTTTAACTAGTGATGCCACAGTCTCTGATTCATTAACCACAACTGTGAATATCAGAGACATAATTAGAAAGGTAAAAATTCACATTTAATTTTGAACTTAAAGTGTTTTATCGATTTACACCTTTAATAGAATAGTGAGCACAGCAGCAACAATCATTTGTGAGTATTTACTATAGACTGTGTATCTTTCTAATTTTTTTGTGTAGGATTCCAGGAAAAAGGCCTGGGCTGCGGCCACAATGGGCGTGGCCCCCAGGCCGGGCCGCCCCTCCAGGACCCCCGACGGGGCCCTGCGCTCCTGGCGGCTCCCTCCCCCGCCGCCCCGCTCCCTCCCGGAAGGCCTCGGGGCAGAGCGGTCCCACCCACTGCGCGCTGAACAGAGCCCGCGTTTCCTCAGAGCTGGAACTCCCGGCTCAGGCGGGGTCTCTTCCCTCCGCCTTCACGGAACTGCCCCGGAGCCCGAGGGGAGGGCGACCTCACTGAGGCTGCGGGCTCTGGAGGTGCCCCGGCGGCCGAAGCCATGACAGTCGCGGGGACGGCGGGTCGGGTAAGTGGGCGCCGACCCTCCGCCTGGTCCGGTGCCCGGGCGGCAGCACAAGACCAGCTTCTGAGGGGCAGGGGTTCGCTGCCACCCGTCGCTGCTGTGCAGAAAGAGCGGCCTCCAGCGTCTGGTCCCCGGGAACTTCGGTCCGTCCTCTCGCCCCTGCCCTCGTCCTGGCTCGCGAGGCCTGGTGGGCGTGAGGAGGGGGTCGGCCTGAGCGTCCTGAGGGGAAACGGGGCAAGGGAGGCGCAGGGTCCGGCTGCAGCGTCAGCGCCCCTCTTCCCGACTGCGGGGAAAGCGGCTGAAAACTCCTCCCGAGGCGCGCAGGCCCCTTATTCAGCCGAGTCCCTCTGCGCTCCTTCCTCCCTGAGCTAAAGTACCGGGGGGAGGGTACAGGGCAGGGAACTGGCGCAGGTAATGGGGAACATCCAAAGGTGATTGTTAACTAAGGAAAACCAGCTCTCCCAAGGTGAGGAATGCGGCGCTTTTCTTTGCCTGGGCTCACTGAATTCCTTCCTTTGATATGCACCTCAGCTCTCTGGGGCCTGCATTCTGTATTTGCATATCCTGAGTGCCTCAGGGCCCGCCGGCTCACATTGGAGGGCTGCAAGTGCTGAAGACTGTGACATCCTTTGTTTACTGATAGGGCAATAAATAGTCCATTTCTCACAGGCTTGAGGGGCAGACAGTGGAAAAACGTCAGAGAATCTCACTCGGCCTGTACTTTGGTTTACATATAGATAATATTTATACTTAACTGTGCTAATAGAGGTTCTCAAGTCCAATCAACTTGTACTACTGCCCTCTATGTATCAATTTCATCAATATCATAAGATAAATGCCTATAGAATTGACTTAATCCATTTAAATAGGATAATGATTTTGAAAGGAAACATAATAGAAATATAACAACGAAACCTTTACCACTAAAGGCTGGGTCTGGAACACCCTAAATAAATGTTCCATTGTTAAAATATTGAAAGATGTAGTCAATAGAAATATCAACAAAAATGACAAATAATAAGGGTAGCAGAATGTTGAAATGTTCTATCTTTATCATTAAAGTGGCAGAAAATCATTTATTAGTAGGCACTGGGGGCAGAAGATGCCTGATTTTATATCTGTGTCATATTTGTGCAGTTGTTTCAACAAGTAACTTAAAGACAAAATGGAAAGACAAGGAGGTTTGTGCCTGAGATCATGTTGATGTGAAACCAGGGATGGCCACCTTGTGCCAGGTGAGTTAAGTTTACCTGGCAGGTAGACCGCAGAGCTCCTGGGAAGCAAGGGTTGGAATTTTTCTGCTGGGTGCCCCTTAGGTTCTGTGACTTGACTGACTGTGAGTCATGTTTCGGGAAAGACCTGATCACAGGAAAAGGCTGGGAATAGAGTGATTTGGGGAGCAGCTAACAACATTCATCACAGCTCACGGCCTGAATGAATTTTAAAGAAACAGGAAAACAAAGGCTTCTTATGGAATCAGAGAATGTGAGGGCTGGACAATCCCAGAAAATGAGGAACACCCATCCCATTTTCCAGATGACAAAACAGAGGTCCAGCAAGGTGAAATCCCTCACCCAAGTTGCACCCGTCTCTCCTCCCCACTACGTGGTTCATGAAAGCAGGACTCTTCCTGTCTTGACCACTGCTGAACCCCAAAAAGGGCCAGGCATCTAGCAGCTGCTCCAAAAATTTGGGTTGACTGTAGGAACAATGCTATTTCTTTCTTTCTCACTCTTATTCAGGATTGTGCCAAGAACTCCCCAGGTTGCAATGTAATTCGATAAATGTAAATATTAATTGAGTTTTGTTGTGATGAGGACTTAGGCTTTGAAGGTAACAGACTTGGTTCAGATCTTGGTTCTGCCACTCCATAGCTGTTTGGCTTTGGGAAAATTACTAAACCTCTCTGAGATTATTTCCTCCTTTGTAAAGTGGGGATAAATCTCTCTGAGCCAGCAGAGCAGCTGCATGAGAGATGTGCACTAAATATTGGTCTTTCTCACTCTCCTACGCCATCTCTCTGTTCTTCCCAGAGAAGCTGTACAGAAGGATATAGTACTTTTGTTTAAAATAGTTAACTAATTAATTAATTAATTTGTTTTTGGCTGCGTTGGGTCTTCGTTGCTATGCGCAGGCTTTGCCTAGTTGCGGCAAGCGGGGGCTACTCTTTGTTGCGGTGCGCGGGCTTCTCATTGCGGTGGCTTCTCTTGCTAGCCTTAACCCCAATGCTAGCCTTAACCCTGGCTCTCACAACATGAATTCCTCTTCCCATATCTTATCCACTAATTAATATAAATGTAGGCATGTTATTTCTATTAGCCATATCACACCTAGCCATTTACTCCATCCTCAGATGTGGATGAACTTCACATTCAAAATACTCATTCACTGGAGCTCTAGGAGCAATAGCACAGACAATCATCTCATATGAAGTAATGTAGCAGTTATTCTATTCTCAGTCTTACTGATAAATGGATCATTTACACTTTCAACAGTAATTATTACACAAGAACACCTATGACTAATTTTCTCCTGACCCCTACCCAGAATTTGATTATCTCGGCAGTAGCCGAAATCCAACGAAGCCCCACTTGATTAAACGGAAGTAGCATCAAAACCTGTATATGTCTTCAATGTAGAAAATGTAGCAGGCCCATTCACCCCGTCCCTCCTAGAGAATATGTCAATTTCCCTATAATAAACATTTCCACAGCAATCTATTTTTAGGAGCATTCGACAATCCCTAGGTGCCAGAATTATATACAGCCCAAGTCATCATTAAACACATCTAACAATCTCCTTTCTATGAATTTGAGCCTCCTACCTACAATTTTGATATGATCAACGCATACATCTCTTATAAAAAGTATTTTACGACTAACATTAACCCTATGTATATGAGAGTTTTCACTAATTGTCATCATACCAGGCAACCCACCACAAATTTAAGAAATATGTCTGACAAAAGAGTTACTTTGATAGAGTAAATCACAGAGGTTTCAATGCTCTTATTCCTGGAATTGAATTCTTCCTAATAATTTTACATTCTCCATGCTACCTACTACATTACACCACATGCTATATAGTAAAGTTCTCTAAGTAAGCTTCAGGCCCATACCCCCAAAATATTTTTGTATATCCTTCCTGTGCTAATAAACTCTCATTGTTTTTACCATCATTCTACTGACCATTTTCTCAGGAAATATAATTGTATAACAAGCTCACACTGGTTAATGGTATCCCCATTCTAATAAAAAACATGAACCCATAAGCTACAGAAGCATCCAACAAATATTTCCTAAAACAGTCCACCACATCAATACTACTTATAATGGCTATTATCATTAATCTAATATACTCTGGTCAAAGAGCACAATGAATAACAAGAATCTTTAATCCAGCAGCATCCACCCTCATGACAATCGCCCTTGTCACAAAAGTAGGACTTTCCCCATTTCACTTCTGAGTGCCTGAAGTCACACGAGGCATCCCATGAACAGCAGACCTGATGCTATCAACATGACAAAATTGCACCCCTATCAGTTTTATACCACAGGTCACCTTCCATCAACCTAAATATACTATTAATCATAGTGATATTATAAATCATAGCTGGAGGCTGAGGCAGACTTCGCCATACTCACCTGGAAAATATTACACCCTCCTCATCAATTGCCCATATAGGATGAATAACAGCTATTATAATGTATATTCAGATTATAACAATCCTAAACATACTAATTTATATCATAACAACACTATCTTCTTCTTATTTATGCCCAGATCATGTACTACAAGAGTATCATTATCACACACATGAGATAAAACACCTCCCATCACAATCATTTTCCTCACCATTATAGTATCATTAGGACATCGCCCATCACTATCAGGCTTTCTACCCAAATGAATAATTATCCAAGAGATAACAAAAACGACAACATCATTCTACCAACACTAATAACCATCATAGCAGTCCTCAGCATATATTTCTACTTGCAGCTAACATACTCCACATCACTAACTATATTCCCTTCATTAAACAACACAAACACAAAACAATTTGAACATACAAAGAAATAACCTTCCTATCATTACCAATCATAATACCCACACGGTTACTACACACAACACCCATTCTATCGGTGCTGGACTAGGAATTTAGGTTAGTTCAGACCAAGAGCTTTCAAAACCCTAAACAAGTGAAATTTACTTAATTCCTAAAAATAAGGATTGCAAGACTTTATTCTACATCAATTGAATGTAAAGCAAACACTGTATTGAAGCCAAATCTTTACGAGATGGATGAGTTTTAACCCCAGGAAACTTTAGTTAACAGGCAAATCCTCTAGTCAACTGACTTCAGTCTACTTCTCCTTCATTTGAGAAAGAAAAAAAGAAAAAAAAAAAAGGCAGGATAATCACTGGCAGAATTGAAGCTGCTTCTCTGAAGTTACAAGTCAATTTGTTGATTCACCACAGGGTTTGCCAGAAAGAGGGCTCAATCTCTGTCTTTAGATTTACAGTCTAATGCTAACTCAGTCATTTTACCTCTGTTCATACACTGCTGATTATTTTCAACAAATCACAAAGATATCGCCATTTTATATTTACTATTTGGTGCTTGAGCTGGAGTAGCAGGCAGCACCTTAATTATATTAATCCAGGCTGAGCTATGCTGACCTGGACCGCTACTTGGAGATGCCCAAATCTGTAAGGTTGTCATAACAGTCCCTGCACTTCTAATAATTTTCTTTATAACTGTACCCGTTATGATTGCAGGCTTTGAAAACTGACTTGGGCCACTAAGAACTCGGACACCTGAAGTAGCATTTCCCCCAATAAATCATATAAACTTTTGACTACTTCCCCCATCATTCTTACTCCTACTCATATCACCAATAGTAGAAGCTGGTTCTGGTACCAGTGGGACGGTGTATTCAGCTCTAGCCTGCAATCTGGCCCATGCAGGAGCCTCTGTCGACCTAACTGTTTTCTCCTTACATTTAGCAGGTGTCTCCTCAATTCTTGGTATTATTACTTTTATTACTATAGTCTTTAATACAAAACCAGCAGTCATATCCCAATACCAAACACCATTATTTGTTTAATCTTCCCCAACTATAGCCATATTACTATAATTACCAATCTCAGTCCAAGCAGCCAGAATTGCCATGCTGTTAAGAGATAGAAATCTAAACACTACTTTCTTTGACCCTTCAGGAGGAGACCGAATCCTATACCAACACCTCTTTTGATACTTTGCTCACCCTGAAGTCTGTATTCATGGCCTAACAGTGTTTTTTATAAACTCACATAGCATTACATACTATTTAGGACAAAAATTGCCTTTCAGCTATCTGGGAATAGTATGAGTCATGTCCACTGGTTTTTTAGGAGTTCTCTTGTGGGCCCATCATATGTTTACCATAGGGATAGCTGTGGACTCAGGAGCATACTTTGCATCAGCTACCGTAATTACTTCTATCCCTACAGGAGTAAAAGTATCTAGCTGATTAGCAACTCTTTATTTAATTTTTCTTTTTCTTTTCTTTTTTTTTTTTTTTTTTGGCTGAGTTGGGTCTTGGTTGCTGCGCATGGGCTTTCTCTGGTTGCGGTGAGCGGCAGGTACTCTTCGTTGCGGTGTGCGGCCCTTTCATTGCAGTGGCTTCTCTTGTTGCAGAGCACGGCCTCTAGGCGCGTGGGCTTCAGTAGTTGTGGCTTGCGGGCTCTAGAGGGCAGGCTCAGTAGTTGTGGCACACGGGCTTTTTGCTCCGCGGCATGTGGGATCTTCCCAGACAAGGGCTCGAACCCGTGTTCCCTGCATTGGCAGACGAATTCTTAACCACTGCGTCACCAGGGAAGTCCCTGGTTAGCAACTGTTCACGGAGGTAATACTATATGACCTCCCACTATATTATGAGTTTTAGGCTTTAGTTTTTCTTTTTACAGTAGGTGGTTTGACAGGAATCATCTTAGTCAACTCATCCCCAGACATTGTCCTCCAGGATACATACTATGTAGTAGCACACTTCCATGACCTAATGTCCATGGGAGCAGTCTTCACTATTATAGGAGGCTTTCTACACTGATTCCCACTATTCTCAGGTTATACAGTTAACTCAGCATGAGCAAAAATTCACTTCACAAGTATATTTGTAGTCGTAAATATGACTTCCTGCAGCACTTTCGTGGCCTCTCAGGGATGTCACTACGTTAGTCTGAGTACCCTGAGGCACACACAACATGAAATATTTTGTCTTTAGGCTCATTCATCTCAGTAGCAGCAGTAATGCTAATAATCTTCATACTTTGAAAAGCATTTGTGTCTAAACAAGAAGTCTTAGCAGTGGAAATTGCTACTCCTAACCTAGAATGGTTACACGGATGTCCTCCACCATATCCTACGTTTCAAGATCCTACCTATGTAAATGTAAAATAAGGAAGGACTCAAGTCCTTTTCAACCAGTTTCAAGCCAACACCATAACAATTATGTCTTCCTCAATAAATGAGATAAAAGTAAAAAGTGATGTAGCTTTGTCAAAGTTAAATGATAGGCTAAAATCCTGTATATGACTAAGGCATATCAATTTCATCTAGGCTCTCAAGATACAACATCACCGATTATGGAAGAACTTTTACATTTTCTTCATCACACATTAATGGTGATTTTTAAAATAAGTTCTCTAGTCCTCTATATCATTTCACTAATATTGACATCTAAACTCATATGCATACAATAGATGCACAGGTAGAGAAAATGTGAACAATTTACTAGCTATTATTGTAATCTTAATTGCCCTATCATCATTGTGAATCCTTTACATGATACATGAAATCAATAACTCTTCCCAAACCATAAAAAACTATGGGTCCGTAACGATACTGAAGCTACAAATACACAGATTACGAAGATTTAAATGTTGACTCCTCTGTAATCCCCACATCAGAGCTAAAACCAGGAGAATAATGACTAATAGAAGTCAACAACCGAGTAGTTAGGGATAGTCATTGAATATTAGTTTCATCTGAAATTGTTGTACACTCCGGAGTTGTTCCTTCTCAGGCCTAAAAGAAGCTGCTATCCCAGGACGCCTAACTTAAAGAATCCTAATATCAACAGGACCAGGCCTATGTTGTGGACAAGAGAGCACGTTTTCCTGAGTTCAAAGACAGGACAGAGGGATATGTCTGAGATATGGGGTGAATCTGCAGCCCATGGGGATGCACTCTCCAAGCTCCAGTATAGGAATGGGGCCTCTAGGGTCCCAGGCCACCCACCATGCCCTCTGGAGCAGGATCTGGGCAACATTCCCTGTCAGTGATGAGGCAGCCCTAGCACCTGTCACGGCCCGATGTCGTGTCCTATGTGGGCCCCATGCTCTTGGGACCACACCCCACACTCTGCAGGTCCATGCTACAGGGTCCTTCATGCCTCAGGAGTAGAGACCACACAGCAAGCAGTTCCCTCCCCAACCAGCAGGAGGAGGGGAGGAGAGCAGGGACACCAGGGGACTCTCACTCAGACAACAACACCCCAGCGGTGCCAGCGGGGACAGTGATGATGCAGATGAGGCACAGACCAAGAGATGGGACCAGAGGACCCAAAAGGCAGCTGGTCAGGTCCTGGCTCACCTGCACCCCGGACACCTTTGTCCCGCATACACCCCCTTCCTCATACACCCTCTCCTTAAATGCAGATTCTTCAGATGCGAACAGGCAGAGCTTCAGACTGAAAGTCAGCTCTTCCAAAATGACCCGTCAGCAAACACTGCAGGATTCCACTCCAGTGGGTGCCCTGCAGTCGACAACTCAGGGACTGAAGTGGATATCGGTGCCAGGGGCAGTGGGAGGGAATGGGGAATGAGACTTTCATGGTTGTGGAATTTTGGTTTTGCAGGACGAAAAGTTCTACTGATGGTGGTGATGGCTCCACGAGAAAGTGAATCTATCTGATGCCTCAGAAACGTGCACTTAAAATGGTGATGATGGTAAAGGGTATGTGACGTGTGTTTTATTTCACTTAAAATAAATTCTTAAAATAATGTCTTGTTAATTGAGATTCCATTTCGACTCCCCTTCATCACAAATGTCGGAGGCCCAGACACAGTCCCCTACCTTAGGGGCCATCACGGTACCCTCACAGAGCACGTGGGAGACCATTCATAGGGGGGGCTAGTCTGTGCTCACCTGACCTCTGTCCAGGGGGACCCAGGCAGTGGTGACCCCCATAGATTAGACATATGATATGCTATAGTATTAATACGACACCACCAAGTGTTGTCACTCACCGGAACACAGAGCAGCAACCCACTCAAACATGCCTGACCTCATATGATTGTGACAAGATGAAGAGAAGAAAAGGAACCACAGGTTAATCAGGACAACACCCTTAATGCAGAGGTTGGAAATCTCAAAGGGGACAGGACACACTGCAGGCAAAGAGCGCATATGCGGTCTCCCCATCCATGTGATCCTGACCCATGCAGGTATGGTGAGACCCACACAGTCCCCGCACCCTATACCTGGGGCCACACATCCACACTCACCAGGGTGACCCACCTCCCCAGACCCCTCCACCTGGGTCACATGTCCACAGTCCCAGGGTGACCTCACCTCCCCAGACCCTGCACCTGGGGTCACACGTCCCCTTGGTCAGGACACCATGGCTCTGCAAGGGGCTCCCCCAATGTGGAAACAAGCTGGGTCCCTGGGACCTCCTGGGATGGGAAAAAGTGTCAGGTGGGTCTCCTTTCCCCACACTTGTCCCAGAGGAGTCCTCCTCTTCTCACTTTGGTTCTGTGTGATTTTAACTGTTTGTACAGCTTTCATACTAAAGTTGAACACACGACCCTGGTGCTGGCATGCTCAGTCCTTTCTCGTCTCACTTACATGTTGAGAAAACTCACAGGACAGCAGGGCTGAAAGTCGAGGGGCAGCTCTGGACTCTGCTGAGTAGGGACGGTAGACTGGAGGGAGAGCTCAGCAGCAGCCTCAGCTGTCACCCATCGGCCTTTTGCCCGATCTGCGTGCCCTGCAATCAATTCAGAAGCTAAACCTGCTTCCCTATGCACCATGCACGTGCTGGTAAATTGGAATTATTGCCAGGTAGTCCTCCTGAGGATTCTCCATGAACCCCAGGGAAGGTGAACCTTGCAGGGATTAAGACTAAGGCCCCGACCATAGCACTGACCCTTGGGAGGACCAGGTCACCACACTCAGAAGAGAGGCTGTTACGTAGACAAGCCCACCTCAGCTCCAGACCCCAGACATCTAAGCACTGACATTCAGATGCAGGCACGGAACTTCCCAGTACTGAGGCCAGGCCGGGTCTCTACCCAGGTCCCCATAGTCCTAGCGTACACAGAACTTGGTCAGGTCTAAATCTTCTTATTATAGACAACACATGGTCAGCTCTAAACATAATCAGTAGACAGGACATGCAGAGGTCTAAATCTACCATGTGGACACAACTTGATCATGTTTAAACTAGCTTAGGGCTGATCTCATAGGGGGTACAGATCACACACATGGGTCTCTCATCTTTGGACACCCACGTCAGGAAACTGAACAAAATCTTTGTCATTAAACATTTCAACAGGTAAAACAGAAATGTTCCCAATTTCTCTGACCACCTGATGGTCAGGATCCACGGGCGAGCCACGAACTTCTTAGAGTGCAGCCCAGTCTGCTGCCAGGACAGACAAGAAGTGGCCTGATTCCAGCCTCCCAGGCTTCCAGAAGGAGGCGGCCACACTGCAAGCCAGGTCAGGAGAGTCCTGCATGGTCCGGGCCGGGAGATCCGGTCTGTCCATTCGGCTGGCCGATTCCGGGCGGGGCGCTCAGGGCCGCTGAGAGCCCTGCACTCAGGTCCTGCTTCCCTGCAGCGTGTGCGTGTGCGTGTGCGTGTGCGTGTGCGTGTGTGTGTAGAGGGGCGGTGGCTGACGGCTCCCATGGTTCCCAACCCGGGCACCGCGCTGTCTTCGAGGGGAGGCACGGGGAGAGGTAGGGGCACAGAAGCCGTTGGAGAGGAGAACCCACCGCGGAACTCCTTGCACACTGGCTCGCCCCACCCGGAGACCCGCCTGCCCATCGTGGGCCGCATGTCGCCCCCCAGTCCCCCACCCCCGAGGGCAGGGTGCCTGCTCTTTCAACAGCACAGGGTCTCACATGAAGGAGACCCAGTGTGGACTGTCAGCCCCCAACTCCTGATGCTGTGTTTAGGGGGAGAATGAACCCCCTTGACTGGGCGATGGGACCCTGTGAGGAAAGAGGTGGCGGCCCGATCCAAGTCGGGGCCTGGCTGAGATATGAGGAAACAGGAGCCAAGGGCAGGGCCTGGAGGCCAGGCCAACAGGAGGGGCACCCCCAGCCTTGGCCGGGCTCTCCCACGGTGACATTGTTGCTTTAGGGGACCTGGGACAGGTGACTGAATGTAATGGGAGTCTAAACTGGACCCTGAATGCGGCTTAAAGAAGGTGTGAAGGATGTTACTGAGACAGTGACAGTCATTGGAAGACAAACTCTGTGTCAGGATATCCTGCTCCATCCATTTAAATCCCTGAGATCTGTGACCTTTACGTGGCTACGCAGGATTGTTAGAGCAGCTGCGTGCGGATATATCTGGGGCACAATTCAGTCTGCAGCCAACTTGCAAGTGGTTCCAGCAAACACACAGGTGTGCGCACAGGCAGGCACAGCACACACACAAACATATGCACGTGCACAGCACAAATATATTCACACACTAGCATGTGAACACACATGCACCCATATGCCCATGCACACACTAATGTGTGCAAGTTCACATACCTATCCACATGCACAGCATATTTATGCAAACAGGCACATGCACACGCATAGCACACACACAGGGAATAAAGTGAATCCGTAAAGCATTAATTCCTGAACACAAGTGAAGCTGACATGTATTTTTCCCTTTTCTTAGCCTTGATGTTTTCCACAACAAAAAGTTTAAGAAAAAAGTTAATGGCAAATGACTTTTGATTCATAGGACTTTCTGATTTTATTCCACAAATATTATGACAGCAGAAATGAATGTAGATATTACATGTGTCCACTAATGGAAGAATGGAGAAGAAAAACACGGTCCATCAATAGAAGGGAATGCTATTCAGCCTAAAAAGGAAGTCAATTCTGACACAGGATGCAGCAGGGATGAACCTTGAGGGCATTATGCTCAGTGATGTAAGCTAGACACAAAAAAACAAACAGTGCTTGATCCACTCATACAAGGCCCCTAGAGCAGTCGGAAATATAGAGACATAAAGTAGGATGTTGAGGGCCAGAGGCTGAGGGAGGGACAATGGGGAGTGAGTGTTTAATGGGGACTGTTTCAATTTTGCAAGATGAAAAAGTTCTGGAGGATGATGGTGGTCAGGTTTGCACAACAGTGTGAATTACTTCCCGACCCTGAAATGTGCACTTAAAAATGGTTAAGATAGTACATTTTATGTTATGTGTACCAGACCACAATTTTTAAAACTTTTCCAAAAACAACAGGAAATAGTCCATGAATACCACAAGATGCACAACTTCACTAACAACAGAGGGATTAAAGCCATAAGAAAAATACTGTGCATACACCTACCAGAATGGCAGACATGAAAGACATAGTATCAAATATCAGCAGGATGTGGAGCAATGGAAAGCCTGGTACGCAACGGGGGGATGCAACCACTTCTGAAGCAATCGGGCCTCAGATAGCGAAGTCCGTGCACAGAGACCCACAGTGCTCCTCCCAGTTGAACACAAACCCACCAGCCCTGCACCAGGACACACGGACATGGACTGGCAGCCACAGGAGCCAAACCTGAAGGAACCTGAAGGCCATCACAGACGGATGCAGAAATGAACCATGCACGCTCCTATGAAGGAATATTCCACAGCAATGGAGTACATTTTGTTTAAAGGTAGTAAAACTATAAAAATTATTTTTTAAAGAAAACTATATTTACAAGATGAAAGAATCTATAATTCTGGCACCTAGGGATTGTCGAATGCTCCTAAAAACAGATTGCTGTGGAAACGTTTATTATAGGGAAATTGACATATTCTCTAGGAAGGACGCGGTGAATGGGCCTGCTACATTTTCTACATTGAAGACATGTACAGGTTTTGATTCTACTTCTGTTAAATCAAGTGGGGCTTCACTGGATTTCTGCTACTGCGGAGATAATCAAATTCTGGGTAGGGGTCAGGAGAAAATTAGTCATAGGTGTTCTTGTGTAGTAATTACTGTTGAAAGTGTAAATGATCCATTTACCAGTAAGACTGAGAATAGAATAACTGCTACATTACTTCATATGAGATGATCCTCTGTGCTATTGTTCCTGGAGCTCCAGTGAGTGAGTATTTTGAATGTGAAGTTCATCCAGATCTGAGGATGGAATAAATGGCTAGGTGTGATATGGCTAATAGAAATAATATGCCTACATTTATACTAATTAGTGGATAAGATATGGGAAGAGGAATTCATGTTGTGAGAGGCAGGGTTATGGCTAGCATTGGGGCAATAATATATAAATTGATGATGTTGATGGACATAGTGGTTCTTTAATAAGTAATTTGAATGCCTCAGCAATGGGTTGTAATCATCCATGGGGGCTGATGATTTTTGGCCCTTTCTGGATTTGTATATAGCCTAGGATTTTCCATTTGGTTAATTTGAGGAATGCTATGGTGAATTAAATTGGGTAATTTGTGAAAGAATGTTGATTATAAACATATTCTTAGGAAGAGGACTTGAACCAGTGCAGAAAAAGTTTCAGTTTTACATAATTACCGGGCTCTGCCAGCGTAACGAACCCTGTTCTACAGTAGGGTATGTATAAATTAATTGAATGTAGATTATATCATCATGTAGTTTGAAGACATTTTGTAAAGGAAGCCGTATTGCTCTTGTCCTTTCATACTGGAAGAAATCTGCAATAGACAGAAACCAACCAGGATGACTCCAGTCTGAACTCAGATCACGTGAGACTTTAATCGTTGAACAAACAGACAATTAATAGCAGTTATACCGTTGAAATGTCGTGATCCAGCATCAAGGTCATAAACCATATTGCCCATATGAACTCCAGAATACAATTACACTGTTATCCCTAGGAAAACTTGTTCCATTGACCAGTGTTTTAGAAGAACAGGTGATAAAGCATTTTGACTAGCTGGCCTAAATTTTAATCACTCAGAAGCGGTTTTATTCTCCCAAAAATAAATGGCGCATGGGCTCAAGACACACCTGCTTCAGTAGTTGTGGCGTGCAGACTCAGTAGTTGTGGCCCAATGGCTTAGTTGTTCCGTGGCACGTGAGATCTTCCCGGACCGGGGATCGAACCGGGTCCCCTGCATTGGCAGGCGAATTCTTAATCACTGCATCACCAGGGAAGTCCCAGATTCGCAGTCTCCCTTTTAATATACCTTAAGCCCAAAGAATCCATGGAAAATTGTTAGAGAAAATAAGGCAATAAAATATTGTAAGGACTATAACAGAAGCATATAGTACACAGTTCATATAGACACATCCCAAGCAGTTACAAAGTATATTAAAAGGGAGGCTGCAATTTTAAAAGAATAAGAAAAATTATACCCACAAACTCCCAATCTTTCCTGAAACGTTCCAATCTGAAACCCTATTGTAGGAAGCAGAAGATTCCAGGAGATAGTCTACAAATGAAGGACTCCAAACCCTGTGGTTGGATAAGGAATTCTGGAAGGAAGGTATCCTCACCCAAGGAGAGCAGGTTCCTATACTTCTCTAACATCACATCCCTGTACAATTCCCATTGATCTTGGCCCAGGCATTCTCACTCCTCTTGACAGAAATCTATGGCCACATCCTGGAATGTCAGCAGTCCCTGAAATTAAACGTACACATGCCATGTGGCCACGGGAAGAGTTCATAATATGACCCAAGAAGAAAACAGCAAGTTAAGAGAAGGTTTTAATTTAGAAGAGTCTCTTCAATTATCCACTAATACATATATATACATATATATATATATATATATATATATATAATTTTTTTTTTTACAAAGTAACTTTCTCTACCTTATTTCTAACTACAAGAAAAGAGTATGGCATGTGATCCACAAAACCAGTATAGAGACTATACTTGTCTGGAAAAGAAATGATAAAATGATGGTTTCAACACAGGCATATGCATTTTTGAGTGTTTAATTTATATCAAACTGGATAAAATGTGTGTATTTCTCATAGAGAAAAGACCTGTCGAGGTAGAAATGTACCTTTCAACTATTCATGGGTACACGAGTACACTGGGGAGATTGTAAAAGTGCAGCTTGTGATTCAGTAGGTCCGGTGGGCCTGAGTTCTATTTTTTTAACAAGCTGATTTTTAACTAGTGATGCCACAGTCTCTGATTCATTAACCACAACTGTGAATATCAGAGACATAATTAGAAAGGTAAAAATTCACATTTAATTTTGAACTTAAAGTGTTTTATCGATTTACACCTTTAATAGAATAGTGAGCACAGCAGCAACAATCATTTGTGAGTATTTACTATAGACTGTGTATCTTTCTAATTTTTTTGTGTAGGATTCCAGGAAAAAGGCCTGGGCTGCGGCCACAATGGGCGTGGCCCCCAGGCCGGGCCGCCCCTCCAGGACCCCCGACGGGGCCCTGCGCTCCTGGCGGCTCCCTCCCCCGCCGCCCCGCTCCCTCCCGGAAGGCCTCGGGGCAGAGCGGTCCCACCCACTGCGCGCTGAACAGAGCCCGCGTTTCCTCAGAGCTGGAACTCCCGGCTCAGGCGGGGTCTCTTCCCTCCGCCTTCACGGAACTGCCCCGGAGCCCGAGGGGAGGGCGACCTCACTGAGGCTGCGGGCTCTGGAGGTGCCCCGGCGGCCGAAGCCATGACAGTCGCGGGGACGGCGGGTCGGGTAAGTGGGCGCCGACCCTCCGCCTGGTCCGGTGCCCGGGCGGCAGCACAAGACCAGCTTCTGAGGGGCAGGGGTTCGCTGCCACCCGTCGCTGCTGTGCAGAAAGAGCGGCCTCCAGCGTCTGGTCCCCGGGAACTTTGGTCCGTCCTCTCGCCCCTGCCCTCGTCCTGGCTCGCGAGGCCTGGTGGGCGTGAGGAGGGGGTCGGCCTGAGCGTCCTGAGGGGAAACGGGGCAAGGGAGGCGCAGGGTCCGGCTGCAGCGTCAGCGCCCCTCTTCCCGACTGCGGGGAAAGCGGCTGAAAACTCCTCCCGAGGCGCGCAGGCCCCTTATTCAGCCGAGTCCCTCTGCGCTCCTTCCTCCCTGAGCTAAAGTACCGGGGGGAGGGTACAGGGCAGGGAACTGGCGCAGGTAATGGGGAACATCCAAAGGTGATTGTTAACTAAGGAAAACCAGCTCTCCCAAGGTGAGGAATGCGGCGCTTTTCTTTGCCTGGGCTCACTGAATTCCTTCCTTTGATATGCACCTCAGCTCTCTGGGGCCTGCATTCTGTATTTGCATATCCTGAGTGCCTCAGGGCCCGCCGGCTCACATTGGAGGGCTGCAAGTGCTGAAGACTGTGACATCCTTTGTTTACTGATAGGGCAATAAATAGTCCATTTCTCACAGGCTTGAGGGGCAGACAGTGGAAAAAAGTCAGAGAATCTCACTCGGCCTGTACTTTGGTTTACATATAGATAATATTTATACTTAACTGTGCTAATAGAGGTTCTCAAGTCCAATCAACTTGTACTACTGCCCTCTATGTATCAATTTCATCAATATCATAAGATAAATGCCTATAGAATTGACTTAATCCATTTAAATAGGATAATGATTTTGAAAGGAAACATAATAGAAATATAACAACGAAACCTTTACCACTAAAGGCTGGGTCTGGAACACCCTAAATAAATGTTCCATTGTTAAAATATTGAAAGATGTAGTCAATAGAAATATCAACAAAAATGACAAATAATAAGGGTAGCAGAATGTTGAAATGTTCTATCTTTATCATTAAAGTGGCAGAAAATCATTTATTAGTAGGCACTGGGGGCAGAAGATGCCTGATTTTATATCTGTGTCATATTTGTGCAGTTGTTTCAACAAGTAACTTAAAGACAAAATGGAAAGACAAGGAGGTTTGTGCCTGAGATCATGTTGATGTGAAACCAGGGATGGCCACCTTGTGCCAGGTGAGTTAAGTTTACCTGGCAGGTAGACCGCAGAGCTCCTGGGAAGCAAGGGTTGGAATTTTTCTGCTGGGTGCCCCTTAGGTTCTGTGACTTGACTGACTGTGAGTCATGTTTCGGGAAAGACCTGATCACAGGAAAAGGCTGGGAATAGAGTGATTTGGGGAGCAGCTAACAACATTCATCACAGCTCACGGCCTGAATGAATTTTAAAGAAACAGGAAAACAAATGCTTCTTATGGAATCAGAGAATGTGAGGGCTGGACAATCCCAGAAAATGAGGAACACCCATCCCATTTTCCAGATGACAAAACAGAGGTCCAGCAAGGTGAAATCCCTCACCCAAGTTGCACCCGTCTCTCCTCCCCACTACGTGGTTCATGAAAGCAGGACTCTTCCTGTCTTGACCACTGCTGAACCCCAAAAAGGGCCAGGCATCTAGCAGCTGCTCCAAAAATTTGGGTTGACTGTAGGAACAATGCTATTTCTTTCTTTCTCACTCTTATTCAGGATTGTGCCAAGAACTCCCCAGGTTGCAATGTAATTCGATAAATGTAAATATTAATTGAGTTTTGTTGTGATGAGGACTTAGGCTTTGAAGGTAACAGACTTGGTTCAGATCTTGGTTCTGCCACTCCATAGCTGTTTGGCTTTGGGAAAATTACTAAACCTCTCTGAGATTATTTCCTCCTTTGTAAAGTGGGGATAAATCTCTCTGAGCCAGCAGAGCAGCTGCATGAGAGATGTGCACTAAATATTGGTCTTTCTCACTCTCCTACGCCATCTCTCTGTTCTTCCCAGAGAAGCTGTACAGAAGGATATAGTACTTTTGTTTAAAATAGTTAACTAATTAATTAATTAATTTGTTTTTGGCTGCGTTGGGTCTTCGTTGCTATGCGCAGGCTTTGCCTAGTTGCGGCAAGCGGGGGCTACTCTTTGTTGCGGTGCGTGGGCTTCTCATTGCGGTGGCTTCTCTTGCTAGCCTTAACCCCAATGCTAGCCTTAACCCTGGCTCTCACAACATGAATTCCTCTTCCCATATCTTATCCACTAATTAATATAAATGTAGGCATGTTATTTCTATTAGCCATATCACACCTAGCCATTTACTCCATCCTCAGATGTGGATGAACTTCACATTCAAAATACTCACTCACTGGAGCTCTAGGAGCAATAGCACAGACAATCATCTCATATGAAGTAATGTAGCAGTTATTCTATTCTCAGTCTTACTGATAAATGGATCATTTACACTTTCAACAGTAATTATTACACAAGAACACCTATGACTAATTTTCTCCTGACCCCTACCCAGAATTTGATTATCTCGGCAGTAGCCGAAATCCAACGAAGCCCCACTTGATTAAACGGAAGTAGCATCAAAACCTGTATATGTCTTCAATGTAGAAAATGTAGCAGGCCCATTCACCCCGTCCCTCCTAGAGAATATGTCAATTTCCCTATAATAAACATTTCCACAGCAATCTATTTTTAGGAGCATTCGACAATCCCTAGGTGCCAGAATTATATACAGCCCAAGTCATCATTAAACACATCTAACAATCTCCTTTCTATGAATTTGAGCCTCCTACCTACAATTTTGATATGATCAACGCATACATCTCTTATAAAAAGTATTTTACGACTAACATTAACCCTATGTATATGAGAGTTTTCACTAATTGTCATCATACCAGGCAACCCACCACAAATTTAAGAAATATGTCTGACAAAAGAGTTACTTTGATAGAGTAAATCACAGAGGTTTCAATGCTCTTATTCCTGGAATTGAATTCTTCCTAATAATTTTACATTCTCCATGCTACCTACCACATTACACCACATGCTATATAGTAAAGTTCTCTAAGTAAGCTTCAGGCCCATACCCCCAAAATATTTTTGTATATCCTTCCTGTGCTAATAAACTCTCATTGTTTTTACCATCATTCTACTGACCATTTTCTCAGGAAATATAATTGTATAACAAGCTCACACTGGTTAATGGTATCCCCATTCTAATAAAAAACATGAACCCATAAGCTACAGAAGCATCCAACAAATATTTCCTAAAACAGTCCACCACATCAATACTACTTATAATGGCTATTATCATTAATCTAATATACTCTGGTCAAAGAGCACAATGAATAACAAGAATCTTTAATCCAGCAGCATCCACCCTCATGACAATCGCCCTTGTCACAAAAGTAGGACTTTCCCCATTTCACTTCTGAGTGCCTGAAGTCACACGAGGCATCCCATGAACAGCAGACCTGATGCTATCAACATGACAAAATTGCACCCCTATCAGTTTTATACCACAGGTCACCTTCCATCAACCTAAATATACTATTAATCATAGTGATATTATAAATCATAGCTGGAGGCTGAGGCAGACTTCGCCATACTCACCTGGAAAATATTACACCCTCCTCATCAATTGCCCATATAGGATGAATAACAGCTATTATAATGTATATTCAGATTATAACAATCCTAAACATACTAATTTATATCATAACAACACTATCTTCTTCTTATTTATGCCCAGATCATGTACTACAAGAGTATCATTATCACACACATGAGATAAAACACCTCCCATCACAATCATTTTCCTCACCATTATAGTATCATTAGGACATCGCCCATCACTATCAGGCTTTCTACCCAAATGAATAATTATCCAAGAGATAACAAAAACGACAACATCATTCTACCAACACTAATAACCATCATAGCAGTCCTCAGCATATATTTCTACTTGCAGCTAACATACTCCACATCACTAACTATATTCCCTTCATTAAACAACACAAACACAAAACAATTTGAACATACAAAGAAATAACCTTCCTATCATTACCAATCATAATACCCACACGGTTACTACACACAACACCCATTCTATCGGTGCTGGACTAGGAATTTAGGTTAGTTCAGACCAAGAGCTTTCAAAACCCTAAACAAGTGAAATTTACTTAATTCCTAAAAATAAGGATTGCAAGACTTTATTCTACATCAATTGAATGTAAAGCAAACACTGTATTGAAGCCAAATCTTTACGAGATGGATGAGTTTTAACCCCAGGAAACTTTAGTTAACAGGCAAATCCTCTAGTCAACTGACTTCAGTCTACTTCTCCTTCATTTGAGAAAGAAAAAAAGAAAAAAAAAAAAAGGCAGGATAATCACTGGCAGAATTGAAGCTGCTTCTCTGAAGTTACAATTCAATTTGTTGATTCACCACAGGGTTTGCCAGAAAGAGGGCTCAATCTCTGTCTTTAGATTTACAGTCTAATGCTAACTCAGTCATTTTACCTCTGTTCATACACTGCTGATTATTTTCAACAAATCACAAAGATATCGCCATTTTATATTTACTATTTGGTGCTTGAGCTGGAGTAGCAGGCAGCACCTTAATTATATTAATCCAGGCTGAGCTATGCTGACCTGGACCGCTACTTGGAGATGCCCAAATCTGTAAGGTTGTCATAACAGTCCCTGCACTTCTAATAATTTTCTTTATAACTGTACCCGTTATGATTGCAGGCTTTGAAAACTGACTTGGGCCACTAAGAACTCGGACACCTGAAGTAGCATTTCCCCCAATAAATCATATAAACTTTTGACTACTTCCCCCATCATTCTTACTCCTACTCATATCACCAATAGTAGAAGCTGGTTCTGGTACCAGTGGGACGGTGTATTCAGCTCTAGCCTGCAATCTGGCCCATGCAGGAGCCTCTGTCGACCTAACTGTTTTCTCCTTACATTTAGCAGGTGTCTCCTCAATTCTTGGTATTATTACTTTTATTACTATAGTCTTTAATACAAAACCAGCAGTCATATCCCAATACCAAACACCATTATTTGTTTAATCTTCCCCAACTATAGCCATATTACTATAATTACCAATCTCAGTCCAAGCAGCCAGAATTGCCATGCTGTTAAGAGATAGAAATCTAAACACTACTTTCTTTGACCCTTCAGGAGGAGACCGAATCCTATACCAACACCTCTTTTGATACTTTGCTCACCCTGAAGTCTGTATTCATGGCCTAACAGTGTTTTTTATAAACTCACATAGCATTACATACTATTTAGGACAAAAATTGCCTTTCAGCTATCTGGGAATAGTATGAGTCATGTCCACTGGTTTTTTAGGAGTTCTCTTGTGGGCCCATCATATGTTTACCATAGGGATAGCTGTGGACTCAGGAGCATACTTTGCATCAGCTACCGTAATTACTTCTATCCCTACAGGAGTAAAAGTATCTAGCTGATTAGCAACTCTTTATTTAATTTTTCTTTTTCTTTTCTTTTTTTTTTTTTTTTTGGCTGAGTTGGGTCTTGGTTGCTGCGCATGGGCTTTCTCTGGTTGCGGTGAGCGGCAGGTACTCTTCGTTGCGGTGTGCGGCCCTTTCATTGCAGTGGCTTCTCTTGTTGCAGAGCACGGCCTCTAGGCGCGTGGGCTTCAGTAGTTGTGGCTTGCGGGCTCTAGAGGGCAGGCTCAGTAGTTGTGGCACACGGGCTTTTTGCTCCGCGGCATGTGGGATCTTCCCAGACAAGGGCTCGAACCCGTGTTCCCTGCATTGGCAGACGAATTCTTAACCACTGCGTCACCAGGGAAGTCCCTGGTTAGCAACTGTTCACGGAGGTAATACTATATGACCTCCCACTATATTATGAGTTTTAGGCTTTAGTTTTTCTTTTTACAGTAGGTGGTTTGACAGGAATCATCTTAGTCAACTCATCCCCAGACATTGTCCTCCAGGATACATACTATGTAGTAGCACACTTCCATGACCTAATGTCCATGGGAGCAGTCTTCACTATTATAGGAGGCTTTCTACACTGATTCCCACTATTCTCAGGTTATACAGTTAACTCAGCATGAGCAAAAATTCACTTCACAAGTATATTTGTAGTCGTAAATATGACTTCCTGCAGCACTTTCGTGGCCTCTCAGGGATGTCACTACGTTAGTCTGAGTACCCTGAGGCACACACAACATGAAATATTTTGTCTTTAGGCTCATTCATCTCAGTAGCAGCAGTAATGCTAATAATCTTCATACTTTGAAAAGCATTTGTGTCTAAACAAGAAGTCTTAGCAGTGGAAATTGCTACTCCTAACCTAGAATGGTTACACGGATGTCCTCCACCATATCCTACGTTTCAAGATCCTACCTATGTAAATGTAAAATAAGGAAGGACTCAAGTCCTTTTCAACCAGTTTCAAGCCAACACCATAACAATTATGTCTTCCTCAATAAATGAGATAAAAGTAAAAAGTGATGTAGCTTTGTCAAAGTTAAATGATAGGCTAAAATCCTGTATATGACTAAGGCATATCAATTTCATCTAGGCTCTCAAGATACAACATCACCGATTATGGAAGAACTTTTACATTTTCTTCATCACACATTAATGGTGATTTTTAAAATAAGTTCTCTAGTCCTCTATATCATTTCACTAATATTGACATCTAAACTCATATGCATACAATAGATGCACAGGTAGAGAAAATGTGAACAATTTACTAGCTATTATTGTAATCTTAATTGCCCTATCATCATTGTGAATCCTTTACATGATACATGAAATCAATAACTCTTCCCAAACCATAAAAAACTATGGGTCCGTAACGATACTGAAGCTACAAATACACAGATTACGAAGATTTAAATGTTGACTCCTCTGTAATCCCCACATCAGAGCTAAAACCAGGAGAATAATGACTAATAGAAGTCAACAACCGAGTAGTTAGGGATAGTCATTGAATATTAGTTTCATCTGAAATTGTTGTACACTCCGGAGTTGTTCCTTCTCAGGCCTAAAAGAAGCTGCTATCCCAGGACGCCTAACTTAAAGAATCCTAATATCAACAGGACCAGGCCTATGTTGTGGACAAGAGAGCACGTTTTCCTGAGTTCAAAGACAGGACAGAGGGATATGTCTGAGATATGGGGTGAATCTGCAGCCCATGGGGATGCACTCTCCAAGCTCCAGTATAGGAATGGGGCCTCTAGGGTCCCAGGCCACCCACCATGCCCTCTGGAGCAGGATCTGGGCAACATTCCCTGTCAGTGATGAGGCAGCCCTAGCACCTGTCACGGCCCGATGTCGTGTCCTATGTGGGCCCCATGCTCTTGGGACCACACCCCACACTCTGCAGGTCCATGCTACAGGGTCCTTCATGCCTCAGGAGTAGAGACCACACAGCAAGCAGTTCCCTCCCCAACCAGCAGGAGGAGGGGAGGAGAGCAGGGACACCAGGGGACTCTCACTCAGACAACAACACCCCAGCGGTGCCAGCGGGGACAGTGATGATGCAGATGAGGCACAGACCAAGAGATGGGACCAGAGGACCCAAAAGGCAGCTGGTCAGGTCCTGGCTCACCTGCACCCCGGACACCTTTGTCCCGCATACACCCCCTTCCTCATACACCCTCTCCTTAAATGCAGATTCTTCAGATGCGAACAGGCAGAGCTTCAGACTGAAAGTCAGCTCTTCCAAAATGACCCGTCAGCAAACACTGCAGGATTCCACTCCAGTGGGTGCCCTGCAGTCGACAACTCAGGGACTGAAGTGGATATCGGTGCCAGGGGCAGTGGGAGGGAATGGGGAATGAGACTTTCATGGTTGTGGAATTTTGGTTTTGCAGGACGAAAAGTTCTACTGATGGTGGTGATGGCTCCACGAGAAAGTGAATCTATCTGATGCCTCAGAAACGTGCACTTAAAATGGTGATGATGGTAAAGGGTATGTGACGTGTGTTTTATTTCACTTAAAATAAATTCTTAAAATAATGTCTTGTTAATTGAGATTCCATTTCGACTCCCCTTCATCACAAATGTCGGAGGCCCAGACACAGTCCCCTACCTTAGGGGCCATCACGGTACCCTCACAGAGCACGTGGGAGACCATTCATAGGGGGGGCTAGTCTGTGCTCACCTGACCTCTGTCCAGGGGGACCCAGGCAGTGGTGACCCCCATAGATTAGACATATGATATGCTATAGTATTAATACGACACCACCAAGTGTTGTCACTCACCGGAACACAGAGCAGCAACCCACTCAAACATGCCTGACCTCATATGATTGTGACAAGATGAAGAGAAGAAAAGGAACCACAGGTTAATCAGGACAACACCCTTAATGCAGAGGTTGGAAATCTCAAAGGGGACAGGACACACTGCAGGCAAAGAGCGCATATGCGGTCTCCCCATCCATGTGATCCTGACCCATGCAGGTATGGTGAGACCCACACAGTCCCCGCACCCTATACCTGGGGCCACACATCCACACTCACCAGGGTGACCCACCTCCCCAGACCCCTCCACCTGGGTCACATGTCCACAGTCCCAGGGTGACCTCACCTCCCCAGACCCTGCACCTGGGGTCACACGTCCCCTTGGTCAGGACACCATGGCTCTGCAAGGGGCTCCCCCAATGTGGAAACAAGCTGGGTCCCTGGGACCTCCTGGGATGGGAAAAAGTGTCAGGTGGGTCTCCTTTCCCCACACTTGTCCCAGAGGAGTCCTCCTCTTCTCACTTTGGTTCTGTGTGATTTTAACTGTTTGTACAGCTTTAATACTAAAGTTGAACACACGACCCTGGTGCTGGCATGCTCAGTCCTTTCTCGTCTCACTTACATGTTGAGAAAACTCACAGGACAGCAGGGCTGAAAGTCGAGGGGCAGCTCTGGACTCTGCTGAGTAGGGACGGTAGACTGGAGGGAGAGCTCAGCAGCAGCCTCAGCTGTCACCCATCGGCCTTTTGCCCGATCTGCGTGCCCTGCAATCAATTCAGAAGCTAAACCTGCTTCCCTATGCACCATGCACGTGCTGGTAAATTGGAATTATTGCCAGGTAGTCCTCCTGAGGATTCTCCATGAACCCCAGGGAAGGTGAACCTTGCAGGGATTAAGACTAAGGCCCCGACCATAGCACTGACCCTTGGGAGGACCAGGTCACCACACTCAGAAGAGAGGCTGTTACGTAGACAAGCCCACCTCAGCTCCAGACCCCAGACATCTAAGCACTGACATTCAGATGCAGGCACGGAACTTCCCAGTACTGAGGCCAGGCCGGGTCTCTACCCAGGTCCCCATAGTCCTAGCGTACACAGAACTTGGTCAGGTCTAAATCTTCTTATTATAGACAACACATGGTCAGCTCTAAACATAATCAGTAGACAGGACATGCAGAGGTCTAAATCTACCATGTGGACACAACTTGATCATGTTTAAACTAGCTTAGGGCTGATCTCATAGGGGGTACAGATCACACACATGGGTCTCTCATCTTTGGACACCCACGTCAGGAAACTGAACAAAATCTTTGTCATTAAACATTTCAACAGGTAAAACAGAAATGTTCCCAATTTCTCTGACCACCTGATGGTCAGGATCCACGGGCGAGCCACGAACTTCTTAGAGTGCAGCCCAGTCTGCTGCCAGGACAGACAAGAAGTGGCCTGATTCCAGCCTCCCAGGCTTCCAGAAGGAGGCGGCCACACTGCAAGCCAGGTCAGGAGAGTCCTGCATGGTCCGGGCCGGGAGATCCGGTCTGTCCATTCGGCTGGCCGATTCCGGGCGGGGCGCTCAGGGCCGCTGAGAGCCCTGCACTCAGGTCCTGCTTCCCTGCAGCGTGTGCGTGTGCGTGTGCGTGTGCGTGTGCGTGTGTGTGTGTGTGTGTAGAGGGGGCGGTGGCTGACGGCTCCCATGGTTCCCAACCCGGGCACCGCGCTGTCTTCGAGGGGAGGCACGGGGAGAGGTAGGGGCACAGAAGCCGTTGGAGAGGAGAACCCACCGCGGAACTCCTTGCACACTGGCTCGCCCCACCCGGAGACCCGCCTGCCCATCGTGGGCCGCATGTCGCCCCCCAGTCCCCCACCCCCGAGGGCAGGGTGCCTGCTCTTTCAACAGCACAGGGTCTCACATGAAGGAGACCCAGTGTGGACTGTCAGCCCCCAACTCCTGATGCTGTGTTTAGGGGGAGAATGAACCCCCTTGACTGGGCGATGGGACCCTGTGAGGAAAGAGGTGGCGGCCCGATCCAAGTCGGGGCCTGGCTGAGATATGAGGAAACAGGAGCCAAGGGCAGGGCCTGGAGGCCAGGCCAACAGGAGGGGCACCCCCAGCCTTGGCCGGGCTCTCCCACGGTGACATTGTTGCTTTAGGGGACCTGGGACAGGTGACTGAATGTAATGGGAGTCTAAACTGGACCCTGAATGCGGCTTAAAGAAGGTGTGAAGGATGTTACTGAGACAGTGACAGTCATTGGAAGACAAACTCTGTGTCAGGATATCCTGCTCCATCCATTTAAATCCCTGAGATCTGTGACCTTTACGTGGCTACTCAGGATTGTTAGAGCAGCTGCGTGCGGATATATCTGGGGCACAATTCAGTCTGCAGCCAACTTGCAAGTGGTTCCAGCAAACACACAGGTGTGCGCACAGGCAGGCACAGCACACACACAAACATATGCACGTGCACAGCACAAATATATTCACTCACTAGCATGTGAACACACATGCACCCATATGCCCATGCACACACTAATGTGTGCAAGTTCACATACCTATCCACATGCACAGCATATTTATGCAAACAGGCACATGCACACGCATAGCACACACACAGGGAATAAAGTGAATCCGTAAAGCATTAATTCCTGAACACAAGTGAAGCTGACATGTATTTTTCCCTTTTCTTAGCCTTGATGTTTTCCACAACAAAAAGTTTAAGAAAAAAGTTAATGGCAAATGACTTTTGATTCATAGGACTTTCTGATTTTATTCCACAAATATTATGACAGCAGAAATGAATGTAGATATTACATGTGTCCACTAATGGAAGAATGGAGAAGAAAAACACGGTCCATCAATAGAAGGGAATGCTATTCAGCCTAAAAAGGAAGTCAATTCTGACACAGGATGCAGCAGGGATGAACCTTGAGGGCATTATGCTCAGTGATGTAAGCTAGACACAAAAAAACAAACAGTGCTTGATCCACTCATACAAGGCCCCTAGAGCAGTCGGAAATATAGAGACATAAAGTAGGATGTGGAGGGCCAGAGGCTGAGGGAGGGACAATGGGGAGTGAGTGTTTAATGGGGACTGTTTCAATTTTGCAAGATGAAAAAGTTCTGGAGGATGATGGTGGTCAGGTTTGCACAACAGTGTGAATTACTTCCCGACCCTGAAATGTGCACTTAAAAATGGTTAAGATAGTACATTTTATGTTATGTGTACCAGACCACAATTTTTAAAACTTTTCCAAAAACAACAGGAAATAGTCCATGAATACCACAAGATGCACAACTTCACTAACAACAGAGGGATTAAAGCCATAAGAAAAATACTGTGCATACACCTACCAGAATGGCAGACATGAAAGACATAGTATCAAATATCAGCAGGATGTGGAGCAATGGAAAGCCTGGTACGCAACGGGGGGATGCAACCACTTCTGAAGCAATCGGGCCTCAGATAGCGAAGTCCGTGCACAGAGACCCACAGTGCTCCTCCCAGTTGAACACAAACCCACCAGCCCTGCACCAGGACACACGGACATGGACTGGCAGCCACAGGAGCCAAACCTGAAGGAACCTGAAGGCCATCACAGACGGATGCAGAAATGAACCATGCACGCTCCTATGAAGGAATATTCCACAGCAATGGAGTACATTTTGTTTAAAGGTAGTAAAACTATAAAAATTATTTTTTAAAGAAAACTATATTTACAAGATGAAAGAATCTATAATTCTGGCACCTAGGGATTGTCGAATGCTCCTAAAAACAGATTGCTGTGGAAACGTTTATTATAGGGAAATTGACATATTCTCTAGGAAGGACGCGGTGAATGGGCCTGCTACATTTTCTACATTGAAGACATGTACAGGTTTTGATTCTACTTCTGTTAAATCAAGTGGGGCTTCACTGGATTTCTGCTACTGCGGAGATAATCAAATTCTGGGTAGGGGTCAGGAGAAAATTAGTCATAGGTGTTCTTGTGTAGTAATTACTGTTGAAAGTGTAAATGATCCATTTACCAGTAAGACTGAGAATAGAATAACTGCTACATTACTTCATATGAGATGATCCTCTGTGCTATTGTTCCTGGAGCTCCAGTGAGTGAGTATTTTGAATGTGAAGTTCATCCAGATCTGAGGATGGAATAAATGGCTAGGTGTGATATGGCTAATAGAAATAATATGCCTACATTTATACTAATTAGTGGATAAGATATGGGAAGAGGAATTCATGTTGTGAGAGGCAGGGTTATGGCTAGCATTGGGGCAATAATATATAAATTGATGATGTTGATGGACATAGTGGTTCTTTAATAAGTAATTTGAATGCCTCAGCAATGGGTTGTAATCATCCATGGGGGCTGATGATTTTTGGCCCTTTCTGGATTTGTATATAGCCTAGGATTTTCCATTTGGTTAATTTGAGGAATGCTATGGTGAATTAAATTGGGTAATTTGTGAAAGAATGTTGATTATAAACATATTCTTAGGAAGAGGACTTGAACCAGTGCAGAAAAAGTTTCAGTTTTACATAATTACCGGGCTCTGCCAGCGTAACGAACCCTGTTCTACAGTAGGGTATGTATAAATTAATTGAATGTAGATTATATCATCATGTAGTTTGAAGACATTTTGTAAAGGAAGCCGTATTGCTCTTGTCCTTTCATACTGGAAGAAATCTGCAATAGACAGAAACCAACCAGGATGACTCCAGTCTGAACTCAGATCACGTGAGACTTTAATCGTTGAACAAACAGACAATTAATAGCAGTTATACCGTTGAAATGTCGTGATCCAGCATCAAGGTCATAAACCATATTGCCCATATGAACTCCAGAATACAATTACACTGTTATCCCTAGGAAAACTTGTTCCATTGACCAGTGTTTTAGAAGAACAGGTGATAAAGCATTTTGACTAGCTGGCCTAAATTTTAATCACTCAGAAGCGGTTTTATTCTCCCAAAAATAAATGGCGCATGGGCTCAAGACACACCTGCTTCAGTAGTTGTGGCGTGCAGACTCAGTAGTTGTGGCCCAATGGCTTAGTTGTTCCGTGGCACGTGAGATCTTCCCGGACCGGGGATCGAACCGGGTCCCCTGCATTGGCAGGCGAATTCTTAATCACTGCATCACCAGGGAAGTCCCAGATTCGCAGTCTCCCTTTTAATATACCTTAAGCCCAAAGAATCCATGGAAAATTGTTAGAGAAAATAAGGCAATAAAATATTGTAAGGACTATAACAGAAGCATATAGTACACAGTTCATATAGACACATCCCAAGCAGTTACAAAGTATATTAAAAGGGAGGCTGCAATTTTAAAAGAATAAGAAAAATTATACCCACAAACTCCCAATCTTTCCTGAAACCTTGCAATCTGAAACCCTATTGTAGGAAGCAGAAGATTCCAGGAGATAGTCTACAAATGAAGGACTCCAAACCCTGTGGTTGGATAAGGAATTCTGGAAGGAAGGTATCCTCACCCAAGGAGAGCAGGTTCCTATACTTCTCTAACATCACATCCCTGTACAATTCCCATTGATCTTGGTCCAGGCATTCTCACTCCTCTTGACAGAAATCTATGGCCACATCCTGGAATGTCAGCAGTCCCTGAAATTAAACGTACACATGCCATGTGGCCACAGGAAGAGTTCATAATATGACCCAAGAAGAAAACAGCAAGTTAAGAGAAGGTTTTAATTTAGAAGAGTCTCTTCAATTATCCACTAATACATATATATACATATATATATATATATATATATATATATATATAATTTTTTTTTTTACAAAGTAACTTTCTCTACCTTATTTCTAACTACAAGAAAAGAGTATGGCATGTGATCCACAAAACCAGTATAGAGACTATACTTGTCTGGAAAAGAAATGATAAAATGATGGTTTCAACACAGGCATATGCATTTTTGAGTGTTTTATTTATATCAAACTGGATAAAATGTGTGTATTTCTCATAGAGAAAAGACCTGTCGAGGTAGAAATGTACCTTTCAACTATTCATGGGTACACGAGTACACTGGGGAGATTGTAAAAGTGCAGCTTGTGATTCAGTAGGTCCGGTGGGCCTGAGTTCTATTTTTTTAACAAGCTGATTTTTAACTAGTGATGCCACAGTCTCTGATTCATTAACCACAACTGTGAATATCAGAGACATAATTAGAAAGGTAAAAATTCACATTTAATTTTGAACTTAAAGTGTTTTATCGATTTACACCTTTAATAGAATAGTGAGCACAGCAGCAACAATCATTTGTGAGTATTTACTATAGACTGTGTATCTTTCTAATTTTTTTGTGTAGGATTCCAGGAAAAAGGCCTGGGCTGCGGCCACAATGGGCGTGGCCCCCAGGCCGGGCCGCCCCTCCAGGACCCCCGACGGGGCCCTGCGCTCCTGGCGGCTCCCTCCCCCGCCGCCCCGCTCCCTCCCGGAAGGCCTCGGGGCAGAGCGGTCCCACCCACTGCGCGCTGAACAGAGCCCGCGTTTCCTCAGAGCTGGAACTCCCGGCTCAGGCGGGGTCTCTTCCCTCCGCCTTCACGGAACTGCCCCGGAGCCCGAGGGGAGGGCGACCTCACTGAGGCTGCCGGCTCTGGAGGTGCCCCGGCGGCCGAAGCCATGACAGTCGCGGGGACGGCGGGTCGGGTAAGTGGGCGCCGACCCTCCGCCTGGTCCGGTGCCCGGGCGGCAGCACAAGACCAGCTTCTGAGGGGCAGGGGTTCGCTGCCACCCGTCGCTGCTGTGCAGAAAGAGCGGCCTCCAGCGTCTGGTCCCCGGGAACTTCGGTCCGTCCTCTCGCCCCTGCCCTCGTCCTGGCTCGCGAGGCCTGGTGGGCGTGAGGAGGGGGTCGGCCTGAGCGTCCTGAGGGGAAACGGGTCAAGGGAGGCGCAGGGTACGGCTGCAGCGTCAGCGCCCCTCTTCCCGACTGCGGGGAAAGCGGCTGAAAACTCCTCCCGAGGCGCGCAGGCCCCTTATTCAGCCGAGTCCCTCTGCGCTCCTTCCTCCCTGAGCTAAAGTACCGGGGGGAGGGTACAGGGCAGGGAACTGGCGCAGGTAATGGGGAACATCCAAAGGTGATTGTTAACTAAGGAAAACCAGCTCTCCCAAGGTGAGGAATGCGGCGCTTTTCTTTGCCTGGGCTCACTGAATTCCTTCCTTTGATATGCACCTCAGCTCTCTGGGGCCTGCATTCTGTATTTGCATATCCTGAGTGCCTCAGGGCCCGCCGGCTCACATTGGAGGGCTGCAAGTGCTGAAGACTGTGACATCCTTTGTTTACTGATAGGGCAATAAATAGTCCATTTCTCACAGGCTTGAGGGGCAGACAGTGGAAAAAAGTCAGAGAATCTCACTCGGCCTGTACTTTGGTTTACATATAGATAATATTTATACTTAACTGTGCTAATAGAGGTTATCAAGTCCAATCAACTTGTACTACTGCCCTCTATGTATCAATTTCATCAATATCATAAGATAAATGCCTATAGAATTGACTTAATCCATTTAAATAGGATAATGATTTTGAAAGGAAACATAATAGAAATATAACAACGAAACCTTTACCACTAAAGGCTGGGTCTGGAACACCCTAAATAAATGTTCCATTGTTAAAATATTGAAAGATGTAGTCAATAGAAATATCAACAAAAATGACAAATAATAAGGGTAGCAGAATGTTGAAATGTTCTATCTTTATCATTAAAGTGGCAGAAAATCATTTATTAGTAGGCACTGGGGGCAGAAGATGCCTGATTTTATATCTGTGTCATATTTGTGCAGTTGTTTCAACAAGTAACTTAAAGACAAAATGGAAAGACAAGGAGGTTTGTGCCTGAGATCATGTTGATGTGAAACCAGGGATGGCCACCTTGTGCCAGGTGAGTTAAGTTTACCTGGCAGGTAGACCGCAGAGCTCCTGGGAAGCAAGGGTTGGAATTTTTCTGCTGGGTGCCCCTTAGGTTCTGTGACTTGACTGACTGTGAGTCATGTTTCGGGAAAGACCTGATCACAGGAAAAGGCTGGGAATAGAGTGATTTGGGGAGCAGCTAACAACATTCATCACAGCTCACGGCCTGAATGAATTTTAAAGAAACAGGAAAACAAATGCTTCTTATGGAATCAGAGAATGTGAGGGCTGGACAATCCCAGAAAATGAGGAACACCCATCCCATTTTCCAGATGACAAAACAGAGGTCCAGCAAGGTGAAATCCCTCACCCAAGTTGCACCCGTCTCTCCTCCCCACTACGTGGTTCATGAAAGCAGGACTCTTCCTGTCTTGACCACTGCTGAACCCCAAAAAGGGCCAGGCATCTAGCAGCTGCTCCAAAAATTTGGGTTGACTGTAGGAACAATGCTATTTCTTTCTTTCTCACTCTTATTCAGGATTGTGCCAAGAACTCCCCAGGTTGCAATGTAATTCGATAAATGTAAATATTAATTGAGTTTTGTTGTGATGAGGACTTAGGCTTTGAAGGTAACAGACTTGGTTCAGATCTTGGTTCTGCCACTCCATAGCTGTTTGGCTTTGGGAAAATTACTAAACCTCTCTGAGATTATTTCCTCCTTTGTAAAGTGGGGATAAATCTCTCTGAGCCAGCAGAGCAGCTGCATGAGAGATGTGCACTAAATATTGGTCTTTCTCACTCTCCTACGCCATCTCTCTGTTCTTCCCAGAGAAGCTGTACAGAAGGATATAGTACTTTTGTTTAAAATAGTTAACTAATTAATTAATTAATTTGTTTTTGGCTGCGTTGGGTCTTCGTTGCTATGCGCAGGCTTTGCCTAGTTGCGGCAAGCGGGGGCTACTCTTTGTTGCGGTGCGCGGGCTTCTCATTGCGGTGGCTTCTCTTGCTAGCCTTAACCCCAATGCTAGCCTTAACCCTGGCTCTCACAACATGAATTCCTCTTCCCATATCTTATCCACTAATTAATATAAATGTAGGCATGTTATTTCTATTAGCCATATCACACCTAGCCATTTACTCCATCCTCAGATCTGGATGAACTTCACATTCAAAATACTCACTCACTGGAGCTCTAGGAGCAATAGCACAGACAATCATCTCATATGAAGTAATGTAGCAGTTATTCTATTCTCAGTCTTACTGATAAATGGATCATTTACACTTTCAACAGTAATTATTACACAAGAACACCTATGACTAATTTTCTCCTGACCCCTACCCAGAATTTGATTATCTCGGCAGTAGCCGAAATCCAACGAAGCCCCACTTGATTAAACGGAAGTAGCATCAAAACCTGTATATGTCTTCAATGTAGAAAATGTAGCAGGCCCATTCACCCCGTCCCTCCTAGAGAATATGTCAATTTCCCTATAATAAACATTTCCACAGCAATCTATTTTTAGGAGCATTCGACAATCCCTAGGTGCCAGAATTATATACAGCCCAAGTCATCATTAAACACATCTAACAATCTCCTTTCTATGAATTTGAGCCTCCTACCTACAATTTTGATATGATCAACGCATACATCTCTTATAAAAAGTATTTTACGACTAACATTAACCCTATGTATATGAGAGTTTTCACTAATTGTCATCATACCAGGCAACCCACCACAAATTTAAGAAATATGTCTGACAAAAGAGTTACTTTGATAGAGTAAATCACAGAGGTTTCAATGCTCTTATTCCTGGAATTGAATTCTTCCTAATAATTTTACATTCTCCATGCTACCTACTACATTACACCACATGCTATATAGTAAAGTTCTCTAAGTAAGCTTCAGGCCCATACCCCCAAAATATTTTTGTATATCCTTCCTGTGCTAATAAACTCTCATTGTTTTTACCATCATTCTACTGACCATTTTCTCAGGAAATATAATTGTATAACAAGCTCACACTGGTTAATGGTATCCCCATTCTAATAAAAAACATGAACCCATAAGCTACAGAAGCATCCAACAAATATTTCCTAAAACAGTCCACCACATCAATACTACTTATAATGGCTATTATCATTAATCTAATATACTCTGGTCAAAGAGCACAATGAATAACAAGAATCTTTAATCCAGCAGCATCCACCCTCATGACAATCGCCCTTGTCACAAAAGTAGGACTTTCCCCATTTCACTTCTGAGTGCCTGAAGTCACACGAGGCATCCCATGAACAGCAGACCTGATGCTATCAACATGACAAAATTGCACCCCTATCAGTTTTATACCACAGGTCACCTTCCATCAACCTAAATATACTATTAATCATAGTGATATTATAAATCATAGCTGGAGGCTGAGGCAGACTTCGCCATACTCACCTGGAAAATATTACACCCTCCTCATCAATTGCCCATATAGGATGAATAACAGCTATTATAATGTATATTCAGATTATAACAATCCTAAACATACTAATTTATATCATAACAACACTATCTTCTTCTTATTTATGCCCAGATCATGTACTACAAGAGTATCATTATCACACACATGAGATAAAACACCTCCCATCACAATCATTTTCCTCACCATTATAGTATCATTAGGACATCGCCCATCACTATCAGGCTTTCTACCCAAATGAATAATTATCCAAGAGATAACAAAAACGACAACATCATTCTACCAACACTAATAACCATCATAGCAGCCCTCAGCATATATTTCTACTTGCAGCTAACATACTCCACATCACTAACTATATTCCCTTCATTAAACAACACAAACACAAAACAATTTGAACATACAAAGAAATAACCTTCCTATCATTACCAATCATAATACCCACACGGTTACTACACACAACACCCATTCTATCGGTGCTGGACTAGGAATTTAGGTTAGTTCAGACCAAGAGCTTTCAAAACCCTAAACAAGTGAAATTTACTTAATTCCTAAAAATAAGGATTGCAAGACTTTATTCTACATCAATTGAATGTAAAGCAAACACTGTATTGAAGCCAAATCTTTACGAGATGGATGAGTTTTAACCCCAGGAAACTTTAGTTAACAGGCAAATCCTCTAGTCAACTGACTTCAGTCTACTTCTCCTTCATTTGAGAAAGAAAAAAAGAAAAAAAAAAAAAGGCAGGATAATCACTGGCAGAATTGAAGCTGCTTCTCTGAAGTTACAATTCAATTTGTTGATTCACCACAGGGTTTGCCAGAAAGAGGGCTCAATCTCTGTCTTTAGATTTACAGTCTAATGCTAACTCAGTCATTTTACCTCTGTTCATACACTGCTGATTATTTTCAACAAATCACAAAGATATCGCCATTTTATATTTACTATTTGGTGCTTGAGCTGGAGTAGCAGGCAGCACCTTAATTATATTAATCCAGGCTGAGCTATGCTGACCTGGACCGCTACTTGGAGATGCCCAAATCTGTAAGGTTGTCATAACAGTCCCTGCACTTCTAATAATTTTCTTTATAACTGTACCCGTTATGATTGCAGGCTTTGAAAACTGACTTGGGCCACTAAGAACTCGGACACCTGAAGTAGCATTTCCCCCAATAAATCATATAAACTTTTGACTACTTCCCCCATCATTCTTACTCCTACTCATATCACCAATAGTAGAAGCTGGTTCTGGTACCAGTGGGACGGTGTATTCAGCTCTAGCCTGCAATCTGGCCCATGCAGGAGCCTCTGTCGACCTAACTGTTTTCTCCTTACATTTAGCAGGTGTCTCCTCAATTCTTGGTATTATTACTTTTATTACTATAGTCTTTAATACAAAACCAGCAGTCATATCCCAATACCAAACACCATTATTTGTTTAATCTTCCCCAACTATAGCCATATTACTATAATTACCAATCTCAGTCCAAGCAGCCAGAATTGCCATGCTGTTAAGAGATAGAAATCTAAACACTACTTTCTTTGACCCTTCAGGAGGAGACCGAATCCTATACCAACACCTCTTTTGATACTTTGCTCACCCTGAAGTCTGTATTCATGGCCTAACAGTGTTTTTTATAAACTCACATAGCATTACATACTATTTAGGACAAAAATTGCCTTTCAGCTATCTGGGAATAGTATGAGTCATGTCCACTGGTTTTTTAGGAGTTCTCTTGTGGGCCCATCATATGTTTACCATAGGGATAGCTGTGGACTCAGGAGCATACTTTGCATCAGCTACCGTAATTACTTCTATCCCTACAGGAGTAAAAGTATCTAGCTGATTAGCAACTCTTTATTTAATTTTTATTTTTCTTTTCTTTTTTTTTTTTTTTTTTGGCTGAGTTGGGTCTTGGTTGCTGCGCATGGGCTTTCTCTGGTTGCGGTGAGCGGCAGGTACTCTTCGTTGCGGTGTGCGGCCCTTTCATTGCAGTGGCTTCTCTTGTTGCAGAGCACGGCCTCTAGGCGCGTGGGCTTCAGTAGTTGTGGCTTGCGGGCTCTAGAGGGCAGGCTCAGTAGTTGTGGCACACGGGCTTTTTGCTCCGCGGCATGTGGGATCTTCCCAGACAAGGGCTCGAACCCGTGTTCCCTGCATTGGCAGACGAATTCTTAACCACTGCGTCACCAGGGAAGTCCCTGGTTAGCAACTGTTCACGGAGGTAATACTATATGACCTCCCACTATATTATGAGTTTTAGGCTTTAGTTTTTCTTTTTACAGTAGGTGGTTTGACAGGAATCATCTTAGTCAACTCATCCCCAGACATTGTCCTCCAGGATACATACTATGTAGTAGCACACTTCCATGACCTAATGTCCATGGGAGCAGTCTTCACTATTATAGGAGGCTTTCTACACTGATTCCCACTATTCTCAGGTTATACAGTTAACTCAGCATGAGCAAAAATTCACTTCACAAGTATATTTGTAGTCGTAAATATGACTTCCTGCAGCACTTTCGTGGCCTCTCAGGGATGTCACTACGTTAGTCTGAGTACCCTGAGGCACACACAACATGAAATATTTTGTCTTTAGGCTCATTCATCTCAGTAGCAGCAGTAATGCTAATAATCTTCATACTTTGAAAAGCATTTGTGTCTAAACAAGAAGTCTTAGCAGTGGAAATTGCTACTCCTAACCTAGAATGGTTACACGGATGTCCTCCACCATATCCTACGTTTCAAGATCCTACCTATGTAAATGTAAAATAAGGAAGGACTCAAGTCCTTTTCAACCAGTTTCAAGCCAACACCATAACAATTATGTCTTCCTCAATAAATGAGATAAAAGTAAAAAGTGATGTAGCTTTGTCAAAGTTAAATGATAGGCTAAAATCCTGTATATGACTAAGGCATATCAATTTCATCTAGGCTCTCAAGATACAACATCACCGATTATGGAAGAACTTTTACATTTTCTTCATCACACATTAATGGTGATTTTTAAAATAAGTTCTCTAGTCCTCTATATCATTTCACTAATATTGACATCTAAACTCATATGCATACAATAGATGCACAGGTAGAGAAAATGTGAACAATTTACTAGCTATTATTGTAATCTTAATTGCCCTATCATCATTGTGAATCCTTTACATGATACATGAAATCAATAACTCTTCCCAAACCATAAAAAACTATGGGTCCGTAACGATACTGAAGCTACAAATACACAGATTACGAAGATTTAAATGTTGACTCCTCTGTAATCCCCACATCAGAGCTAAAACCAGGAGAATAATGACTAATAGAAGTCAACAACCGAGTAGTTAGGGATAGTCATTGAATATTAGTTTCATCTGAAATTGTTGTACACTCCGGAGTTGTTCCTTCTCAGGCCTAAAAGAAGCTGCTATCCCAGGACGCCTAACTTAAAGAATCCTAATATCAACAGGACCAGGCCTATGTTGTGGACAAGAGAGCACGTTTTCCTGAGTTCAAAGACAGGACAGAGGGATATGTCTGAGATATGGGGTGAATCTGCAGCCCATGGGGATGCACTCTCCAAGCTCCAGTATAGGAATGGGGCCTCTAGGGTCCCAGGCCACCCACCATGCCCTCTGGAGCAGGATCTGGGCAACATTCCCTGTCAGTGATGAGGCAGCCCTAGCACCTGTCACGGCCCGATGTCGTGTCCTATGTGGGCCCCATGCTCTTGGGACCACACCCCACACTCTGCAGGTCCATGCTACAGGGTCCTTCATGCCTCAGGAGTAGAGACCACACAGCAAGCAGTTCCCTCCCCAACCAGCAGGAGGAGGGGAGGAGAGCAGGGACACCAGGGGACTCTCACTCAGACAACAACACCCCAGCGGTGCCAGCGGGGACAGTGATGATGCAGATGAGGCACAGACCAAGAGATGGGACCAGAGGACCCAAAAGGCAGCTGGTCAGGTCCTGGCTCACCTGCACCCCGGACACCTTTGTCCCGCATACACCCCCTTCCTCATACACCCTCTCCTTAAATGCAGATTCTTCAGATGCGAACAGGCAGAGCTTCAGACTGAAAGTCAGCTCTTCCAAAATGACCCGTCAGCAAACACTGCAGGATTCCACTCCAGTGGGTGCCCTGCAGTCGACAACTCAGGGACTGAAGTGGATATCGGTGCCAGGGGCAGTGGGAGGGAATGGGGAATGAGACTTTCATGGTTGTGGAATTTTGGTTTTGCAGGACGAAAAGTTCTACTGATGGTGGTGATGGCTCCACGAGAAAGTGAATCTATCTGATGCCTCAGAAACGTGCACTTAAAATGGTGATGATGGTAAAGGGTATGTGACGTGTGTTTTATTTCACTTAAAATAAATTCTTAAAATAATGTCTTGTTAATTGAGATTCCATTTCGACTCCCCTTCATCACAAATGTCGGAGGCCCAGACACAGTCCCCTACCTTAGGGGCCATCACGGTACCCTCACAGAGCACGTGGGAGACCATTCATAGGGGGGGCTAGTCTGTGCTCACCTGACCTCTGTCCAGGGGGACCCAGGCAGTGGTGACCCCCATAGATTAGACATATGATATGCTATAGTATTAATACGACACCACCAAGTGTTGTCACTCACCGGAACACAGAGCAGCAACCCACTCAAACATGCCTGACCTCATATGATTGTGACAAGATGAAGAGAAGAAAAGGAACCACAGGTTAATCAGGACAACACCCTTAATGCAGAGGTTGGAAATCTCAAAGGGGACAGGACACACTGCAGGCAAAGAGCGCATATGCGGTCTCCCCATCCATGTGATCCTGACCCATGCAGGTATGGTGAGACCCACACAGTCCCCGCACCCTATACCTGGGGCCACACATCCACACTCACCAGGGTGACCCACCTCCCCAGACCCCTCCACCTGGGTCACATGTCCACAGTCCCAGGGTGACCTCACCTCCCCAGACCCTGCACCTGGGGTCACACGTCCCCTTGGTCAGGACACCATGGCTCTGCAAGGGGCTCCCCCAATGTGGAAACAAGCTGGGTCCCTGGGACCTCCTGGGATGGGAAAAAGTGTCAGGTGGGTCTCCTTTCCCCACACTTGTCCCAGAGGAGTCCTCCTCTTCTCACTTTGGTTCTGTGTGATTTTAACTGTTTGTACAGCTTTAATACTAAAGTTGAACACACGACCCTGGTGCTGGCATGCTCAGTCCTTTCTCGTCTCACTTACATGTTGAGAAAACTCACAGGACAGCAGGGCTGAAAGTCGAGGGGCAGCTCTGGACTCTGCTGAGTAGGGACGGTAGACTGGAGGGAGAGCTCAGCAGCAGCCTCAGCTGTCACCCATCGGCCTTTTGCCCGATCTGCGTGCCCTGCAATCAATTCAGAAGCTAAACCTGCTTCCCTATGCACCATGCACGTGCTGGTAAATTGGAATTATTGCCAGGTAGTCCTCCTGAGGATTCTCCATGAACCCCAGGGAAGGTGAACCTTGCAGGGATTAAGACTAAGGCCCCGACCATAGCACTGACCCTTGGGAGGACCAGGTCACCACACTCAGAAGAGAGGCTGTTACGTAGACAAGCCCACCTCAGCTCCAGACCCCAGACATCTAAGCACTGACATTCAGATGCAGGCACGGAACTTCCCAGTACTGAGGCCAGGCCGGGTCTCTACCCAGGTCCCCATAGTCCTAGCGTACACAGAACTTGGTCAGGTCTAAATCTTCTTATTATAGACAACACATGGTCAGCTCTAAACATAATCAGTAGACAGGACATGCAGAGGTCTAAATCTACCATGTGGACACAACTTGATCATGTTTAAACTAGCTTAGGGCTGATCTCATAGGGGGTACAGATCACACACATGGGTCTCTCATCTTTGGACACCCACGTCAGGAAACTGAACAAAATCTTTGTCATTAAACATTTCAACAGGTAAAACAGAAATGTTCCCAATTTCTCTGACCACCTGATGGTCAGGATCCACGGGCGAGCCACGAACTTCTTAGAGTGCAGCCCAGTCTGCTGCCAGGACAGACAAGAAGTGGCCTGATTCCAGCCTCCCAGGCTTCCAGAAGGAGGCGGCCACACTGCAAGCCAGGTCAGGAGAGTCCTGCATGGTCCGGGCCGGGAGATCCGGTCTGTCCATTCGGCTGGCCGATTCCGGGCGGGGCGCTCAGGGCCGCTGAGAGCCCTGCACTCAGGTCCTGCTTCCCTGCAGCGTGTGCGTGTGCGTGTGCGTGTGCGTGTGCGTGTGTGTGTGTGTGTGTAGAGGGGGCGGTGGCTGACGGCTCCCATGGTTCCCAACCCGGGCACCGCGCTGTCTTCGAGGGGAGGCACGGGGAGAGGTAGGGGCACAGAAGCCGTTGGAGAGGAGAACCCACCGCGGAACTCCTTGCACACTGGCTCGCCCCACCCGGAGACCCGCCTGCCCATCGTGGGCCGCATGTCGCCCCCCAGTCCCCCACCCCCGAGGGCAGGGTGCCTGCTCTTTCAACAGCACAGGGTCTCACATGAAGGAGACCCAGTGTGGACTGTCAGCCCCCAACTCCTGATGCTGTGTTTAGGGGGAGAATGAACCCCCTTGACTGGGCGATGGGACCCTGTGAGGAAAGAGGTGGCGGCCCGATCCAAGTCGGGGCCTGGCTGAGATATGAGGAAACAGGAGCCAAGGGCAGGGCCTGGAGGCCAGGCCAACAGGAGGGGCACCCCCAGCCTTGGCCGGGCTCTCCCACGGTGACATTGTTGCTTTAGGGGACCTGGGACAGGTGACTGAATGTAATGGGAGTCTAAACTGGACCCTGAATGCGGCTTAAAGAAGGTGTGAAGGATGTTACTGAGACAGTGACAGTCATTGGAAGACAAACTCTGTGTCAGGATATCCTGCTCCATCCATTTAAATCCCTGAGATCTGTGACCTTTACGTGGCTACGCAGGATTGTTAGAGCAGCTGCGTGCGGATATATCTGGGGCACAATTCAGTCTGCAGCCAACTTGCAAGTGGTTCCAGCAAACACACAGGTGTGCGCACAGGCAGGCACAGCACACACACAAACATATGCACGTGCACAGCACAAATATATTCACACACTAGCATGTGAACACACATGCACCCATATGCCCATGCACACACTAATGTGTGCAAGTTCACATACCTATCCACATGCACAGCATATTTATGCAAACAGGCACATGCACACGCATAGCACACACACAGGGAATAAAGTGAATCCGTAAAGCATTAATTCCTGAACACAAGTGAAGCTGACATGTATTTTTCCCTTTTCTTAGCCTTGATGTTTTCCACAACAAAAAGTTTAAGAAAAAAGTTAATGGCAAATGACTTTTGATTCATAGGACTTTCTGATTTTATTCCACAAATATTATGACAGCAGAAATGAATGTAGATATTACATGTGTCCACTAATGGAAGAATGGAGAAGAAAAACACGGTCCATCAATAGAAGGGAATGCTATTCAGCCTAAAAAGGAAGTCAATTCTGACACAGGATGCAGCAGGGATGAACCTTGAGGGCATTATGCTCAGTGATGTAAGCTAGACACAAAAAAACAAACAGTGCTTGATCCACTCATACAAGGCCCCTAGAGCAGTCGGAAATATAGAGACATAAAGTAGGATGTGGAGGGCCAGAGGCTGAGGGAGGGACAATGGGGAGTGAGTGTTTAATGGGGACTGTTTCAATTTTGCAAGATGAAAAAGTTCTGGAGGATGATGGTGGTCAGGTTTGCACAACAGTGTGAATTACTTCCCGACCCTGAAATGTGCACTTAAAAATGGTTAAGATAGTACATTTTATGTTATGTGTACCAGACCACAATTTTTAAAACTTTTCCAAAAACAACAGGAAATAGTCCATGAATACCACAAGATGCACAACTTCACTAACAACAGAGGGATTAAAGCCATAAGAAAAATACTGTGCATACACCTACCAGAATGGCAGACATGAAAGACATAGTATCAAATATCAGCAGGATGTGGAGCAATGGAAAGCCTGGTACGCAACGGGGGGATGCAACCACTTCTGAAGCAATCGGGCCTCAGATAGCGAAGTCCGTGCACAGAGACCCACAGTGCTCCTCCCAGTTGAACACAAACCCACCAGCCCTGCACCAGGACACACGGACATGGACTGGCAGCCACAGGAGCCAAACCTGAAGGAACCTGAAGGCCATCACAGACGGATGCAGAAATGAACCATGCACGCTCCTATGAAGGAATATTCCACAGCAATGGAGTACATTTTGTTTAAAGGTAGTAAAACTATAAAAATTATTTTTTAAAGAAAACTATATTTACAAGATGAAAGAATCTATAATTCTGGCACCTAGGGATTGTCGAATGCTCCTAAAAACAGATTGCTGTGGAAACGTTTATTATAGGGAAATTGACATATTCTCTAGGAAGGACGCGGTGAATGGGCCTGCTACATTTTCTACATTGAAGACATGTACAGGTTTTGATTCTACTTCTGTTAAATCAAGTGGGGCTTCACTGGATTTCTGCTACTGCGGAGATAATCAAATTCTGGGTAGGGGTCAGGAGAAAATTAGTCATAGGTGTTCTTGTGTAGTAATTACTGTTGAAAGTGTAAATGATCCATTTACCAGTAAGACTGAGAATAGAATAACTGCTACATTACTTCATATGAGATGATCCTCTGTGCTATTGTTCCTGGAGCTCCAGTGAGTGAGTATTTTGAATGTGAAGTTCATCCAGATCTGAGGATGGAATAAATGGCTAGGTGTGATATGGCTAATAGAAATAATATGCCTACATTTATACTAATTAGTGGATAAGATATGGGAAGAGGAATTCATGTTGTGAGAGGCAGGGTTATGGCTAGCATTGGGGCAATAATATATAAATTGATGATGTTGATGGACATAGTGGTTCTTTAATAAGTAATTTGAATGCCTCAGCAATGGGTTGTAATCATCCATGGGGGCTGATGATTTTTGGCCCTTTCTGGATTTGTATATAGCCTAGGATTTTCCATTTGGTTAATTTGAGGAATGCTATGGTGAATTAAATTGGGTAATTTGTGAAAGAATGTTGATTATAAACATATTCTTAGGAAGAGGACTTGAACCAGTGCAGAAAAAGTTTCAGTTTTACATAATTACCGGGCTCTGCCAGCGTAACGAACCCTGTTCTACAGTAGGGTATGTATAAATTAATTGAATGTAGATTATATCATCATGTAGTTTGAAGACATTTTGTAAAGGAAGCCGTATTGCTCTTGTCCTTTCATACTGGAAGAAATCTGCAATAGACAGAAACCAACCAGGATGACTCCAGTCTGAACTCAGATCACGTGAGACTTTAATCGTTGAACAAACAGACAATTAATAGCAGTTATACCGTTGAAATGTCGTGATCCAGCATCAAGGTCATAAACCATATTGCCCATATGAACTCCAGAATACAATTACACTGTTATCCCTAGGAAAACTTGTTCCATTGACCAGTGTTTTAGAAGAACAGGTGATAAAGCATTTTGACTAGCTGGCCTAAATTTTAATCACTCAGAAGCGGTTTTATTCTCCCAAAAATAAATGGCGCATGGGCTCAAGACACACCTGCTTCAGTAGTTGTGGCGTGCAGACTCAGTAGTTGTGGCCCAATGGCTTAGTTGTTCCGTGGCACGTGAGATCTTCCCGGACCGGGGATCGAACCGGGTCCCCTGCATTGGCAGGCGAATTCTTAATCACTGCATCACCAGGGAAGTCCCAGATTCGCAGTCTCCCTTTTAATATACCTTAAGCCCAAATAATCCATGGAAAATTGTTAGAGAAAATAAGGCAATAAAATATTGTAAGGACTATAACAGAAGCATATAGTACACAGTTCATATAGACACATCCCAAGCAGTTACAAAGTATATTAAAAGGGAGGCTGCAATTTTAAAAGAATAAGAAAAATTATACCCACAAACTCCCAATCTTTCCTGAAACCTTGCAATCTGAAACCCTATTGTAGGAAGCAGAAGATTCCAGGAGATAGTCTACAAATGAAGGACTCCAAACCCTGTGGTTGGATAAGGAATTCTGGAAGGAAGGTATCCTCACCCAAGGAGAGCAGGTTCCTATACTTCTCTAACATCACATCCCTGTACAATTCCCATTGATCTTGGTCCAGGCATTCTCACTCCTCTTGACAGAAATCTATGGCCACATCCTGGAATGTCAGCAGTCCCTGAAATTAAACGTACACATGCCATGTGGCCACAGGAAGAGTTCATAATATGACCCAAGAAGAAAACAGCAAGTTAAGAGAAGGTTTTAATTTAGAAGAGTCTCTTCAATTATCCACTAATACATATATATACATATATATATATATATATATATATATATAATTTTTTTTTTTACAAAGTAACTTTCTCTACCTTATTTCTAACTACAAGAAAAGAGTATGGCATGTGATCCACAAAACCAGTATAGAGACTATACTTGTCTGGAAAAGAAATGATAAAATGATGGTTTCAACACAGGCATATGCATTTTTGAGTGTTTTATTTATATCAAACTGGATAAAATGTGTGTATTTCTCATAGAGAAAAGACCTGTCGAGGTAGAAATGTACCTTTCAACTATTCATGGGTACACGAGTACACTGGGGAGATTGTAAAAGTGCAGCTTGTGATTCAGTAGGTCCGGTGGGCCTGAGTTCTATTTTTTTAACAAGCTGATTTTTAACTAGTGATGCCACAGTCTCTGATTCATTAACCACAACTGTGAATATCAGAGACATAATTAGAAAGGTAAAAATTCACATTTAATTTTGAACTTAAAGTGTTTTATCGATTTACACCTTTAATAGAATAGTGAGCACAGCAGCAACAATCATTTGTGAGTATTTACTATAGACTGTGTATCTTTCTAATTTTTTTGTGTAGGATTCCAGGAAAAAGGCCTGGGCTGCGGCCACAATGGGCGTGGCCCCCAGGCCGGGCCGCCCCTCCAGGACCCCCGACGGGGCCCTGCGCTCCTGGCGGCTCCCTCCCCCGCTGCCCCGCTCCCTCCCGGAAGGCCTCGGGCCAGAGCGGTCCCACCCACTGCGCGCTGAACAGAGCCCGCGTTTCCTCAGAGCTGGAACTCCCGGCTCAGGCGGGGTCTCTTCCCTCCGCCTTCACGGAACTGCCCCGGAGCCCGAGGGGAGGGCGACCTCACTGAGGCTGCCGGCTCTGGAGGTGCCCCGGCGGCCGAAGCCATGACAGTCGCGGGGACGGCGGGTCGGGTAAGTGGGCGCCGACCCTCCGCCTGGTCCGGTGCCCGGGCGGCAGCACAAGACCAGCTTCTGAGGGGCAGGGGTTCGCTGCCACCCGTCGCTGCTGTGCAGAAAGAGCGGCCTCCAGCGTCTGGTCCCCGGGAACTTCGGTCCGTCCTCTCGCCCCTGCCCTCGTCCTGGCTCGCGAGGCCTGGTGGGCGTGAGGAGGGGGTCGGCCTGAGCGTCCTGAGGGGAAACGGGTCAAGGGAGGCGCAGGGTCCGGCTGCAGCGTCAGCGCCCCTCTTCCCGACTGCGGGGAAAGCGGCTGAAAACTCCTCCCGAGGCGCGCAGGCCCCTTATTCAGCCGAGTCCCTCTGCGCTCCTTCCTCCCTGAGCTAAAGTACCGGGGGGAGGGTACAGGGCAGGGAACTGGCGCAGGTAATGGGGAACATCCAAAGGTGATTGTTAACTAAGGAAAACCAGCTCTCCCAAGGTGAGGAATGCGGCGCTTTTCTTTGCCTGGGCTCACTGAATTCCTTCCTTTGATATGCACCTCAGCTCTCTGGGGCCTGCATTCTGTATTTGCATATCCTGAGTGCCTCAGGGCCCGCCGGCTCACATTGGAGGGCTGCAAGTGCTGAAGACTGTGACATCCTTTGTTTACTGATAGGGCAAGAAATAGTCCATTTCTCACAGGCTTGAGGGGCAGACAGTGGAAAAAAGTCAGAGAATCTCACTCGGCCTGTACTTTGGTTTACATATAGATAATATTTATACTTAACTGTGCTAATAGAGGTTCTCAAGTCCAATCAACTTGTACTACTGCCCTCTATGTATCAATTTCATCAATATCATAAGATAAATGCCTATAGAATTGACTTAATCCATTTAAATAGGATAATGATTTTGAAAGGAAACATAATAGAAATATAACAACGAAACCTTTACCACTAAAGGCTGGGTCTGGAACACCCTAAATAAATGTTCCATTGTTAAAATATTGAAAGATGTAGTCAATAGAAATATCAACAAAAATGACAAATAATAAGGGTAGCAGAATGTTGAAATGTTCTATCTTTATCATTAAAGTGGCAGAAAATCATTTATTAGTAGGCACTGGGGGCAGAAGATGCCTGATTTTATATCTGTGTCATATTTGTGCAGTTGTTTCAACAAGTAACTTAAAGACAAAATGGAAAGACAAGGAGGTTTGTGCCTGAGATCATGTTGATGTGAAACCAGGGATGGCCACCTTGTGCCAGGTGAGTTAAGTTTACCTGGCAGGTAGACCGCAGAGCTCCTGGGAAGCAAGGGTTGGAATTTTTCTGCTGGGTGCCCCTTAGGTTCTGTGACTTGACTGACTGTGAGTCATGTTTCGGGAAAGACCTGATCACAGGAAAAGGCTGGGAATAGAGTGATTTGGGGAGCAGCTAACAACATTCATCACAGCTCACGGCCTGAATGAATTTTAAAGAAACAGGAAAACAAATGCTTCTTATGGAATCAGAGAATGTGAGGGCTGGACAATCCCAGAAAATGAGGAACACCCATCCCATTTTCCAGATGACAAAACAGAGGTCCAGCAAGGTGAAATCCCTCACCCAAGTTGCACCCGTCTCTCCTCCCCACTACGTGGTTCATGAAAGCAGGACTCTTCCTGTCTTGACCACTGCTGAACCCCAAAAAGGGCCAGGCATCTAGCAGCTGCTCCAAAAATTTGGGTTGACTGTAGGAACAATGCTATTTCTTTCTTTCTCACTCTTATTCAGGATTGTGCCAAGAACTCCCCAGGTTGCAATGTAATTCGATAAATGTAAATATTAATTGTGTTTTGTTGTGATGAGGACTTAGGCTTTGAAGGTAACAGACTTGGTTCAGATCTTGGTTCTGCCACTCCATAGCTGTTTGGCTTTGGGAAAATTACTAAACCTCTCTGAGATTATTTCCTCCTTTGTAAAGTGGGGATAAATCTCTCTGAGCCAGCAGAGCAGCTGCATGAGAGATGTGCACTAAATATTGGTCTTTCTCACTCTCCTACGCCATCTCTCTGTTCTTCCCAGAGAAGCTGTACAGAAGGATATAGTACTTTTGTTTAAAATAGTTAACTAATTAATTAATTAATTTGTTTTTGGCTGCGTTGGGTCTTCGTTGCTATGCGCAGGCTTTGCCTAGTTGCGGCAAGCGGGGGCTACTCTTTGTTGCGGTGCGCGGGCTTCTCATTGCGGTGGCTTCTCTTGCTAGCCTTAACCCCAATGCTAGCCTTAACCCTGGCTCTCACAACATGAATTCCTCTTCCCATATCTTATCCACTAATTAATATAAATGTAGGCATGTTATTTCTATTAGCCATATCACACCTAGCCATTTACTCCATCCTCAGATCTGGATGAACTTCACATTCAAAATACTCACTCACTGGAGCTCTAGGAGCAATAGCACAGACAATCATCTCATATGAAGTAATGTAGCAGTTATTCTATTCTCAGTCTTACTGATAAATGGATCATTTACACTTTCAACAGTAATTATTACACAAGAACACCTATGACTAATTTTCTCCTGACCCCTACCCAGAATTTGATTATCTCGGCAGTAGCCGAAATCCAACGAAGCCCCACTTGATTAAACGGAAGTAGCATCAAAACCTGTATATGTCTTCAATGTAGAAAATGTAGCAGGCCCATTCACCCCGTCCCTCCTAGAGAATATGTCAATTTCCCTATAATAAACATTTCCACAGCAATCTATTTTTAGGAGCATTCGACAATCCCTAGGTGCCAGAATTATATACAGCCCAAGTCATCATTAAACACATCTAACAATCTCCTTTCTATGAATTTGAGCCTCCTACCTACAATTTTGATATGATCAACGCATACATCTCTTATAAAAAGTATTTTACGACTAACATTAACCCTATGTATATGAGAGTTTTCACTAATTGTCATCATACCAGGCAACCCACCACAAATTTAAGAAATATGTCTGACAAAAGAGTTACTTTGATAGAGTAAATCACAGAGGTTTCAATGCTCTTATTCCTGGAATTGAATTCTTCCTAATAATTTTACATTCTCCATGCTACCTACTACATTACACCACATGCTATATAGTAAAGTTCTCTAAGTAAGCTTCAGGCCCATACCCCCAAAATATTTTTGTATATCCTTCCTGTGCTAATAAACTCTCATTGTTTTTACCATCATTCTACTGACCATTTTCTCAGGAAATATAATTGTATAACAAGCTCACACTGGTTAATGGTATCCCCATTCTAATAAAAAACATGAACCCATAAGCTACAGAAGCATCCAACAAATATTTCCTAAAACAGTCCACCACATCAATACTACTTATAATGGCTATTATCATTAATCTAATATACTCTGGTCAAAGAGCACAATGAATAACAAGAATCTTTAATCCAGCAGCATCCACCCTCATGACAATCGCCCTTGTCACAAAAGTAGGACTTTCCCCATTTCACTTCTGAGTGCCTGAAGTCACACGAGGCATCCCATGAACAGCAGACCTGATGCTATCAACATGACAAAATTGCACCCCTATCAGTTTTATACCACAGGTCACCTTCCATCAACCTAAATATACTATTAATCATAGTGATATTATAAATCATAGCTGGAGGCTGAGGCAGACTTCGCCATACTCACCTGGAAAATATTACACCCTCCTCATCAATTGCCCATATAGGATGAATAACAGCTATTATAATGTATATTCAGATTATAACAATCCTAAACATACTAATTTATATCATAACAACACTATCTTCTTCTTATTTATGCCCAGATCATGTACTACAAGAGTATCATTATCACACACATGAGATAAAACACCTCCCATCACAATCATTTTCCTCACCATTATAGTATCATTAGGACATCGCCCATCACTATCAGGCTTTCTACCCAAATGAATAATTATCCAAGAGATAACAAAAACGACAACATCATTCTACCAACACTAATAACCATCATAGCAGTCCTCAGCATATATTTCTACTTGCAGCTAACATACTCCACATCACTAACTATATTCCCTTCATTAAACAACACAAACACAAAACAATTTGAACATACAAAGAAATAACCTTCCTATCATTACCAATCATAATACCCACACGGTTACTACACACAACACCCATTCTATCGGTGCTGGACTAGGAATTTAGGTTAGTTCAGACCAAGAGCTTTCAAAACCCTAAACAAGTGAAATTTACTTAATTCCTAAAAATAAGGATTGCAAGACTTTATTCTACATCAATTGAATGTAAAGCAAACACTGTATTGAAGCCAAATCTTTACGAGATGGATGAGTTTTAACCCCAGGAAACTTTAGTTAACAGGCAAATCCTCTAGTCAACTGACTTCAGTCTACTTCTCCTTCATTTGAGAAAGAAAAAAAGAAAAAAAAAAAAAAGGCAGGATAATCACTGGCAGAATTGAAGCTGCTTCTCTGAAGTTACAATTCAATTTGTTGATTCACCACAGGGTTTGCCAGAAAGAGGGCTCAATCTCTGTCTTTAGATTTACAGTCTAATGCTAACTCAGTCATTTTACCTCTGTTCATACACTGCTGATTATTTTCAACAAATCACAAAGATATCGCCATTTTATATTTACTATTTGGTGCTTGAGCTGGAGTAGCAGGCAGCACCTTAATTATATTAATCCAGGCTGAGCTATGCTGACCTGGACCGCTACTTGGAGATGCCCAAATCTGTAAGGTTGTCATAACAGTCCCTGCACTTCTAATAATTTTCTTTATAACTGTACCCGTTATGATTGCAGGCTTTGAAAACTGACTTGGGCCACTAAGAACTCGGACACCTGAAGTAGCATTTCCCCCAATAAATCATATAAACTTTTGACTACTTCCCCCATCATTCTTACTCCTACTCATATCACCAATAGTAGAAGCTGGTTCTGGTACCAGTGGGACGGTGTATTCAGCTCTAGCCTGCAATCTGGCCCATGCAGGAGCCTCTGTCGACCTAACTGTTTTCTCCTTACATTTAGCAGGTGTCTCCTCAATTCTTGGTATTATTACTTTTATTACTATAGTCTTTAATACAAAACCAGCAGTCATATCCCAATACCAAACACCATTATTTGTTTAATCTTCCCCAACTATAGCCATATTACTATAATTACCAATCTCAGTCCAAGCAGCCAGAATTGCCATGCTGTTAAGAGATAGAAATCTAAACACTACTTTCTTTGACCCTTCAGGAGGAGACCGAATCCTATACCAACACCTCTTTTGATACTTTGCTCACCCTGAAGTCTGTATTCATGGCCTAACAGTGTTTTTTATAAACTCACATAGCATTACATACTATTTAGGACAAAAATTGCCTTTCAGCTATCTGGGAATAGTATGAGTCATGTCCACTGGTTTTTTAGGAGTTCTCTTGTGGGCCCATCATATGTTTACCATAGGGATAGCTGTGGACTCAGGAGCATACTTTGCATCAGCTACCGTAATTACTTCTATCCCTACAGGAGTAAAAGTATCTAGCTGATTAGCAACTCTTTATTTAATTTTTCTTTTTCTTTTCTTTTTTTTTTTTTTTTTTGGCTGAGTTGGGTCTTGGTTGCTGCGCATGGGCTTTCTCTGGTTGCGGTGAGCGGCAGGTACTCTTCGTTGCGGTGTGCGGCCCTTTCATTGCAGTGGCTTCTCTTGTTGCAGAGCACGGCCTCTAGGCGCGTGGGCTTCAGTAGTTGTGGCTTGCGGGCTCTAGAGGGCAGGCTCAGTAGTTGTGGCACACGGGCTTTTTGCTCCGCGGCATGTGGGATCTTCCCAGACAAGGGCTCGAACCCGTGTTCCCTGCATTGGCAGACGAATTCTTAACCACTGCGTCACCAGGGAAGTCCCTGGTTAGCAACTGTTCACGGAGGTAATACTATATGACCTCCCACTATATTATGAGTTTTAGGCTTTAGTTTTTCTTTTTACAGTAGGTGGTTTGACAGGAATCATCTTAGTCAACTCATCCCCAGACATTGTCCTCCAGGATACATACTATGTAGTAGCACACTTCCATGACCTAATGTCCATGGGAGCAGTCTTCACTATTATAGGAGGCTTTCTACACTGATTCCCACTATTCTCAGGTTATACAGTTAACTCAGCATGAGCAAAAATTCACTTCACAAGTATATTTGTAGTCGTAAATATGACTTCCTGCAGCACTTTCGTGGCCTCTCAGGGATGTCACTACGTTAGTCTGAGTACCCTGAGGCACACACAACATGAAATATTTTGTCTTTAGGCTCATTCATCTCAGTAGCAGCAGTAATGCTAATAATCTTCATACTTTGAAAAGCATTTGTGTCTAAACAAGAAGTCTTAGCAGTGGAAATTGCTACTCCTAACCTAGAATGGTTACACGGATGTCCTCCACCATATCCTACGTTTCAAGATCCTACCTATGTAAATGTAAAATAAGGAAGGACTCAAGTCCTTTTCAACCAGTTTCAAGCCAACACCATAACAATTATGTCTTCCTCAATAAATGAGATAAAAGTAAAAAGTGATGTAGCTTTGTCAAAGTTAAATGATAGGCTAAAATCCTGTATATGACTAAGGCATATCAATTTCATCTAGGCTCTCAAGATACAACATCACCGATTATGGAAGAACTTTTACATTTTCTTCATCACACATTAATGGTGATTTTTAAAATAAGTTCTCTAGTCCTCTATATCATTTCACTAATATTGACATCTAAACTCATATGCATACAATAGATGCACAGGTAGAGAAAATGTGAACAATTTACTAGCTATTATTGTAATCTTAATTGCCCTATCATCATTGTGAATCCTTTACATGATACATGAAATCAATAACTCTTCCCAAACCATAAAAAACTATGGGTCCGTAACGATACTGAAGCTACAAATACACAGATTACGAAGATTTAAATGTTGACTCCTCTGTAATCCCCACATCAGAGCTAAAACCAGGAGAATAATGACTAATAGAAGTCAACAACCGAGTAGTTAGGGATAGTCATTGAATATTAGTTTCATCTGAAATTGTTGTACACTCCGGAGTTGTTCCTTCTCAGGCCTAAAAGAAGCTGCTATCCCAGGACGCCTAACTTAAAGAATCCTAATATCAACAGGACCAGGCCTATGTTGTGGACAAGAGAGCACGTTTTCCTGAGTTCAAAGACAGGACAGAGGGATATGTCTGAGATATGGGGTGAATCTGCAGCCCATGGGGATGCACTCTCCAAGCTCCAGTATAGGAATGGGGCCTCTAGGGTCCCAGGCCACCCACCATGCCCTCTGGAGCAGGATCTGGGCAACATTCCCTGTCAGTGATGAGGCAGCCCTAGCACCTGTCACGGCCCGATGTCGTGTCCTATGTGGGCCCCATGCTCTTGGGACCACACCCCACACTCTGCAGGTCCATGCTACAGGGTCCTTCATGCCTCAGGAGTAGAGACCACACAGCAAGCAGTTCCCTCCCCAACCAGCAGGAGGAGGGGAGGAGAGCAGGGACACCAGGGGACTCTCACTCAGACAACAACACCCCAGCGGTGCCAGCGGGGACAGTGATGATGCAGATGAGGCACAGACCAAGAGATGGGACCAGAGGACCCAAAAGGCAGCTGGTCAGGTCCTGGCTCACCTGCACCCCGGACACCTTTGTCCCGCATACACCCCCTTCCTCATACACCCTCTCCTTAAATGCAGATTCTTCAGATGCGAACAGGCAGAGCTTCAGACTGAAAGTCAGCTCTTCCAAAATGACCCGTCAGCAAACACTGCAGGATTCCACTCCAGTGGGTGCCCTGCAGTCGACAACTCAGGGACTGAAGTGGATATCGGTGCCAGGGGCAGTGGGAGGGAATGGGGAATGAGACTTTCATGGTTGTGGAATTTTGGTTTTGCAGGACGAAAAGTTCTACTGATGGTGGTGATGGCTCCACGAGAAAGTGAATCTATCTGATGCCTCAGAAATGTGCACTTAAAATGGTGATGATGGTAAAGGGTATGTGACGTGTGTTTTATTTCACTTAAAATAAATTCTTAAAATAATGTCTTGTTAATTGAGATTCCATTTCGACTCCCCTTCATCACAAATGTCGGAGGCCCAGACACAGTCCCCTACCTTAGGGGCCATCACGGTACCCTCACAGAGCACGTGGGAGACCATTCATAGGGGGGGCTAGTCTGTGCTCACCTGACCTCTGTCCAGGGGGACCCAGGCAGTGGTGACCCCCATAGATTAGACATATGATATGCTATAGTATTAATACGACACCACCAAGTGTTGTCACTCACCGGAACACAGAGCAGCAACCCACTCAAACATGCCTGACCTCATATGATTGTGACAAGATGAAGAGAAGAAAAGGAACCACAGGTTAATCAGGACAACACCCTTAATGCAGAGGTTGGAAATCTCAAAGGGGACAGGACACACTGCAGGCAAAGAGCGCATATGCGGTCTCCCCATCCATGTGATCCTGACCCATGCAGGTATGGTGAGACCCACACAGTCCCCACACCCTATACCTGGGGCCACACATCCACACTCACCAGGGTGACCCACCTCCCCAGACCCCTCCACCTGGGTCACATGTCCACAGTCCCAGGGTGACCTCACCTCCCCAGACCCTGCACCTGGGGTCACACGTCCCCTTGGTCAGGACACCATGGCTCTGCAAGGGGCTCCCCCAATGTGGAAACAAGCTGGGTCCCTGGGACCTCCTGGGATGGGAAAAAGTGTCAGGTGGGTCTCCTTTCCCCACACTTGTCCCAGAGGAGTCCTCCTCTTCTCACTTTGGTTCTGTGTGATTTTAACTGTTTGTACAGCTTTAATACTAAAGTTGAACACACGACCCTGGTGGTGGCATGCTCAGTCCTTTCTCGTCTCACTTACATGTTGAGAAAACTCACAGGACAGCAGGGCTGAAAGTCGAGGGGCAGCTCTGGACTCTGCTGAGTAGGGACGGTAGACTGGAGGGAGAGCTCAGCAGCAGCCTCAGCTGTCACCCATCGGCCTTTTGCCCGATCTGCGTGCCCTGCAATCAATTCAGAAGCTAAACCTGCTTCCCTATGCACCATGCACGTGCTGGTAAATTGGAATTATTGCCAGGTAGTCCTCCTGAGGATTCTCCATGAACCCCAGGGAAGGTGAACCTTGCAGGGATTAAGACTAAGGCCCCGACCATAGCACTGACCCTTGGGAGGACCAGGTCACCACACTCAGAAGAGAGGCTGTTACGTAGACAAGCCCACCTCAGCTCCAGACCCCAGACATCTAAGCACTGACATTCAGATGCAGGCACGGAACTTCCCAGTACTGAGGCCAGGCCGGGTCTCTACCCAGGTCCCCATAGTCCTAGCGTACACAGAACTTGGTCAGGTCTAAATCTTCTTATTATAGACAACACATGGTCAGCTCTAAACATAATCAGTAGACAGGACATGCAGAGGTCTAAATCTACCATGTGGACACAACTTGATCATGTTTAAACTAGCTTAGGGCTGATCTCATAGGGGGTACAGATCACACACATGGGTCTCTCATCTTTGGACACCCACGTCAGGAAACTGAACAAAATCTTTGTCATTAAACATTTCAACAGGTAAAACAGAAATGTTCCCAATTTCTCTGACCACCTGATGGTCAGGATCCACGGGCGAGCCACGAACTTCTTAGAGTGCAGCCCAGTCTGCTGCCAGGACAGACAAGAAGTGGCCTGATTCCAGCCTCCCAGGCTTCCAGAAGGAGGCGGCCACACTGCAAGCCAGGTCAGGAGAGTCCTGCATGGTCCGGGCCGGGAGATCCGGTCTGTCCATTCGGCTGGCCGATTCCGGGCGGGGCGCTCAGGGCCGCTGAGAGCCCTGCACTCAGGTCCTGCTTCCCTGCAGCGTGTGCGTGTGCGTGTGCGTGTGCGTGTGCGTGTGTGTGTGTGTGTGTAGAGGGGGCGGTGGCTGACGGCTCCCATGGTTCCCAACCCGGGCACCGCGCTGTCTTCGAGGGGAGGCACGGGGAGAGGTAGGGGCACAGAAGCCGTTGGAGAGGAGAACCCACCGCGGAACTCCTTGCACACTGGCTCGCCCCACCCGGAGACCCGCCTGCCCATCGTGGGCCGCATGTCGCCCCCCAGTCCCCCACCCCCGAGGGCAGGGTGCCTGCTCTTTCAACAGCACAGGGTCTCACATGAAGGAGACCCAGTGTGGACTGTCAGCCCCCAACTCCTGATGCTGTGTTTAGGGGGAGAATGAACCCCCTTGACTGGGCGATGGGACCCTGTGAGGAAAGAGGTGGCGGCCCGATCCAAGTCGGGGCCTGGCTGAGATATGAGGAAACAGGAGCCAAGGGCAGGGCCTGGAGGCCAGGCCAACAGGAGGGGCACCCCCAGCCTTGGCCGGGCTCTCCCACGGTGACATTGTTGCTTTAGGGGACCTGGGACAGGTGACTGAATGTAATGGGAGTCTAAACTGGACCCTGAATGCGGCTTAAAGAAGGTGTGAAGGATGTTACTGAGACAGTGACAGTCATTGGAAGACAAACTCTGTGTCAGGATATCCTGCTCCATCCATTTAAATCCCTGAGATCTGTGACCTTTACGTGGCTACGCAGGATTGTTAGAGCAGCTGCGTGCGGATATATCTGGGGCACAATTCAGTCTGCAGCCAACTTGCAAGTGGTTCCAGCAAACACACAGGTGTGCGCACAGGCAGGCACAGCACACACACAAACATATGCACGTGCACAGCACAAATATATTCACTCACTAGCATGTGAACACACATGCACCCATATGCCCATGCACACACTAATGTGTGCAAGTTCACATACCTATCCACATGCACAGCATATTTATGCAAACAGGCACATGCACACGCATAGCACACACACAGGGAATAAAGTGAATCCGTAAAGCATTAATTCCTGAACACAAGTGAAGCTGACATGTATTTTTCCCTTTTCTTAGCCTTGATGTTTTCCACAACAAAAAGTTTAAGAAAAAAGTTAATGGCAAATGACTTTTGATTCATAGGACTTTCTGATTTTATTCCACAAATATTATGACAGCAGAAATGAATGTAGATATTACATGTGTCCACTAATGGAAGAATGGAGAAGAAAAACACGGTCCATCAATAGAAGGGAATGCTATTCAGCCTAAAAAGGAAGTCAATTCTGACACAGGATGCAGCAGGGATGAACCTTGAGGGCATTATGCTCAGTGATGTAAGCTAGACACAAAAAAACAAACAGTGCTTGATCCACTCATACAAGGCCCCTAGAGCAGTCGGAAATATAGAGACATAAAGTAGGATGTTGAGGGCCAGAGGCTGAGGGAGGGACAATGGGGAGTGAGTGTTTAATGGGGACTGTTTCAATTTTGCAAGATGAAAAAGTTCTGGAGGATGATGGTGGTCAGGTTTGCACAACAGTGTGAATTACTTCCCGACCCTGAAATGTGCACTTAAAAATGGTTAAGATAGTACATTTTATGTTATGTGTACCAGACCACAATTTTTAAAACTTTTCCAAAAACAACAGGAAATAGTCCATGAATACCACAAGATGCACAACTTCACTAACAACAGAGGGATTAAAGCCATAAGAAAAATACTGTGCATACACCTACCAGAATGGCAGACATGAAAGACATAGTATCAAATATCAGCAGGATGTGGAGCAATGGAAAGCCTGGTACGCAACGGGGGGATGCAACCACTTCTGAAGCAATCGGGCCTCAGATAGCGAAGTCCGTGCACAGAGACCCACAGTGCTCCTCCCAGTTGAACACAAACCCACCAGCCCTGCACCAGGACACACGGACATGGACTGGCAGCCACAGGAGCCAAACCTGAAGGAACCTGAAGGCCATCACAGACGGATGCAGAAATGAACCATGCACGCTCCTATGAAGGAATATTCCACAGCAATGGAGTACATTTTGTTTAAAGGTAGTAAAACTATAAAAATTATTTTTTAAAGAAAACTATATTTACAAGATGAAAGAATCTATAATTCTGGCACCTAGGGATTGTCGAATGCTCCTAAAAACAGATTGCTGTGGAAACGTTTATTATAGGGAAATTGACATATTCTCTAGGAAGGACGCGGTGAATGGGCCTGCTACATTTTCTACATTGAAGACATGTACAGGTTTTGATTCTACTTCTGTTAAATCAAGTGGGGCTTCACTGGATTTCTGCTACTGCGGAGATAATCAAATTCTGGGTAGGGGTCAGGAGAAAATTAGTCATAGGTGTTCTTGTGTAGTAATTACTGTTGAAAGTGTAAATGATCCATTTACCAGTAAGACTGAGAATAGAATAACTGCTACATTACTTCATATGAGATGATCCTCTGTGCTATTGTTCCTGGAGCTCCAGTGAGTGAGTATTTTGAATGTGAAGTTCATCCAGATCTGAGGATGGAATAAATGGCTAGGTGTGATATGGCTAATAGAAATAATATGCCTACATTTATACTAATTAGTGGATAAGATATGGGAAGAGGAATTCATGTTGTGAGAGGCAGGGTTATGGCTAGCATTGGGGCAATAATATATAAATTGATGATGTTGATGGACATAGTGGTTCTTTAATAAGTAATTTGAATGCCTCAGCAATGGGTTGTAATCATCCATGGGGGCTGATGATTTTTGGCCCTTTCTGGATTTGTATATAGCCTAGGATTTTCCATTTGGTTAATTTGAGGAATGCTATGGTGAATTAAATTGGGTAATTTGTGAAAGAATGTTGATTATAAACATATTCTTAGGAAGAGGACTTGAACCAGTGCAGAAAAAGTTTCAGTTTTACATAATTACCGGGCTCTGCCAGCGTAACGAACCCTGTTCTACAGTAGGGTATGTATAAATTAATTGAATGTAGATTATATCATCATGTAGTTTGAAGACATTTTGTAAAGGAAGCCGTATTGCTCTTGTCCTTTCATACTGGAAGAAATCTGCAATAGACAGAAACCAACCAGGATGACTCCAGTCTGAACTCAGATCACGTGAGACTTTAATCGTTGAACAAACAGACAATTAATAGCAGTTATACCGTTGAAATGTCGTGATCCAGCATCAAGGTCATAAACCATATTGCCCATATGAACTCCAGAATACAATTACACTGTTATCCCTAGGAAAACTTGTTCCATTGACCAGTGTTTTAGAAGAACAGGTGATAAAGCATTTTGACTAGCTGGCCTAAATTTTAATCACTCAGAAGCGGTTTTATTCTCCCAAAAATAAATGGCGCATGGGCTCAAGACACACCTGCTTCAGTAGTTGTGGCGTGCAGACTCAGTAGTTGTGGCCCAATGGCTTAGTTGTTCCGTGGCACGTGAGATCTTCCCGGACCGGGGATCGAACCGGGTCCCCTGCATTGGCAGGCGAATTCTTAATCACTGCATCACCAGGGAAGTCCCAGATTCGCAGTCTCCCTTTTAATATACCTTAAGCCCAAAGAATCCATGGAAAATTGTTAGAGAAAATAAGGCAATAAAATATTGTAAGGACTATAACAGAAGCATATAGTACACAGTTCATATAGACACATCCCAAGCAGTTACAAAGTATATTAAAAGGGAGGCTGCAATTTTAAAAGAATAAGAAAAATTATACCCACAAACTCCCAATCTTTCCTGAAACCTTGCAATCTGAAACCCTATTGTAGGAAGCAGAAGATTCCAGGAGATAGTCTACAAATGAAGGACTCCAAACCCTGTGGTTGGATAAGGAATTCTGGAAGGAAGGTATCCTCACCCAAGGAGAGCAGGTTCCTATACTTCTCTAACATCACATCCCTGTACAATTCCCATTGATCTTGGTCCAGGCATTCTCACTCCTCTTGACAGAAATCTATGGCCACATCCTGGAATGTCAGCAGTCCCTGAAATTAAACGTACACATGCCATGTGGCCACAGGAAGAGTTCATAATATGACCCAAGAAGAAAACAGCAAGTTAAGAGAAGGTTTTAATTTAGAAGAGTCTCTTCAATTATCCACTAATACATATATATACATATATATATATATATATATATATATATATATAATTTTTTTTTTTACAAAGTAACTTTCTCTACCTTATTTCTAACTACAAGAAAAGAGTATGGCATGTGATCCACAAAACCAGTATAGAGACTATACTTGTCTGGAAAAGAAATGATAAAATGATGGTTTCAACACAGGCATATGCATTTTTGAGTGTTTTATTTATATCAAACTGGATAAAATGTGTGTATTTCTCATAGAGAAAAGACCTGTCGAGGTAGAAATGTACCTTTCAACTATTCATGGGTACACGAGTACACTGGGGAGATTGTAAAAGTGCAGCTTGTGATTCAGTAGGTCCGGTGGGCCTGAGTTCTATTTTTTTAACAAGCTGATTTTTAACTAGTGATGCCACAGTCTCTGATTCATTAACCACAACTGTGAATATCAGAGACATAATTAGAAAGGTAAAAATTCACATTTAATTTTGAACTTAAAGTGTTTTATCGATTTACACCTTTAATAGAATAGTGAGCACAGCAGCAACAATCATTTGTGAGTATTTACTATAGACTGTGTATCTTTCTAATTTTTTTGTGTAGGATTCCAGGAAAAAGGCCTGGGCTGCGGCCACAATGGGCGTGGCCCCCAGGCCGGGCCGCCCCTCCAGGACCCCCGACGGGGCCCTGCGCTCCTGGCGGCTCCCTCCCCCGCCGCCCCGCTCCCTCCCGGAAGGCCTCGGGCCAGAGCGGTCCCACCCACTGCGCGCTGAACAGAGCCCGCGTTTCCTCAGAGCTGGAACTCCCGGCTCAGGCGGGGTCTCTTCCCTCCGCCTTCACGGAACTGCCCCGGAGCCCGAGGGGAGGGCGACCTCACTGAGGCTGCCGGCTCTGGAGGTGCCCCGGCGGCCGAAGCCATGACAGTCGCGGGGACGGCGGGCCGGGTAAGTGGGCGCCGACCCTCCGCCTGGTCCGGTGCCCGGGCGGCAGCACAAGACCAGCTTCTGAGGGGCAGGGGTTCGCTGCCACCCGTCGCTGCTGTGCAGAAAGAGCGGCCTCCAGCGTCTGGTCCCCGGGAACTTCGGTCCGTCCTCTCGCCCCTGCCCTCGTCCTGGCTCGCGAGGCCTGGTGGGCGTGAGGAGGCGGTCGGCCTGAGCGTCCTGAGGGGAAACGGGGCAAGGGAGGCGCAGGGTCCGGCTGCAGCGTCAGCGCCCCTCTTCCCGACTGCGGGGAAAGCGGCTGAAAACTCCTCCCGAGGCGCGCAGGCCCCTTATTCAGCCGAGTCCCTCTGCGCTCCTTCCTCCCTGAGCTAAAGTACCGGGGGGAGGGTACAGGGCAGGGAACTGGCGCAGGTAATGGGGAACATCCAAAGGTGATTGTTAACTAAGGAAAACCAGCTCTCCCAAGGTGAGGAATGCGGCGCTTTTCTTTGCCTGGGCTCACTGAATTCCTTCCTTTGATATGCACCTCAGCTCTCTGGGGCCTGCATTCTGTATTTGCATATCCTGAGTGCCTCAGGGCCCGCCGGCTCACATTGGAGGGCTGCAAGTGCTGAAGACTGTGACATCCTTTGTTTACTGATAGGGCAATAAATAGTCCATTTCTCACAGGCTTGAGGGGCAGACAGTGGAAAAAAGTCAGAGAATCTCACTCGGCCTGTACTTTGGTTTACATATAGATAATATTTATACTTAACTGTGCTAATAGAGGTTCTCAAGTCCAATCAACTTGTACTACTGCCCTCTATGTATCAATTTCATCAATATCATAAGATAAATGCCTATAGAATTGACTTAATCCATTTAAATAGGATAATGATTTTGAAAGGAAACATAATAGAAATATAACAACGAAACCTTTACCACTAAAGGCTGGGTCTGGAACACCCTAAATAAATGTTCCATTGTTAAAATATTGAAAGATGTAGTCAATAGAAATATCAACAAAAATGACAAATAATAAGGGTAGCAGAATGTTGAAATGTTCTATCTTTATCATTAAAGTGGCAGAAAATCATTTATTAGTAGGCACTGGGGGCAGAAGATGCCTGATTTTATATCTGTGTCATATTTGTGCAGTTGTTTCAACAAGTAACTTAAAGACAAAATGGAAAGACAAGGAGGTTTGTGCCTGAGATCATGTTGATGTGAAACCAGGGATGGCCACCTTGTGCCAGGTGAGTTAAGTTTACCTGGCAGGTAGACCGCAGAGCTCCTGGGAAGCAAGGGTTGGAATTTTTCTGCTGGGTGCCCCTTAGGTTCTGTGACTTGACTGACTGTGAGTCATGTTTCGGGAAAGACCTGATCACAGGAAAAGGCTGGGAATAGAGTGATTTGGGGAGCAGCTAACAACATTCATCACAGCTCACGGCCTGAATGAATTTTAAAGAAACAGGAAAACAAATGCTTCTTATGGAATCAGAGAATGTGAGGGCTGGACAATCCCAGAAAATGAGGAACACCCATCCCATTTTCCAGATGACAAAACAGAGGTCCAGCAAGGTGAAATCCCTCACCCAAGTTGCACCCGTCTCTCCTCCCCACTACGTGGTTCATGAAAGCAGGACTCTTCCTGTCTTGACCACTGCTGAACCCCAAAAAGGGCCAGGCATCTAGCAGCTGCTCCAAAAATTTGGGTTGACTGTAGGAACAATGCTATTTCTTTCTTTCTCACTCTTATTCAGGATTGTGCCAAGAACTCCCCAGGTTGCAATGTAATTCGATAAATGTAAATATTAATTGAGTTTTGTTGTGATGAGGACTTAGTCTTTGAAGGTAACAGACTTGGTTCAGATCTTGGTTCTGCCACTCCATAGCTGTTTGGCTTTGGGAAAATTACTAAACCTCTCTGAGATTATTTCCTCCTTTGTAAAGTGGGGATAAATCTCTCTGAGCCAGCAGAGCAGCTGCATGAGAGATGTGCACTAAATATTGGTCTTTCTCACTCTCCTACGCCATCTCTCTGTTCTTCCCAGAGAAGCTGTACAGAAGGATATAGTACTTTTGTTTAAAATAGTTAACTAATTAATTAATTAATTTGTTTTTGGCTGCGTTGGGTCTTCGTTGCTATGCGCAGGCTTTGCCTAGTTGCGGCAAGCGGGGGCTACTCTTTGTTGCGGTGCGCGGGCTTCTCATTGCGGTGGCTTCTCTTGCTAGCCTTAACCCCAATGCTAGCCTTAACCCTGGCTCTCACAACATGAATTCCTCTTCCCATATCTTATCCACTAATTAATATAAATGTAGGCATGTTATTTCTATTAGCCATATCACACCTAGCCATTTACTCCATCCTCAGATCTGGATGAACTTCACATTCAAAATACTCACTCACTGGAGCTCTAGGAGCAATAGCACAGACAATCATCTCATATGAAGTAATGTAGCAGTTATTCTATTCTCAGTCTTACTGATAAATGGATCATTTACACTTTCAACAGTAATTATTACACAAGAACACCTATGACTAATTTTCTCCTGACCCCTACCCAGAATTTGATTATCTCGGCAGTAGCCGAAATCCAACGAAGCCCCACTTGATTAAACGGAAGTAGCATCAAAACCTGTATATGTCTTCAATGTAGAAAATGTAGCAGGCCCATTCACCCCGTCCCTCCTAGAGAATATGTCAATTTCCCTATAATAAACATTTCCACAGCAATCTATTTTTAGGAGCATTCGACAATCCCTAGGTGCCAGAATTATATACAGCCCAAGTCATCATTAAACACATCTAACAATCTCCTTTCTATGAATTTGAGCCTCCTACCTACAATTTTGATATGATCAACGCATACATCTCTTATAAAAAGTATTTTACGACTAACATTAACCCTATGTATATGAGAGTTTTCACTAATTGTCATCATACCAGGCAACCCACCACAAATTTAAGAAATATGTCTGACAAAAGAGTTACTTTGATAGAGTAAATCACAGAGGTTTCAATGCTCTTATTCCTGGAATTGAATTCTTCCTAATAATTTTACATTCTCCATGCTACCTACTACATTACACCACATGCTATATAGTAAAGTTCTCTAAGTAAGCTTCAGGCCCATACCCCCAAAATATTTTTGTATATCCTTCCTGTGCTAATAAACTCTCATTGTTTTTACCATCATTCTACTGACCATTTTCTCAGGAAATATAATTGTATAACAAGCTCACACTGGTTAATGGTATCCCCATTCTAATAAAAAACATGAACCCATAAGCTACAGAAGCATCCAACAAATATTTCCTAAAACAGTCCACCACATCAATACTACTTATAATGGCTATTATCATTAATCTAATATACTCTGGTCAAAGAGCACAATGAATAACAAGAATCTTTAATCCAGCAGCATCCACCCTCATGACAATCGCCCTTGTCACAAAAGTAGGACTTTCCCCATTTCACTTCTGAGTGCCTGAAGTCACACGAGGCATCCCATGAACAGCAGACCTGATGCTATCAACATGACAAAATTGCACCCCTATCAGTTTTATACCACAGGTCACCTTCCATCAACCTAAATATACTATTAATCATAGTGATATTATAAATCATAGCTGGAGGCTGAGGCAGACTTCGCCATACTCACCTGGAAAATATTACACCCTCCTCATCAATTGCCCATATAGGATGAATAACAGCTATTATAATGTATATTCAGATTATAACAATCCTAAACATACTAATTTATATCATAACAACACTATCTTCTTCTTATTTATGCCCAGATCATGTACTACAAGAGTATCATTATCACACACATGAGATAAAACACCTCCCATCACAATCATTTTCCTCACCATTATAGTATCATTAGGACATCGCCCATCACTATCAGGCTTTCTACCCAAATGAATAATTATCCAAGAGATAACAAAAACGACAACATCATTCTACCAACACTAATAACCATCATAGCAGTCCTCAGCATATATTTCTACTTGCAGCTAACATACTCCACATCACTAACTATATTCCCTTCATTAAACAACACAAACACAAAACAATTTGAACATACAAAGAAATAACCTTCCTATCATTACCAATCATAATACCCACACGGTTACTACACACAACACCCATTCTATCGGTGCTGGACTAGGAATTTAGGTTAGTTCAGACCAAGAGCTTTCAAAACCCTAAACAAGTGAAATTTACTTAATTCCTAAAAATAAGGATTGCAAGACTTTATTCTACATCAATTGAATGTAAAGCAAACACTGTATTGAAGCCAAATCTTTACGAGATGGATGAGTTTTAACCCCAGGAAACTTTAGTTAACAGGCAAATCCTCTAGTCAACTGACTTCAGTCTACTTCTCCTTCATTTGAGAAAGAAAAAAAGAAAAAAAAAAAAAGGCAGGATAATCACTGGCAGAATTGAAGCTGCTTCTCTGAAGTTACAATTCAATTTGTTGATTCACCACAGGGTTTGCCAGAAAGAGGGCTCAATCTCTGTCTTTAGATTTACAGTCTAATGCTAACTCAGTCATTTTACCTCTGTTCATACACTGCTGATTATTTTCAACAAATCACAAAGATATCGCCATTTTATATTTACTATTTGGTGCTTGAGCTGGAGTAGCAGGCAGCACCTTAATTATATTAATCCAGGCTGAGCTATGCTGACCTGGACCGCTACTTGGAGATGCCCAAATCTGTAAGGTTGTCATAACAGTCCCTGCACTTCTAATAATTTTCTTTATAACTGTACCCGTTATGATTGCAGGCTTTGAAAACTGACTTGGGCCACTAAGAACTCGGACACCTGAAGTAGCATTTCCCCCAATAAATCATATAAACTTTTGACTACTTCCCCCATCATTCTTACTCCTACTCATATCACCAATAGTAGAAGCTGGTTCTGGTACCAGTGGGACGGTGTATTCAGCTCTAGCCTGCAATCTGGCCCATGCAGGAGCCTCTGTCGACCTAACTGTTTTCTCCTTACATTTAGCAGGTGTCTCCTCAATTCTTGGTATTATTACTTTTATTACTATAGTCTTTAATACAAAACCAGCAGTCATATCCCAATACCAAACACCATTATTTGTTTAATCTTCCCCAACTATAGCCATATTACTATAATTACCAATCTCAGTCCAAGCAGCCAGAATTGCCATGCTGTTAAGAGATAGAAATCTAAACACTACTTTCTTTGACCCTTCAGGAGGAGACCGAATCCTATACCAACACCTCTTTTGATACTTTGCTCACCCTGAAGTCTGTATTCATGGCCTAACAGTGTTTTTTATAAACTCACATAGCATTACATACTATTTAGGACAAAAATTGCCTTTCAGCTATCTGGGAATAGTATGAGTCATGTCCACTGGTTTTTTAGGAGTTCTCTTGTGGGCCCATCATATGTTTACCATAGGGATAGCTGTGGACTCAGGAGCATACTTTGCATCAGCTACCGTAATTACTTCTATCCCTACAGGAGTAAAAGTATCTAGCTGATTAGCAACTCTTTATTTAATTTTTCTTTTTCTTTTCTTTTTTTTTTTTTTTTTTGGCTGAGTTGGGTCTTGGTTGCTGCGCATGGGCTTTCTCTGGTTGCGGTGAGCGGCAGGTACTCTTCGTTGCGGTGTGCGGCCCTTTCATTGCAGTGGCTTCTCTTGTTGCAGAGCACGGCCTCTAGGCGCGTGGGCTTCAGTAGTTGTGGCTTGCGGGCTCTAGAGGGCAGGCTCAGTAGTTGTGGCACACGGGCTTTTTGCTCCGCGGCATGTGGGATCTTCCCAGACAAGGGCTCGAACCCGTGTTCCCTGCATTGGCAGACGAATTCTTAACCACTGCGTCACCAGGGAAGTCCCTGGTTAGCAACTGTTCACGGAGGTAATACTATATGACCTCCCACTATATTATGAGTTTTAGGCTTTAGTTTTTCTTTTTACAGTAGGTGGTTTGACAGGAATCATCTTAGTCAACTCATCCCCAGACATTGTCCTCCAGGATACATACTATGTAGTAGCACACTTCCATGACCTAATGTCCATGGGAGCAGTCTTCACTATTATAGGAGGCTTTCTACACTGATTCCCACTATTCTCAGGTTATACAGTTAACTCAGCATGAGCAAAAATTCACTTCACAAGTATATTTGTAGTCGTAAATATGACTTCCTGCAGCACTTTCGTGGCCTCTCAGGGATGTCACTACGTTAGTCTGAGTACCCTGAGGCACACACAACATGAAATATTTTGTCTTTAGGCTCATTCATCTCAGTAGCAGCAGTAATGCTAATAATCTTCATACTTTGAAAAGCATTTGTGTCTAAACAAGAAGTCTTAGCAGTGGAAATTGCTACTCCTAACCTAGAATGGTTACACGGATGTCCTCCACCATATCCTACGTTTCAAGATCCTACCTATGTAAATGTAAAATAAGGAAGGACTCAAGTCCTTTTCAACCAGTTTCAAGCCAACACCATAACAATTATGTCTTCCTCAATAAATGAGATAAAAGTAAAAAGTGATGTAGCTTTGTCAAAGTTAAATGATAGGCTAAAATCCTGTATATGACTAAGGCATATCAATTTCATCTAGGCTCTCAAGATACAACATCACCGATTATGGAAGAACTTTTACATTTTCTTCATCACACATTAATGGTGATTTTTAAAATAAGTTCTCTAGTCCTCTATATCATTTCACTAATATTGACATCTAAACTCATATGCATACAATAGATGCACAGGTAGAGAAAATGTGAACAATTTACTAGCTATTATTGTAATCTTAATTGCCCTATCATCATTGTGAATCCTTTACATGATACATGAAATCAATAACTCTTCCCAAACCATAAAAAACTATGGGTCCGTAACGATACTGAAGCTACAAATACACAGATTACGAAGATTTAAATGTTGACTCCTCTGTAATCCCCACATCAGAGCTAAAACCAGGAGAATAATGACTAATAGAAGTCAACAACCGAGTAGTTAGGGATAGTCATTGAATATTAGTTTCATCTGAAATTGTTGTACACTCCGGAGTTGTTCCTTCTCAGGCCTAAAAGAAGCTGCTATCCCAGGACGCCTAACTTAAAGAATCCTAATATCAACAGGACCAGGCCTATGTTGTGGACAAGAGAGCACGTTTTCCTGAGTTCAAAGACAGGACAGAGGGATATGTCTGAGATATGGGGTGAATCTGCAGCCCATGGGGATGCACTCTCCAAGCTCCAGTATAGGAATGGGGCCTCTAGGGTCCCAGGCCACCCACCATGCCCTCTGGAGCAGGATCTGGGCAACATTCCCTGTCAGTGATGAGGCAGCCCTAGCACCTGTCACGGCCCGATGTCGTGTCCTATGTGGGCCCCATGCTCTTGGGACCACACCCCACACTCTGCAGGTCCATGCTACAGGGTCCTTCATGCCTCAGGAGTAGAGACCACACAGCAAGCAGTTCCCTCCCCAACCAGCAGGAGGAGGGGAGGAGAGCAGGGACACCAGGGGACTCTCACTCAGACAACAACACCCCAGCGGTGCCAGCGGGGACAGTGATGATGCAGATGAGGCACAGACCAAGAGATGGGACCAGAGGACCCAAAAGGCAGCTGGTCAGGTCCTGGCTCACCTGCACCCCGGACACCTTTGTCCCGCATACACCCCCTTCCTCATACACCCTCTCCTTAAATGCAGATTCTTCAGATGCGAACAGGCAGAGCTTCAGACTGAAAGTCAGCTCTTCCAAAATGACCCGTCAGCAAACACTGCAGGATTCCACTCCAGTGGGTGCCCTGCAGTCGACAACTCAGGGACTGAAGTGGATATCGGTGCCAGGGGCAGTGGGAGGGAATGGGGAATGAGACTTTCATGGTTGTGGAATTTTGGTTTTGCAGGACGAAAAGTTCTACTGATGGTGGTGATGGCTCCACGAGAAAGTGAATCTATCTGATGCCTCAGAAACGTGCACTTAAAATGGTGATGATGGTAAAGGGTATGTGACGTGTGTTTTATTTCACTTAAAATAAATTCTTAAAATAATGTCTTGTTAATTGAGATTCCATTTCGACTCCCCTTCATCACAAATGTCGGAGGCCCAGACACAGTCCCCTACCTTAGGGGCCATCACGGTACCCTCACAGAGCACGTGGGAGACCATTCATAGGGGGGGCTAGTCTGTGCTCACCTGACCTCTGTCCAGGGGGACCCAGGCAGTGGTGACCCCCATAGATTAGACATATGATATGCTATAGTATTAATACGACACCACCAAGTGTTGTCACTCACCGGAACACAGAGCAGCAACCCACTCAAACATGCCTGACCTCATATGATTGTGACAAGATGAAGAGAAGAAAAGGAACCACAGGTTAATCAGGACAACACCCTTAATGCAGAGGTTGGAAATCTCAAAGGGGACAGGACACACTGCAGGCAAAGAGCGCATATGCGGTCTCCCCATCCATGTGATCCTGACCCATGCAGGTATGGTGAGACCCACACAGTCCCCGCACCCTATACCTGGGGCCACACATCCACACTCACCAGGGTGACCCACCTCCCCAGACCCCTCCACCTGGGTCACATGTCCACAGTCCCAGGGTGACCTCACCTCCCCAGACCCTGCACCTGGGGTCACACGTCCCCTTGGTCAGGACACCATGGCTCTGCAAGGGGCTCCCCCAATGTGGAAACAAGCTGGGTCCCTGGGACCTCCTGGGATGGGAAAAAGTGTCAGGTGGGTCTCCTTTCCCCACACTTGTCCCAGAGGAGTCCTCCTCTTCTCACTTTGGTTCTGTGTGATTTTAACTGTTTGTACAGCTTTAATACTAAAGTTGAACACACGACCCTGGTGCTGGCATGCTCAGTCCTTTCTCGTCTCACTTACATGTTGAGAAAACTCACAGGACAGCAGGGCTGAAAGTCGAGGGGCAGCTCTGGACTCTGCTGAGTAGGGACGGTAGACTGGAGGGAGAGCTCAGCAGCAGCCTCAGCTGTCACCCATCGGCCTTTTGCCCGATCTGCGTGCCCTGCAATCAATTCAGAAGCTAAACCTGCTTCCCTATGCACCATGCACGTGCTGGTAAATTGGAATTATTGCCAGGTAGTCCTCCTGAGGATTCTCCATGAACCCCAGGGAAGGTGAACCTTGCAGGGATTAAGACTAAGGCCCCGACCATAGCACTGACCCTTGGGAGGACCAGGTCACCACACTCAGAAGAGAGGCTGTTACGTAGACAAGCCCACCTCAGCTCCAGACCCCAGACATCTAAGCACTGACATTCAGATGCAGGCACGGAACTTCCCAGTACTGAGGCCAGGCCGGGTCTCTACCCAGGTCCCCATAGTCCTAGCGTACACAGAACTTGGTCAGGTCTAAATCTTCTTATTATAGACAACACATGGTCAGCTCTAAACATAATCAGTAGACAGGACATGCAGAGGTCTAAATCTACCATGTGGACACAACTTGATCATGTTTAAACTAGCTTAGGGCTGATCTCATAGGGGGTACAGATCACACACATGGGTCTCTCATCTTTGGACACCCACGTCAGGAAACTGAACAAAATCTTTGTCATTAAACATTTCAACAGGTAAAACAGAAATGTTCCCAATTTCTCTGACCACCTGATGGTCAGGATCCACGGGCGAGCCACGAACTTCTTAGAGTGCAGCCCAGTCTGCTGCCAGGACAGACAAGAAGTGGCCTGATTCCAGCCTCCCAGGCTTCCAGAAGGAGGCGGCCACACTGCAAGCCAGGTCAGGAGAGTCCTGCATGGTCCGGGCCGGGAGATCCGGTCTGTCCATTCGGCTGGCCGATTCCGGGCGGGGCGCTCAGGGCCGCTGAGAGCCCTGCACTCAGGTCCTGCTTCCCTGCAGCGTGTGCGTGTGCGTGTGCGTGTGCGTGTGCGTGTGTGTGTGTGTGTGTAGAGGGGGCGGTGGCTGACGGCTCCCATGGTTCCCAACCCGGGCACCGCGCTGTCTTCGAGGGGAGGCACGGGGAGAGGTAGGGGCACAGAAGCCGTTGGAGAGGAGAACCCACCGCGGAACTCCTTGCACACTGGCTCGCCCCACCCGGAGACCCGCCTGCCCATCGTGGGCCGCATGTCGCCCCCCAGTCCCCCACCCCCGAGGGCAGGGTGCCTGCTCTTTCAACAGCACAGGGTCTCACATGAAGGAGACCCAGTGTGGACTGTCAGCCCCCAACTCCTGATGCTGTGTTTAGGGGGAGAATGAACCCCCTTGACTGGGCGATGGGACCCTGTGAGGAAAGAGGTGGCGGCCCGATCCAAGTCGGGGCCTGGCTGAGATATGAGGAAACAGGAGCCAAGGGCAGGGCCTGGAGGCCAGGCCAACAGGAGGGGCACCCCCAGCCTTGGCCGGGCTCTCCCACGGTGACATTGTTGCTTTAGGGGACCTGGGACAGGTGACTGAATGTAATGGGAGTCTAAACTGGACCCTGAATGCGGCTTAAAGAAGGTGTGAAGGATGTTACTGAGACAGTGACAGTCATTGGAAGACAAACTCTGTGTCAGGATATCCTGCTCCATCCATTTAAATCCCTGAGATCTGTGACCTTTACGTGGCTACGCAGGATTGTTAGAGCAGCTGCGTGCGGATATATCTGGGGCACAATTCAGTCTGCAGCCAACTTGCAAGTGGTTCCAGCAAACACACAGGTGTGCGCACAGGCAGGCACAGCACACACACAAACATATGCACGTGCACAGCACAAATATATTCACTCACTAGCATGTGAACACACATGCACCCATATGCCCATGCACACACTAATGTGTGCAAGTTCACATACCTATCCACATGCACAGCATATTTATGCAAACAGGCACATGCACACGCATAGCACACACACAGGGAATAAAGTGAATCCGTAAAGCATTAATTCCTGAACACAAGTGAAGCTGACATGTATTTTTCCCTTTTCTTAGCCTTGATGTTTTCCACAACAAAAAGTTTAAGAAAAAAGTTAATGGCAAATGACTTTTGATTCATAGGACTTTCTGATTTTATTCCACAAATATTATGACAGCAGAAATGAATGTAGATATTACATGTGTCCACTAATGGAAGAATGGAGAAGAAAAACACGGTCCATCAATAGAAGGGAATGCTATTCAGCCTAAAAAGGAAGTCAATTCTGACACAGGATGCAGCAGGGATGAACCTTGAGGGCATTATGCTCAGTGATGTAAGCTAGACACAAAAAAACAAACAGTGCTTGATCCACTCATACAAGGCCCCTAGAGCAGTCGGAAATATAGAGACATAAAGTAGGATGTTGAGGGCCAGAGGCTGAGGGAGGGACAATGGGGAGTGAGTGTTTAATGGGGACTGTTTCAATTTTGCAAGATGAAAAAGTTCTGGAGGATGATGGTGGTCAGGTTTGCACAACAGTGTGAATTACTTCCCGACCCTGAAATGTGCACTTAAAAATGGTTAAGATAGTACATTTTATGTTATGTGTACCAGACCACAATTTTTAAAACTTTTCCAAAAACAACAGGAAATAGTCCATGAATACCACAAGATGCACAACTTCACTAACAACAGAGGGATTAAAGCCATAAGAAAAATACTGTGCATACACCTACCAGAATGGCAGACATGAAAGACATAGTATCAAATATCAGCAGGATGTGGAGCAATGGAAAGCCTGGTACGCAACGGGGGGATGCAACCACTTCTGAAGCAATCGGGCCTCAGATAGCGAAGTCCGTGCACAGAGACCCACAGTGCTCCTCCCAGTTGAACACAAACCCACCAGCCCTGCACCAGGACACACGGACATGGACTGGCAGCCACAGGAGCCAAACCTGAAGGAACCTGAAGGCCATCACAGACGGATGCAGAAATGAACCATGCACGCTCCTATGAAGGAATATTCCACAGCAATGGAGTACATTTTGTTTAAAGGTAGTAAAACTATAAAAATTATTTTTTAAAGAAAACTATATTTACAAGATGAAAGAATCTATAATTCTGGCACCTAGGGATTGTCGAATGCTCCTAAAAACAGATTGCTGTGGAAACGTTTATTATAGGGAAATTGACATATTCTCTAGGAAGGACGCGGTGAATGGGCCTGCTACATTTTCTACATTGAAGACATGTACAGGTTTTGATTCTACTTCTGTTAAATCAAGTGGGGCTTCACTGGATTTCTGCTACTGCGGAGATAATCAAATTCTGGGTAGGGGTCAGGAGAAAATTAGTCATAGGTGTTCTTGTGTAGTAATTACTGTTGAAAGTGTAAATGATCCATTTACCAGTAAGACTGAGAATAGAATAACTGCTACATTACTTCATATGAGATGATCCTCTGTGCTATTGTTCCTGGAGCTCCAGTGAGTGAGTATTTTGAATGTGAAGTTCATCCAGATCTGAGGATGGAATAAATGGCTAGGTGTGATATGGCTAATAGAAATAATATGCCTACATTTATACTAATTAGTGGATAAGATATGGGAAGAGGAATTCATGTTGTGAGAGGCAGGGTTATGGCTAGCATTGGGGCAATAATATATAAATTGATGATGTTGATGGACATAGTGGTTCTTTAATAAGTAATTTGAATGCCTCAGCAATGGGTTGTAATCATCCATGGGGGCTGATGATTTTTGGCCCTTTCTGGATTTGTATATAGCCTAGGATTTTCCATTTGGTTAATTTGAGGAATGCTATGGTGAATTAAATTGGGTAATTTGTGAAAGAATGTTGATTATAAACATATTCTTAGGAAGAGGACTTGAACCAGTGCAGAAAAAGTTTCAGTTTTACATAATTACCGGGCTCTGCCAGCGTAACGAACCCTGTTCTACAGTAGGGTATGTATAAATTAATTGAATGTAGATTATATCATCATGTAGTTTGAAGACATTTTGTAAAGGAAGCCGTATTGCTCTTGTCCTTTCATACTGGAAGAAATCTGCAATAGACAGAAACCAACCAGGATGACTCCAGTCTGAACTCAGATCACGTGAGACTTTAATCGTTGAACAAACAGACAATTAATAGCAGTTATACCGTTGAAATGTCGTGATCCAGCATCAAGGTCATAAACCATATTGCCCATATGAACTCCAGAATACAATTACACTGTTATCCCTAGGAAAACTTGTTCCATTGACCAGTGTTTTAGAAGAACAGGTGATAAAGCATTTTGACTAGCTGGCCTAAATTTTAATCACTCAGAAGCGGTTTTATTCTCCCAAAAATAAATGGCGCATGGGCTCAAGACACACCTGCTTCAGTAGTTGTGGCGTGCAGACTCAGTAGTTGTGGCCCAATGGCTTAGTTGTTCCGTGGCACGTGAGATCTTCCCGGACCGGGGATCGAACCGGGTCCCCTGCATTGGCAGGCGAATTCTTAATCACTGCATCACCAGGGAAGTCCCAGATTCGCAGTCTCCCTTTTAATATACCTTAAGCCCAAAGAATCCATGGAAAATTGTTAGAGAAAATAAGGCAATAAAATATTGTAAGGACTATAACAGAAGCATATAGTACACAGTTCATATAGACACATCCCAAGCAGTTACAAAGTATATTAAAAGGGAGGCTGCAATTTTAAAAGAATAAGAAAAATTATACCCACAAACTCCCAATCTTTCCTGAAACCTTGCAATCTGAAACCCTATTGTAGGAAGCAGAAGATTCCAGGAGATAGTCTACAAATGAAGGACTCCAAACCCTGTGGTTGGATAAGGAATTCTGGAAGGAAGGTATCCTCACCCAAGGAGAGCAGGTTCCTATACTTCTCTAACATCACATCCCTGTACAATTCCCATTGATCTTGGTCCAGGCATTCTCACTCCTCTTGACAGAAATCTATGGCCACATCCTGGAATGTCAGCAGTCCCTGAAATTAAACGTACACATGCCATGTGGCCACAGGAAGAGTTCATAATATGACCCAAGAAGAAAACAGCAAGTTAAGAGAAGGTTTTAATTTAGAAGAGTCTCTTCAATTATCCACTAATACATATATATACATATATATATATATATATATATATATATAATTTTTTTTTTTACAAAGTAACTTTCTCTACCTTATTTCTAACTACAAGAAAAGAGTATGGCATGTGATCCACAAAACCAGTATAGAGACTATACTTGTCTGGAAAAGAAATGATAAAATGATGGTTTCAACACAGGCATATGCATTTTTGAGTGTTTTATTTATATCAAACTGGATAAAATGTGTGTATTTCTCATAGAGAAAAGACCTGTCGAGGTAGAAATGTACCTTTCAACTATTCATGGGTACACGAGTACACTGGGGAGATTGTAAAAGTGCAGCTTGTGATTCAGTAGGTCCGGTGGGCCTGAGTTCTATTTTTTTAACAAGCTGATTTTTAACTAGTGATGCCACAGTCTCTGATTCATTAACCACAACTGTGAATATCAGAGACATAATTAGAAAGGTAAAAATTCACATTTAATTTTGAACTTAAAGTGTTTTATCGATTTACACCTTTAATAGAATAGTGAGCACAGCAGCAACAATCATTTGTGAGTATTTACTATAGACTGTGTATCTTTCTAATTTTTTTGTGTAGGATTCCAGGAAAAAGGCCTGGGCTGCGGCCACAATGGGCGTGGCCCCCAGGCCGGGCCGCCCCTCCAGGACCCCCGACGGGGCCCTGCGCTCCTGGCGGCTCCCTCCCCCGCTGCCCCGCTCCCTCCCGGAAGGCCTCGGGCCAGAGCGGTCCCACCCACTGCGCGCTGAACAGAGCCCGCGTTTCCTCAGAGCTGGAACTCCCGGCTCAGGCGGGGTCTCTTCCCTCCGCCTTCACGGAACTGCCCCGGAGCCCGAGGGGAGGGCGACCTCACTGAGGCTGCCGGCTCTGGAGGTGCCCCGGCGGCCGAAGCCATGACAGTCGCGGGGACGGCGGGTCGGGTAAGTGGGCGCCGACCCTCCGCCTGGTCCGGTGCCCGGGCGGCAGCACAAGACCAGCTTCTGAGGGGCAGGGGTTCGCTGCCACCCGTCGCTGCTGTGCAGAAAGAGCGGCCTCCAGCGTCTGGTCCCCGGGAACTTCGGTCCGTCCTCTCGCCCCTGCCCTCGTCCTGGCTCGCGAGGCCTGGTGGGCGTGAGGAGGCGGTCGGCCTGAGCGTCCTGAGGGGAAACGGGGCAAGGGAGGCGCAGGGTCCGGCTGCAGCGTCAGCGCCCCTCTTCCCGACTGCGGGGAAAGCGGCTGAAAACTCCTCCCGAGGCGCGCAGGCCCCTTATTCAGCCGAGTCCCTCTGCGCTCCTTCCTCCCTGAGCTAAAGTACCGGGGGGAGGGTACAGGGCAGGGAACTGGCGCAGGTAATGGGGAACATCCAAAGGTGATTGTTAACTAAGGAAAACCAGCTCTCCCAAGGTGAGGAATGCGGCGCTTTTCTTTGCCTGGGCTCACTGAATTCCTTCCTTTGATATGCACCTCAGCTCTCTGGGGCCTGCATTCTGTATTTGCATATCCTGAGTGCCTCAGGGCCCGCCGGCTCACATTGGAGGGCTGCAAGTGCTGAAGACTGTGACATCCTTTGTTTACTGATAGGGCAATAAATAGTCCATTTCTCACAGGCTTGAGGGGCAGACAGTGGAAAAAAGTCAGAGAATCTCACTCGGCCTGTACTTTGGTTTACATATAGATAATATTTATACTTAACTGTGCTAATAGAGGTTCTCAAGTCCAATCAACTTGTACTACTGCCCTCTATGTATCAATTTCATCAATATCATAAGATAAATGCCTATAGAATTGACTTAATCCATTTAAATAGGATAATGATTTTGAAAGGAAACATAATAGAAATATAACAACGAAACCTTTACCACTAAAGGCTGGGTCTGGAACACCCTAAATAAATGTTCCATTGTTAAAATATTGAAAGATGTAGTCAATAGAAATATCAACAAAAATGACAAATAATAAGGGTAGCAGAATGTTGAAATGTTCTATCTTTATCATTAAAGTGGCAGAAAATCATTTATTAGTAGGCACTGGGGGCAGAAGATGCCTGATTTTATATCTGTGTCATATTTGTGCAGTTGTTTCAACAAGTAACTTAAAGACAAAATGGAAAGACAAGGAGGTTTGTGCCTGAGATCATGTTGATGTGAAACCAGGGATGGCCACCTTGTGCCAGGTGAGTTAAGTTTACCTGGCAGGTAGACCGCAGAGCTCCTGGGAAGCAAGGGTTGGAATTTTTCTGCTGGGTGCCCCTTAGGTTCTGTGACTTGACTGACTGTGAGTCATGTTTCGGGAAAGACCTGATCACAGGAAAAGGCTGGGAATAGAGTGATTTGGGGAGCAGCTAACAACATTCATCACAGCTCACGGCCTGAATGAATTTTAAAGAAACAGGAAAACAAATGCTTCTTATGGAATCAGAGAATGTGAGGGCTGGACAATCCCAGAAAATGAGGAACACCCATCCCATTTTCCAGATGACAAAACAGAGGTCCAGCAAGGTGAAATCCCTCACCCAAGTTGCACCCGTCTCTCCTCCCCACTACGTGGTTCATGAAAGCAGGACTCTTCCTGTCTTGACCACTGCTGAACCCCAAAAAGGGCCAGGCATCTAGCAGCTGCTCCAAAAATTTGGGTTGACTGTAGGAACAATGCTATTTCTTTCTTTCTCACTCTTATTCAGGATTGTGCCAAGAACTCCCCAGGTTGCAATGTAATTCGATAAATGTAAATATTAATTGAGTTTTGTTGTGATGAGGACTTAGGCTTTGAAGGTAACAGACTTGGTTCAGATCTTGGTTCTGCCACTCCATAGCTGTTTGGCTTTGGGAAAATTACTAAACCTCTCTGAGATTATTTCCTCCTTTGTAAAGTGGGGATAAATCTCTCTGAGCCAGCAGAGCAGCTGCATGAGAGATGTGCACTAAATATTGGTCTTTCTCACTCTCCTACGCCATCTCTCTGTTCTTCCCAGAGAAGCTGTACAGAAGGATATAGTACTTTTGTTTAAAATAGTTAACTAATTAATTAATTAATTTGTTTTTGGCTGCGTTGGGTCTTCGTTGCTATGCGCAGGCTTTGCCTAGTTGCGGCAAGCGGGGGCTACTCTTTGTTGCGGTGCGCGGGCTTCTCATTGCGGTGGCTTCTCTTGCTAGCCTTAACCCCAATGCTAGCCTTAACCCTGGCTCTCACAACATGAATTCCTCTTCCCATATCTTATCCACTAATTAATATAAATGTAGGCATGTTATTTCTATTAGCCATATCACACCTAGCCATTTACTCCATCCTCAGATCTGGATGAACTTCACATTCAAAATACTCACTCACTGGAGCTCTAGGAGCAATAGCACAGACAATCATCTCATATGAAGTAATGTAGCAGTTATTCTATTCTCAGTCTTACTGATAAATGGATCATTTACACTTTCAACAGTAATTATTACACAAGAACACCTATGACTAATTTTCTCCTGACCCCTACCCAGAATTTGATTATCTCGGCAGTAGCCGAAATCCAACGAAGCCCCACTTGATTAAACGGAAGTAGCATCAAAACCTGTATATGTCTTCAATGTAGAAAATGTAGCAGGCCCATTCACCCCGTCCCTCCTAGAGAATATGTCAATTTCCCTATAATAAACATTTCCACAGCAATCTATTTTTAGGAGCATTCGACAATCCCTAGGTGCCAGAATTATATACAGCCCAAGTCATCATTAAACACATCTAACAATCTCCTTTCTATGAATTTGAGCCTCCTACCTACAATTTTGATATGATCAACGCATACATCTCTTATAAAAAGTATTTTACGACTAACATTAACCCTATGTATATGAGAGTTTTCACTAATTGTCATCATACCAGGCAACCCACCACAAATTTAAGAAATATGTCTGACAAAAGAGTTACTTTGATAGAGTAAATCACAGAGGTTTCAATGCTCTTATTCCTGGAATTGAATTCTTCCTAATAATTTTACATTCTCCATGCTACCTACTACATTACACCACATGCTATATAGTAAAGTTCTCTAAGTAAGCTTCAGGCCCATACCCCCAAAATATTTTTGTATATCCTTCCTGTGCTAATAAACTCTCATTGTTTTTACCATCATTCTACTGACCATTTTCTCAGGAAATATAATTGTATAACAAGCTCACACTGGTTAATGGTATCCCCATTCTAATAAAAAACATGAACCCATAAGCTACAGAAGCATCCAACAAATATTTCCTAAAACAGTCCACCACATCAATACTACTTATAATGGCTATTATCATTAATCTAATATACTCTGGTCAAAGAGCACAATGAATAACAAGAATCTTTAATCCAGCAGCATCCACCCTCATGACAATCGCCCTTGTCACAAAAGTAGGACTTTCCCCATTTCACTTCTGAGTGCCTGAAGTCACACGAGGCATCCCATGAACAGCAGACCTGATGCTATCAACATGACAAAATTGCACCCCTATCAGTTTTATACCACAGGTCACCTTCCATCAACCTAAATATACTATTAATCATAGTGATATTATAAATCATAGCTGGAGGCTGAGGCAGACTTCGCCATACTCACCTGGAAAATATTACACCCTCCTCATCAATTGCCCATATAGGATGAATAACAGCTATTATAATGTATATTCAGATTATAACAATCCTAAACATACTAATTTATATCATAACAACACTATCTTCTTCTTATTTATGCCCAGATCATGTACTACAAGAGTATCATTATCACACACATGAGATAAAACACCTCCCATCACAATCATTTTCCTCACCATTATAGTATCATTAGGACATCGCCCATCACTATCAGGCTTTCTACCCAAATGAATAATTATCCAAGAGATAACAAAAACGACAACATCATTCTACCAACACTAATAACCATCATAGCAGTCCTCAGCATATATTTCTACTTGCAGCTAACATACTCCACATCACTAACTATATTCCCTTCATTAAACAACACAAACACAAAACAATTTGAACATACAAAGAAATAACCTTCCTATCATTACCAATCATAATACCCACACGGTTACTACACACAACACCCATTCTATCGGTGCTGGACTAGGAATTTAGGTTAGTTCAGACCAAGAGCTTTCAAAACCCTAAACAAGTGAAATTTACTTAATTCCTAAAAATAAGGATTGCAAGACTTTATTCTACATCAATTGAATGTAAAGCAAACACTGTATTGAAGCCAAATCTTTACGAGATGGATGAGTTTTAACCCCAGGAAACTTTAGTTAACAGGCAAATCCTCTAGTCAACTGACTTCAGTCTACTTCTCCTTCATTTGAGAAAGAAAAAAAGAAAAAAAAAAAAAGGCAGGATAATCACTGGCAGAATTGAAGCTGCTTCTCTGAAGTTACAATTCAATTTGTTGATTCACCACAGGGTTTGCCAGAAAGAGGGCTCAATCTCTGTCTTTAGATTTACAGTCTAATGCTAACTCAGTCATTTTACCTCTGTTCATACACTGCTGATTATTTTCAACAAATCACAAAGATATCGCCATTTTATATTTACTATTTGGTGCTTGAGCTGGAGTAGCAGGCAGCACCTTAATTATATTAATCCAGGCTGAGCTATGCTGACCTGGACCGCTACTTGGAGATGCCCAAATCTGTAAGGTTGTCATAACAGTCCCTGCACTTCTAATAATTTTCTTTATAACTGTACCCGTTATGATTGCAGGCTTTGAAAACTGACTTGGGCCACTAAGAACTCGGACACCTGAAGTAGCATTTCCCCCAATAAATCATATAAACTTTTGACTACTTCCCCCATCATTCTTACTCCTACTCATATCACCAATAGTAGAAGCTGGTTCTGGTACCAGTGGGACGGTGTATTCAGCTCTAGCCTGCAATCTGGCCCATGCAGGAGCCTCTGTCGACCTAACTGTTTTCTCCTTACATTTAGCAGGTGTCTCCTCAATTCTTGGTATTATTACTTTTATTACTATAGTCTTTAATACAAAACCAGCAGTCATATCCCAATACCAAACACCATTATTTGTTTAATCTTCCCCAACTATAGCCATATTACTATAATTACCAATCTCAGTCCAAGCAGCCAGAATTGCCATGCTGTTAAGAGATAGAAATCTAAACACTACTTTCTTTGACCCTTCAGGAGGAGACCGAATCCTATACCAACACCTCTTTTGATACTTTGCTCACCCTGAAGTCTGTATTCATGGCCTAACAGTGTTTTTTATAAACTCACATAGCATTACATACTATTTAGGACAAAAATTGCCTTTCAGCTATCTGGGAATAGTATGAGTCATGTCCACTGGTTTTTTAGGAGTTCTCTTGTGGGCCCATCATATGTTTACCATAGGGATAGCTGTGGACTCAGGAGCATACTTTGCATCAGCTACCGTAATTACTTCTATCCCTACAGGAGTAAAAGTATCTAGCTGATTAGCAACTCTTTATTTAATTTTTCTTTTTCTTTTCTTTTTTTTTTTTTTTTTTGGCTGAGTTGGGTCTTGGTTGCTGCGCATGGGCTTTCTCTGGTTGCGGTGAGCGGCAGGTACTCTTCGTTGCGGTGTGCGGCCCTTTCATTGCAGTGGCTTCTCTTGTTGCAGAGCACGGCCTCTAGGCGCGTGGGCTTCAGTAGTTGTGGCTTGCGGGCTCTAGAGGGCAGGCTCAGTAGTTGTGGCACACGGGCTTTTTGCTCCGCGGCATGTGGGATCTTCCCAGACAAGGGCTCGAACCCGTGTTCCCTGCATTGGCAGACGAATTCTTAACCACTGCGTCACCAGGGAAGTCCCTGGTTAGCAACTGTTCACGGAGGTAATACTATATGACCTCCCACTATATTATGAGTTTTAGGCTTTAGTTTTTCTTTTTACAGTAGGTGGTTTGACAGGAATCATCTTAGTCAACTCATCCCCAGACATTGTCCTCCAGGATACATACTATGTAGTAGCACACTTCCATGACCTAATGTCCATGGGAGCAGTCTTCACTATTATAGGAGGCTTTCTACACTGATTCCCACTATTCTCAGGTTATACAGTTAACTCAGCATGAGCAAAAATTCACTTCACAAGTATATTTGTAGTCGTAAATATGACTTCCTGCAGCACTTTCGTGGCCTCTCAGGGATGTCACTACGTTAGTCTGAGTACCCTGAGGCACACACAACATGAAATATTTTGTCTTTAGGCTCATTCATCTCAGTAGCAGCAGTAATGCTAATAATCTTCATACTTTGAAAAGCATTTGTGTCTAAACAAGAAGTCTTAGCAGTGGAAATTGCTACTCCTAACCTAGAATGGTTACACGGATGTCCTCCACCATATCCTACGTTTCAAGATCCTACCTATGTAAATGTAAAATAAGGAAGGACTCAAGTCCTTTTCAACCAGTTTCAAGCCAACACCATAACAATTATGTCTTCCTCAATAAATGAGATAAAAGTAAAAAGTGATGTAGCTTTGTCAAAGTTAAATGATAGGCTAAAATCCTGTATATGACTAAGGCATATCAATTTCATCTAGGCTCTCAAGATACAACATCACCGATTATGGAAGAACTTTTACATTTTCTTCATCACACATTAATGGTGATTTTTAAAATAAGTTCTCTAGTCCTCTATATCATTTCACTAATATTGACATCTAAACTCATATGCATACAATAGATGCACAGGTAGAGAAAATGTGAACAATTTACTAGCTATTATTGTAATCTTAATTGCCCTATCATCATTGTGAATCCTTTACATGATACATGAAATCAATAACTCTTCCCAAACCATAAAAAACTATGGGTCCGTAACGATACTGAAGCTACAAATACACAGATTACGAAGATTTAAATGTTGACTCCTCTGTAATCCCCACATCAGAGCTAAAACCAGGAGAATAATGACTAATAGAAGTCAACAACCGAGTAGTTAGGGATAGTCATTGAATATTAGTTTCATCTGAAATTGTTGTACACTCCGGAGTTGTTCCTTCTCAGGCCTAAAAGAAGCTGCTATCCCAGGACGCCTAACTTAAAGAATCCTAATATCAACAGGACCAGGCCTATGTTGTGGACAAGAGAGCACGTTTTCCTGAGTTCAAAGACAGGACAGAGGGATATGTCTGAGATATGGGGTGAATCTGCAGCCCATGGGGATGCACTCTCCAAGCTCCAGTATAGGAATGGGGCCTCTAGGGTCCCAGGCCACCCACCATGCCCTCTGGAGCAGGATCTGGGCAACATTCCCTGTCAGTGATGAGGCAGCCCTAGCACCTGTCACGGCCCGATGTCGTGTCCTATGTGGGCCCCATGCTCTTGGGACCACACCCCACACTCTGCAGGTCCATGCTACAGGGTCCTTCATGCCTCAGGAGTAGAGACCACACAGCAAGCAGTTCCCTCCCCAACCAGCAGGAGGAGGGGAGGAGAGCAGGGACACCAGGGGACTCTCACTCAGACAACAACACCCCAGCGGTGCCAGCGGGGACAGTGATGATGCAGATGAGGCACAGACCAAGAGATGGGACCAGAGGACCCAAAAGGCAGCTGGTCAGGTCCTGGCTCACCTGCACCCCGGACACCTTTGTCCCGCATACACCCCCTTCCTCATACACCCTCTCCTTAAATGCAGATTCTTCAGATGCGAACAGGCAGAGCTTCAGACTGAAAGTCAGCTCTTCCAAAATGACCCGTCAGCAAACACTGCAGGATTCCACTCCAGTGGGTGCCCTGCAGTCGACAACTCAGGGACTGAAGTGGATATCGGTGCCAGGGGCAGTGGGAGGGAATGGGGAATGAGACTTTCATGGTTGTGGAATTTTGGTTTTGCAGGACGAAAAGTTCTACTGATGGTGGTGATGGCTCCACGAGAAAGTGAATCTATCTGATGCCTCAGAAACGTGCACTTAAAATGGTGATGATGGTAAAGGGTATGTGACGTGTGTTTTATTTCACTTAAAATAAATTCTTAAAATAATGTCTTGTTAATTGAGATTCCATTTCGACTCCCCTTCATCACAAATGTCGGAGGCCCAGACACAGTCCCCTACCTTAGGGGCCATCACGGTACCCTCACAGAGCACGTGGGAGACCATTCATAGGGGGGGCTAGTCTGTGCTCACCTGACCTCTGTCCAGGGGGACCCAGGCAGTGGTGACCCCCATAGATTAGACATATGATATGCTATAGTATTAATACGACACCACCAAGTGTTGTCACTCACCGGAACACAGAGCAGCAACCCACTCAAACATGCCTGACCTCATATGATTGTGACAAGATGAAGAGAAGAAAAGGAACCACAGGTTAATCAGGACAACACCCTTAATGCAGAGGTTGGAAATCTCAAAGGGGACAGGACACACTGCAGGCAAAGAGCGCATATGCGGTCTCCCCATCCATGTGATCCTGACCCATGCAGGTATGGTGAGACCCACACAGTCCCCGCACCCTATACCTGGGGCCACACATCCACACTCACCAGGGTGACCCACCTCCCCAGACCCCTCCACCTGGGTCACATGTCCACAGTCCCAGGGTGACCTCACCTCCCCAGACCCTGCACCTGGGGTCACACGTCCCCTTGGTCAGGACACCATGGCTCTGCAAGGGGCTCCCCCAATGTGGAAACAAGCTGGGTCCCTGGGACCTCCTGGGATGGGAAAAAGTGTCAGGTGGGTCTCCTTTCCCCACACTTGTCCCAGAGGAGTCCTCCTCTTCTCACTTTGGTTCTGTGTGATTTTAACTGTTTGTACAGCTTTAATACTAAAGTTGAACACACGACCCTGGTGCTGGCATGCTCAGTCCTTTCTCGTCTCACTTACATGTTGAGAAAACTCACAGGACAGCAGGGCTGAAAGTCGAGGGGCAGCTCTGGACTCTGCTGAGTAGGGACGGTAGACTGGAGGGAGAGCTCAGCAGCAGCCTCAGCTGTCACCCATCGGCCTTTTGCCCGATCTGCGTGCCCTGCAATCAATTCAGAAGCTAAACCTGCTTCCCTATGCACCATGCACGTGCTGGTAAATTGGAATTATTGCCAGGTAGTCCTCCTGAGGATTCTCCATGAACCCCAGGGAAGGTGAACCTTGCAGGGATTAAGACTAAGGCCCCGACCATAGCACTGACCCTTGGGAGGACCAGGTCACCACACTCAGAAGAGAGGCTGTTACGTAGACAAGCCCACCTCAGCTCCAGACCCCAGACATCTAAGCACTGACATTCAGATGCAGGCACGGAACTTCCCAGTACTGAGGCCAGGCCGGGTCTCTACCCAGGTCCCCATAGTCCTAGCGTACACAGAACTTGGTCAGGTCTAAATCTTCTTATTATAGACAACACATGGTCAGCTCTAAACATAATCAGTAGACAGGACATGCAGAGGTCTAAATCTACCATGTGGACACAACTTGATCATGTTTAAACTAGCTTAGGGCTGATCTCATAGGGGGTACAGATCACACACATGGGTCTCTCATCTTTGGACACCCACGTCAGGAAACTGAACAAAATCTTTGTCATTAAACATTTCAACAGGTAAAACAGAAATGTTCCCAATTTCTCTGACCACCTGATGGTCAGGATCCACGGGCGAGCCACGAACTTCTTAGAGTGCAGCCCAGTCTGCTGCCAGGACAGACAAGAAGTGGCCTGATTCCAGCCTCCCAGGCTTCCAGAAGGAGGCGGCCACACTGCAAGCCAGGTCAGGAGAGTCCTGCATGGTCCGGGCCGGGAGATCCGGTCTGTCCATTCGGCTGGCCGATTCCGGGCGGGGCGCTCAGGGCCGCTGAGAGCCCTGCACTCAGGTCCTGCTTCCCTGCAGCGTGTGCGTGTGCGTGTGCGTGTGCGTGTGCGTGTGTGTGTGTGTGTGTAGAGGGGGCGGTGGCTGACGGCTCCCATGGTTCCCAACCCGGGCACCGCGCTGTCTTCGAGGGGAGGCACGGGGAGAGGTAGGGGCACAGAAGCCGTTGGAGAGGAGAACCCACCGCGGAACTCCTTGCACACTGGCTCGCCCCACCCGGAGACCCGCCTGCCCATCGTGGGCCGCATGTCGCCCCCCAGTCCCCCACCCCCGAGGGCAGGGTGCCTGCTCTTTCAACAGCACAGGGTCTCACATGAAGGAGACCCAGTGTGGACTGTCAGCCCCCAACTCCTGATGCTGTGTTTAGGGGGAGAATGAACCCCCTTGACTGGGCGATGGGACCCTGTGAGGAAAGAGGTGGCGGCCCGATCCAAGTCGGGGCCTGGCTGAGATATGAGGAAACAGGAGCCAAGGGCAGGGCCTGGAGGCCAGGCCAACAGGAGGGGCACCCCCAGCCTTGGCCGGGCTCTCCCACGGTGACATTGTTGCTTTAGGGGACCTGGGACAGGTGACTGAATGTAATGGGAGTCTAAACTGGACCCTGAATGCGGCTTAAAGAAGGTGTGAAGGATGTTACTGAGACAGTGACAGTCATTGGAAGACAAACTCTGTGTCAGGATATCCTGCTCCATCCATTTAAATCCCTGAGATCTGTGACCTTTACGTGGCTACGCAGGATTGTTAGAGCAGCTGCGTGCGGATATATCTGGGGCACAATTCAGTCTGCAGCCAACTTGCAAGTGGTTCCAGCAAACACACAGGTGTGCGCACAGGCAGGCACAGCACACACACAAACATATGCACGTGCACAGCACAAATATATTCACACACTAGCATGTGAACACACATGCACCCATATGCCCATGCACACACTAATGTGTGCAAGTTCACATACCTATCCACATGCACAGCATATTTATGCAAACAGGCACATGCACACGCATAGCACACACACAGGGAATAAAGTGAATCCGTAAAGCATTAATTCCTGAACACAAGTGAAGCTGACATGTATTTTTCCCTTTTCTTAGCCTTGATGTTTTCCACAACAAAAAGTTTAAGAAAAAAGTTAATGGCAAATGACTTTTGATTCATAGGACTTTCTGATTTTATTCCACAAATATTATGACAGCAGAAATGAATGTAGATATTACATGTGTCCACTAATGGAAGAATGGAGAAGAAAAACACGGTCCATCAATAGAAGGGAATGCTATTCAGCCTAAAAAGGAAGTCAATTCTGACACAGGATGCAGCAGGGATGAACCTTGAGGGCATTATGCTCAGTGATGTAAGCTAGACACAAAAAAACAAACAGTGCTTGATCCACTCATACAAGGCCCCTAGAGCAGTCGGAAATATAGAGACATAAAGTAGGATGTTGAGGGCCAGAGGCTGAGGGAGGGACAATGGGGAGTGAGTGTTTAATGGGGACTGTTTCAATTTTGCAAGATGAAAAAGTTCTGGAGGATGATGGTGGTCAGGTTTGCACAACAGTGTGAATTACTTCCCGACCCTGAAATGTGCACTTAAAAATGGTTAAGATAGTACATTTTATGTTATGTGTACCAGACCACAATTTTTAAAACTTTTCCAAAAACAACAGGAAATAGTCCATGAATACCACAAGATGCACAACTTCACTAACAACAGAGGGATTAAAGCCATAAGAAAAATACTGTGCATACACCTACCAGAATGGCAGACATGAAAGACATAGTATCAAATATCAGCAGGATGTGGAGCAATGGAAAGCCTGGTACGCAACGGGGGGATGCAACCACTTCTGAAGCAATCGGGCCTCAGATAGCGAAGTCCGTGCACAGAGACCCACAGTGCTCCTCCCAGTTGAACACAAACCCACCAGCCCTGCACCAGGACACACGGACATGGACTGGCAGCCACAGGAGCCAAACCTGAAGGAACCTGAAGGCCATCACAGACGGATGCAGAAATGAACCATGCACGCTCCTATGAAGGAATATTCCACAGCAATGGAGTACATTTTGTTTAAAGGTAGTAAAACTATAAAAATTATTTTTTAAAGAAAACTATATTTACAAGATGAAAGAATCTATAATTCTGGCACCTAGGGATTGTCGAATGCTCCTAAAAACAGATTGCTGTGGAAACGTTTATTATAGGGAAATTGACATATTCTCTAGGAAGGACGCGGTGAATGGGCCTGCTACATTTTCTACATTGAAGACATGTACAGGTTTTGATTCTACTTCTGTTAAATCAAGTGGGGCTTCACTGGATTTCTGCTACTGCGGAGATAATCAAATTCTGGGTAGGGGTCAGGAGAAAATTAGTCATAGGTGTTCTTGTGTAGTAATTACTGTTGAAAGTGTAAATGATCCATTTACCAGTAAGACTGAGAATAGAATAACTGCTACATTACTTCATATGAGATGATCCTCTGTGCTATTGTTCCTGGAGCTCCAGTGAGTGAGTATTTTGAATGTGAAGTTCATCCAGATCTGAGGATGGAATAAATGGCTAGGTGTGATATGGCTAATAGAAATAATATGCCTACATTTATACTAATTAGTGGATAAGATATGGGAAGAGGAATTCATGTTGTGAGAGGCAGGGTTATGGCTAGCATTGGGGCAATAATATATAAATTGATGATGTTGATGGACATAGTGGTTCTTTAATAAGTAATTTGAATGCCTCAGCAATGGGTTGTAATCATCCATGGGGGCTGATGATTTTTGGCCCTTTCTGGATTTGTATATAGCCTAGGATTTTCCATTTGGTTAATTTGAGGAATGCTATGGTGAATTAAATTGGGTAATTTGTGAAAGAATGTTGATTATAAACATATTCTTAGGAAGAGGACTTGAACCAGTGCAGAAAAAGTTTCAGTTTTACATAATTACCGGGCTCTGCCAGCGTAACGAACCCTGTTCTACAGTAGGGTATGTATAAATTAATTGAATGTAGATTATATCATCATGTAGTTTGAAGACATTTTGTAAAGGAAGCCGTATTGCTCTTGTCCTTTCATACTGGAAGAAATCTGCAATAGACAGAAACCAACCAGGATGACTCCAGTCTGAACTCAGATCACGTGAGACTTTAATCGTTGAACAAACAGACAATTAATAGCAGTTATACCGTTGAAATGTCGTGATCCAGCATCAAGGTCATAAACCATATTGCCCATATGAACTCCAGAATACAATTACACTGTTATCCCTAGGAAAACTTGTTCCATTGACCAGTGTTTTAGAAGAACAGGTGATAAAGCATTTTGACTAGCTGGCCTAAATTTTAATCACTCAGAAGCGGTTTTATTCTCCCAAAAATAAATGGCGCATGGGCTCAAGACACACCTGCTTCAGTAGTTGTGGCGTGCAGACTCAGTAGTTGTGGCCCAATGGCTTAGTTGTTCCGTGGCACGTGAGATCTTCCCGGACCGGGGATCGAACCGGGTCCCCTGCATTGGCAGGCGAATTCTTAATCACTGCATCACCAGGGAAGTCCCAGATTCGCAGTCTCCCTTTTAATATACCTTAAGCCCAAAGAATCCATGGAAAATTGTTAGAGAAAATAAGGCAATAAAATATTGTAAGGACTATAACAGAAGCATATAGTACACAGTTCATATAGACACATCCCAAGCAGTTACAAAGTATATTAAAAGGGAGGCTGCAATTTTAAAAGAATAAGAAAAATTATACCCACAAACTCCCAATCTTTCCTGAAACGTTCCAATCTGAAACCCTATTGTAGGAAGCAGAAGATTCCAGGAGATAGTCTACAAATGAAGGACTCCAAACCCTGTGGTTGGATAAGGAATTCTGGAAGGAAGGTATCCTCACCCAAGGAGAGCAGGTTCCTATACTTCTCTAACATCACATCCCTGTACAATTCCCATTGATCTTGGCCCAGGCATTCTCACTCCTCTTGACAGAAATCTATGGCCACATCCTGGAATGTCAGCAGTCCCTGAAATTAAACGTACACATGCCATGTGGCCACGGGAAGAGTTCATAATATGACCCAAGAAGAAAACAGCAAGTTAAGAGAAGGTTTTAATTTAGAAGAGTCTCTTCAATTATCCACTAATACATATATATACATATATATATATATATATATATATAATTTTTTTTTTTACAAAGTAACTTTCTCTACCTTATTTCTAACTACAAGAAAAGAGTATGGCATGTGATCCACAAAACCAGTATAGAGACTATACTTGTCTGGAAAAGAAATGATAAAATGATGGTTTCAACACAGGCATATGCATTTTTGAGTGTTTTATTTATATCAAATTGGATAAAATGTGTGTATTTCTCATAGAGAAAAGACCTGTCGAGGTAGAAATGTACCTTTCAGCTATTCATGGGTACACGAGTACACTGGGGAGATTGTAAAAGTGCAGCTTGTGATTCAGTAGGTCCGGTGGGCCTGAGTTCTATTTTTTTAACAAGCTGATTTTTAACTAGTGATGCCACAGTCTCTGATTCATTAACCACAACTGTGAATATCAGAGATATAATTAGAAAGGTAAAAATTCACATTTAATTTTGAACTTAAAGTGTTTTATCGATTTACACCTTTAATAGAATACTGAGCACAGCAGCAACAATCATTTGTGAGTATTTACTATAGACTGTGTATCTTTCTAATTTTTTTGTGTAGGATTCCAGGAAAAAGGCCTGGGTTGCGGCCACAATGGGCGTGGCCCCCAGGCCGGGCCGCCCCTCCAGGACCCCCGACGGGGCCCTGCGCTCCTGGCGGCTCCCTCCCCCGCAGCCCCGCTCCCTCCCGGAAGGCTTCGGGGCAGAGCGGTCCCACCCACTGCGCGCTGAACAGAGCTCGCGTTTCCTCAGAGCTGGAACTCCCGGCTCAGGCGGGGTCTCTTCCCTCCGCCTTCACGGAACTGCCCCGGAGCCCGAGGGGAGGGCGACCTCACTGAGGCTGCTGGCTCTGTAGGTGCCCAGGCGGCCGAAGCCATGACAGTCGCGGGGACGGCGGGTCGGGTAAGTGGGCGCCGACCCTCCCCCTGGTCCGGTGCCCGGGCGGTAGCACAAGACCAGCTTCTGAGGGGCAGGGGTTCGCTGCCACCCGCCGCTGCTGTGCAGAAAGAGCGGCTTCCAGCGTCTGGTCCCCGGGAACTTCGGTCCGTCCTCTCGCCCCTGCCCTCGTCCTGGCTCGCGAGGCCTGGTGGGCGTGAGGAGGGGGTCGGCCTGAGCGTCCTGAGGGGAAACGGGGCAAGGGAGGCGCAGGGTCCGGCTGCAGCGTCAGCGCCCCTCTTCCCGACTGCGGGGAAAGCGGCTGAAAACTCCTCCCGAGGCGCGCAGGCCCCTTATTCAGCCGAGTCCCTCTGCGCTCCTTCCTCCCTGAGCTAAAGTACCGGGGGGAGGGGACAGGGCAGGGAACTGGCGCAGGTAATGGGGAACATCCAAAGGTGATTGTTAACTAAGGAAAACCAGCTCTCCCAAGGTGAGGAATGCGGCGCTTTTCTTTGCCTGGGCTCACTGAATTCCTTCCTTTGATATGCACCTCAGCTCTCTGGCGCCTGCATTCTGTATTTGCATATCCTGAGTGCCTCAGGGCCCACCGGCTCACATTGGAGGGCTGCAAGTGCTGAAGACTGTGACATCCTTTGTTTACTGATAGGGCAAGAACTATTCCATTTCTCACAGGCTTGAGGGGCAGACAGTGGAAAAAAGTCAGAGAATCTCACTCGGCCTGTACTTTGGTTTACATATAGATAATATTTATACTTAACTGTGCTAATAGAGGTTCTCAAGTCCAATCAACTTGTACTACTGCCCTCTATGTATCAATTTCATCAATATCATAAGATAAATGCCTATAGAATTGACTTAATCCATTTAAATAGGATAATGATTTTGAAAGGAAACATAATAGAAATATAACAACGAAACCTTTACCACTAAAGGCTGGGTCTGGAACACCCTAAATAAATGTTCCATTGTTAAAATATTGAAAGATGTAGTCAATAGAAATATCAACAAAAATGACAAATAATAAGGGTAGCAGAATGTTGAAATGTTCTATCTTTATCATTAAAGTGGCAGAATATCATTTATTAGTAGGCACTGGGGGCAGAAGATGCCTGATTTTATATCTGTGTCATATTTGTGCAGTTGTTTCAACAAGTAACTTAAAGACAAAATGGAAAGACAAGGAGGTTTGTGCCTGAGATCATGTTGATGTGAAACCAGGGATGGCCACCTTGTGCCAGGTGAGTTAAGTTTACCTGGCAGGTAGACCGCAGAGCTCCTAGGAAGCAAGGGTTGGAATTTTTCTGCTGGGTGCCCCTTAGGTTCTGTGACTGGACTGACTGTGAGTCATGTTTCGGGAAAGACCTGATCACAGGAAAAGGGTGGGAAAAGAGTGCTTTGGGGAGCAGCTAACAACATTCATCACAGGAAAAGGGTGGGAAAAGAGTGCTTTGGGGAGCAGCTAACAACATTTATCACAGCTCACGGCCTGAATGAATTTTAAAGAAACAGGAAAACAAATGCTTCTTATGGAAGTAGAGAATGTGAGGGCTGGACAATCCCAGAAAATGAGGAACACCCATCCCATTTTCCAGATGAGAAAACAGAGGTCCAGCAACGTGAAATCCCTCACCCAAGTTGCACCCGTCTCTCCTCCCCACTACGTGGTTCATGAAAGCAGGACTCTTCCTGTCTTTATTACTGCTGAACCCCAAAAAGGACCAGGCATCTAGCAGCTGCTCCAAAAATTTGGGTTGACTGTAGGAACAATGCTATTTCTTTCTTTCTCACTCTTATTCAGGATTGTGCCAAGAACTCCCCAGGTTGCAATGTAATTCGATAAATGTAAATATTAATTGAGTTTTGTTGTGATGAGGACTTAGGCTTTGAAGGTAACAGACTTGGTTCAGATCTTGGTTCTGCCACTCCATAGCTGTTTGGCTTTGGGAAAATTACTAAACCTCTCTGAGATTATTTCCTCCTTTGTAAAGTGGGGATAAATCTATCTGAGCCAGCAGAGCAGCTGCATGAGAGATGTGCACTAAATATTGGTCTTTCTCACTCTCCTACGCCATCTCTCTGTTCTTCCCAGAGAAGCTGTACTGAAGGATATAGTACCTTTTTAAAATAGTTAACTAATTAATTAATTAATTTGTTTTTGGCTGCGTTGGGTCTTCGTTACTATGCCCAGGCTTTCTCTAGTTGCGGCAAGCGGGGGCTACTCTTTGTTGCGGTGCGCGGGGTTCTCATTGCGGTGGCTTCTCTTGCTGGGCTTGTTGTGGAGCACCAGTTCTAGGCACACGGGCTTCAGTAGTTGTGGTCTGCAGGCTCAGTAGTTGTGGCCCATGGGCTTAGCTGCTGCGCGGCATGTGGGATCTTCCCTGATCAGAGATCGAACCCATGTCCCCTGCCTTGGCAGGCAGATTCTTAACCACTGCGCCACCAGGGAAGTCCGATATAGTACTTTTTAAAGAGGGGTTTGAATTTATTTCAGATTGTGTACATTTTTCTTGTAGAAAAGATTATTCCACTATAGAAACATAAACACGCAAAACCACTCCAAATGCAGTATTCTATGGTTTAGATATTATCAGTCACATTTTATAAGTAATTGGGCAAATGCCAAAGCACTAGGTACTGGGACGTAAGAAGACTCAAATCTGGGGTGACCCCACCCCAATTTCAAGAGCAGGGTGTGCGTTTCAAATCCATGTTTCATCTGGTCTTTGTTTCTCATCCATCCTCTGTGTCTGCCTTTCTCAAGAAGGCTCAGATCCTCGGCTTTCACACCCTCCCGGCTGGCTGTGCCCCAGCTCCCGGCCTGGAACCTCTGCGTGCCTGGGTGTGCCTGCTACCCCTGTGCATCACCAGCTTTGCCAGGGAGCTGCTGTATCGTGCACTGCTTGCTGTACCCAGAGTACCTGGACCCTTCTGGTACATGAAGTGCACCCTCCTCACCATGTGTGCAGCCCATCCCCTTACCTTATATCCTGCCTCTAAGCCAGGCTTGGGGGTGACTACAGTGTGCATTCAGCTGTGTGAGGTGCTGGGATCAAAGTGAAGTTCCCAACTTTTGAAGTGGCAGGCTTGAGGGGCACACAGTGATTTTAAGTCGGGTCACCTGACTTAAAGGGGGGACTGATTGATTTAAAGCCAAGGCAGCTGACTTAAAGCCTGCGTCCCTCAGCTGCAGGACGAGACCAATTTTGGCGGTGCACGGGTTCGCTCCAAGCCAGCACTGCTGTTCAGGAAGAGATTCCAGTAGCGCCTTAGTGCAGGGGGACTTGGTCCGTTGTCTTGCCCCTGCCCTCAGAGGGGGGCCACCTGCTCTTCTGGAGAATCAGGGAGGGGGAAGTGCAGAGTCCCGGCTGGAGTTGCAGCACCGCTTGTCTGATGGCAGGGAAAGGGGGACAGGGCTGTGTGGTGTCCTGGGGCTGGACTCAGCAGGTCGACTCAACCTCTCAGCCTCCTAACCTCCCCCCCCACACACTCCACAAGAGTTTCCAATAATATGTAATTGCGCCTTAGGTTCTCGGTCTTCAAACTCATCCCCAGGCTCCCAGGTCCCTTGATTCAGCCAATTCCTCTGTGCTCTTTCTTCTATTAGATACAGTCCCAGAGGGAGGGGCTGGGGGATGGGACTGGAGGGATGCCGGCAGCACTGGCCTCAGCTGACTAAAGAGATCCGGGGCCTGCGCTATCACACATGTGCGAGGACCCTTAAGGCAGAATCGAGGGGGCCAGTTAGAGGCAGTCCTTGCTGCCTCAAGTGAGTATAGATCACCGTCGGGTGGGGAGCACGCTGACCCCTAAGAAGTACTGTAAGGAGGATGTGTTGCTCCCTCGGCTTCAAGGACGTGGGTGGGCTTCAGGGCTCCAGTTCCCCTCCAGGCCTCCAGGTCCGACTGCACCACAGCGGCCTTGCAGACCCGCCTTCCTGTCCCAGAACTTGCCAGGCTCCAGGAAGAATCCAGACAGCAGAGATGGTGCCTGAGGGCTCCAGCTTGAAAAGTGCTGTCCCTGGGGACCCAACAGTGGAGGGAGGAAGGGTGAAGGGAGTGGGGGGGTGTGGTCGGGAAGGGTGGCTGCCCTGGGAGACGTTGAGAGAGAAATATCGCCCCCCACACCCCCTGCCCCTGCAACTGACCCATTGATGCCATAGGATCTCAGGGCCTTTTAGTCAGAGATGCCTCTGCTTCTTTACTCCTGTGTTCAAAACTATGCAAAACCAACTCTTCATCCTCTTGCTGCCTTGCCAGGACTTTTAAAGCACTGTTCTTTTGAAGCACTCGTTCCCTAAACTGCAGTTTGGAGCTGTCCCAGCTATTTAAAAGTGTTCTCCTTAAACTGAGACTAAAGCCTACTCTTTTGGAAAAACGGCCTTCCCTTCACTGGAGATCGTTTTTTCTGCCCATTCCTTCCTTCTACTGCCCTCTTAAGAACCCCTGTGCTCAAAGAGCTTGGTGATTTATTTTTTGCTTGATGTCAAAAAGAAACCTTCCCCATGCACTCCAAAAAGCTTTCCTGGAACATAGGTGTTTCACAACCATGAGAGTGTTTTGCAGTTAGTATACACTGGGTAGAGTGCCTAGCAATCCCTCCAAGAGCCAGAGGTGAGCAGACCTTTACTTATTTGATTGGATGCCCTTCAAGTTTAGGAAGGTCCCATTCTTATGACCCAGCAGGTAAGACAGAGCCCTGGATGGCTGTGGCTGTGATTAGATAACTTCTGATGATTTTATTTCCGTTACTGAGCTGCTGCTTCTAGGTTAAATTCGTTTTATTACCTGTCCATTTTTAAAGAAAGGCTGACAAAGTCACTGTAATAGGTCAGGAGTCTGAACTCAGGGTTGGTCAAAGGTACTCACAGGGAGGAAGGTGGATAAAAATAGGTGGGTAAAATAGGAGGGTTGGCAAGTACAGCCAGGACACCCGTGTTCATCATGCATACTAATAAAGGCCAGAATCTCCTCATTTATCTCTGGTGGGAAGTTCTGATGGTTTCACAGGATCAAACTCAAATCATATTCAAACTAGGGGATTTCCCTGAGCATAAAAGGAAGTATCCGTCCCTAGCAGGAGTCGCTGCCGAGGAATAAAGACGTAGATGTAGAGAACGGACCTGAGGACACAGGGAGGGGGAAGGGTATGCTGGGATGAAGTGAGAGAGTGGCATGGACATATATATACACTACCAAAGGTGAAATAGATAGCTATTGGGAAGCAGCTGCATATAGCACAGGGAGATCAGCTCAGTGCTTTGTGACCACCTAGAGGGGTGGGATAGGGAAGGTGGGAGGGAGACACAAGAGGGAGAGGATATGGGGATATATGTATACGAATAGTTGATTCACTTTGTTATACAGCAGAAGCTAACACAACAAGGTAAAGCAATTATACTCCAATAAAGATGTTAACAACAACAACAACAACAAAAAACCCAAAATCTAAGTCAATCAAGCCAACGGAGACAATGTATGTGTTTACAGTTCAAGAAATCCACAAGGGAATCCTTTATTCTGTAGGCAATGAATGGTCCATTCGAAAAGGAAAAAACTTTCTAAAATGTTGTCTTTCCATTTATTGTTCAGAACATCATTTTTATACCTCTGCATTTCTTACTATTCAAAGCCAAGTCACGTGAGTTACAGGGAAGCAGCTGATGGATTTAAAGTTGGGTCACTTGATTTAAAAACCAGTGGCAGTTGATTGATTTAAATCCCGGTCATATGACATGAGGAGGGGGTGCTAAAAACTGCTTTTTCATCTCTGGCTCAGAATATCATATTTACCTTGGTTTTTCTTATGATTTAGAAAACTTGAGCTGTCTCTCCTTGGAATCATCAGGAGAAAAATACAGTATTTCAGGTTCATTCTTGAAACCAACTTCTCACGGTTAAGGTGTATTGGCTAAAAGATCTTCCTTCTTCAAGAGATTCCAAACCTCTGTAAGACACTTCATTGTAATGGGAGAAAAAAGAAGAATGAATTCAGGCCAGCAGCTGCAGGAGGCCAAGGCAGCCCCCAGGACTAGGGAAGGAGGAGGAGGAAGGGCTGAGAGTTGCCATTAGAGCAGACAACCTCCAGAGGGCGCTGAAGCACCGGCAGAGCCCACCTGCCACTCCCAGTTTGGCACTCCAGGGTCAGATTTGGGTTTGGAGATGGGGTTGCTGTAACCCCAAGGAGGTGAGCAGAGAGGAGGAGTTGATTACCGGTCTCCTCTGACTCTCTGACCCAAATTGCCTGGCCTAACAGGGGGGACAGGGTTTTGCTTTCAGCAAACTGATGGGGCACTTCCATGCTGGTCGGGTTGCCCAGTGGCCCGACAGCCTGACAGGCTGACTGCGGTGTGACTGCCCTTTGTTTCTCCAGAATCTGTGCATCAGGAGGTGCATGGGTGCGGGAGCCCATCCACCGCCCCTCCCCCCAAGGGGGATGGCACCTTCCCTGGCTGTACCCTATGATCACCAGGTACTTGAAATGAATGCAAGTTTTTTGACTGCAAGGAAAAGCTCACATAACCGTTTCTTCCTCATAATGTGTGGGATTTACTATAATGGAAGGACATTAGAAAGAACAGGTAGAAAACTCACCTGTTGGTCTCCATGTAGGAGTTTATTTTGCATGAATCCCTCCTACGTGAGTAGATAGCAGAGGTTTATTTTTGTTCCCGTGTGTGTAGTTGTGGCAGAGGATGTAGGTATGGTGATTTGAAGCCCTCAAAGAAATATTCTCAGAACTCTCAAGATTTCTCTTGATCGGAACCGAAAGAGACCTGGAAAAGGAGGAAAAGAAAAGGAGGAGGGAGAACGAATGACTGTTTCTCAGTAAATTCACCTTCCTGGTTGATTGTTCTGTCTTCTCATTTCTTTTAACTTCTATGTATGTCTAATGGAATAATGTAGAAAGGCTGATTTTTATGCTTTAAAAGATTTTACATCACAAAGAAACTAGAAGTGGCTAACAGAACTTATTCAAATCAACTTTGCATAGAGACTTTGATATTAAATTTGGATACTAAAATGGGTTTATCCCAATTTTCTCTTTCTTTTTGAGTGAATATTTGTAACATATTTTTGTAGATAATAATTTATCCTAGATATACAAAATTGTGAGAATGGGTACCATTTTTTACCACTTAAATGATTTCTTTTAAATGAATAGATTGTACACTTTAAATGCCAATGTTGTGTCTTACGTGTTGTTTTTTAATTCCTTGATTTCCAAAACTTGTGTTTATTTAATTGATTTCTATCTAATAATCTGTGTCTCCCCTTTATTGTTTCTTACTTTATATTTTATTGATCTATAGTTAATTTACGTTATTATATTAGTTTCAGAGGTACAGCATAGTGATTCATAAATGTTTAGGTTCTTCTCCATTTATAGTTATTATAAAAGAGTGGCTATATTCCCCATGCTATACAGTACATCACTGTAGATTATTGATTTTATACATAGTGGATTGTACCTCAAAATCTCCTACCACTATTTTGCTCCTCCACCCTATCTCTCCCTGCTGGTAACCACTAGTCTGTTCTTTAATCTGTGAGTCTGTTTTTTTGTTGTTATGGTATTCAATTTTTTAGATGCCACGTGTAAGTGATAACATACCATGCTTGTTTTCTCATACCATACCATGCTTTTTTTCTCATAACATGCCATGCTTGTTTTCTCTGCGGTTTATTTTACTAAGCATAATACCCTCCAAATCCATCCATGTTCTTGCAAATGGCAAAATTTTATTTTTTGCTGAAGTCATCATAAAAAATATTTTTTATCCACGAAGCTATTGATGAACACTTAGTTTGACTCTATATCTTGGCTATGGCAAATAACACTGTTATGAACATTGGTGTGCAGTTATTTTTTTTTGAAATAGTGTTTTTGTTTTCTTCTGATATACCCAACAGTGAAATTGCTGGATATTATGGTAGTTCTATTTTTCGTTTTTTGTGGAACCTCCATTCTGCTTTCCACAGTAGCTGCACTACTTCACATTCACATCAAGAGTGTACAAGAGTTTCCCTTTCTCCACATCCTCACTAACCTTTGTTATTGTGATCTTTTGGATGACAGCCATTCTGACAAGACTGAGGTGATATATCTCATAGTTTTGATTTGCATTTTACTGCCGATTAGCTATGTTTAGCATCTTTGTGAGTTCTGGCTGTCTATATGTAGTTTTTCCTTGGAAAAAAATGTCTATTTAGGTCTTCTCATTTTTCTAAAAAAGATTTTGGGTGTTTTCTTGATATTGAGTTGTATCTGCTGTTTCTGTAGTTTAGGTATGAACCCTTGCTTGGTCATCTTTTTTGATGTTAACCTCTTATCATGTGCAAATATGGTCTCTCCCTCAGCAGGTTGTCTTTTCATTTTGTCTTTGGTTTCCTTTGCTGTGCAAAATCTTTTAAGTTTAGTGAAGTCCCATTTGTTTATTTTTGCTTTTGTTTCATTTGCCTTAGTAGACTGAAACTAAAACTGTTGCTATCATTTATGTTGAAGAATGTTCTATATTTTCCTCTAGGGGTTTTATGGTTTCTGGTCCTACATTTAGGTCTTTATTCAGTTTTGCATTTATTTTATATATGGTGTGCTAAAATAATCTAATTTTATTCTTTTCCATGTAGCTGACCAGTTTTCCCAGTACCACTTATTGAAGAGACAGTTTTTTCTCCATATTGCCTGCTTTGTCATAAATCAATTAAATATAAGTGTGTGGGCTTATTTCTGGGATCTCTATTCTATTCCAGTGATCTTTGTGTCTCTTTTTGCTCTGGTACCTTTCTCTTTGATTACTGTCGCTTTGCAGTATAGTCTGAAGTCAAGGTGCGTGATGCCTCCACCTGTGTTCTTTCTCAAGATTGTTTGGCTATTTGGGGTCTTTGTGTTTCTATACAAATTTTAAAATTACTTTTTCAAGTTCTGTGAAAATGCTTTGGTATTCTGATAGGGATTGCATTAAATCTGTAGATTGTCTTTGATAGTATGGTTATTTTAACAGTATTAATTCTTCCAGTCGATGCACATGCTATATTTTTCCATCTTTTTGTGTTGTCTTCAACTTCTTTCACCAATGGCTGATAGATTTCTGAGCACATGTCTTTTACCTGCTTAGGTGTGTTTATTCCTAGGTGTCTTATTCTTTTTGATGTCATTGCATATGGTATAGTTTTCTTAATTTTTCTTTCTGACAGCTTTGAGTTTTGTTTTTTCTTCTTTTTCTAATTCCTTCAGGTGTAATGTTAGGTTGTTTATTTGATATTTTTCTTGATTCCTAAGAATAAGCTTGTATCACTATAACTTCCCCCTGTGAACTGCGTTGGCTGTGTCCCATAGATTTTGGATCATTGTGTGTTCATTTTCATTTGTCTTGGGTATTTTTAGAATCCCTCTTTCATTTCTTCAGTGTTCCTTTCTTCCCCTTTTATTCCCTTCATCTGTGATGTGAGGACTATCTTTAATATTATGTTTGGATTTCTTTCAGTTTTGTGTGTGTGTGTGTGTGTGTGTGTGTGTGTGTGTGTGTGATTATTTAAGTTGCTGAGCTCTTAATTTCACATGGACACTAACAACCCTGCATTGTTACTCTGCTCCCCCACAGTTACTGAATTTGACCTTATATTTTACATCTACTTGTTTTGTGTGTCCCTTAACTTCTTATTGTGAATATAGATGATTTTATTACTATTTTTTTTTCATCCTTCCTATTAGCTGTGTCCATGGTTGATTTACTACCTTTGTTGAATATTTGCCTTAACCAATGAGGTTTTTCCTTTAGTAAGTTTCCTTTCCTAATTTTTATGTTTCAATCGTGACCTTTTCTTTTTCACTTAGAAGAGCCCCTTTAAGATTTCTCATAAGGCTGGTTTGGCGATGCTGAGCTCTTTTAGTTTTGCTTCTCTGTAAAACTTTAGATCTCACCATCAAAGCTGAGGGAGAGCCTTGCTGGGTAGAGTATTTTTGCTTATAGGCTTTTCCCTTTCATGACTTTAAATATACCATGCCACTCCCTTCTGGCATGCAGAGGTTATCCTGAAAAGTCAGCAGATAACTTTATGCAATTTCCCATGTTTGTAACTTGTTGCTTTTCCTTTGCTCCTTTTAATAGTGTCTTTTTATCTTTATTTTTTTTTCCATTTTAATTACAATGAGTCTTGGTGTGGTCCTCTTTGGGTTGATCCTGTTTTGGCCTTACTGTGTTTACTGGACTTGGATGTCTGTTTTCTTTCCCAGGTTAGGGAAGTTTTCAACTCTTATGTCTTCAGGTATGTTCTACACTGCTTTGTCTTTCCTTTTTGCTTCTGGGACCAGTATAATGCAAATATTAGTACACTTGATGTTGTTTCACAAGTCTGTTCAACTTTCCTCATTTCATTTTAATCTATTGTTTTACCGTTCATCTTCAGTGATTGCCAGTACTCTGTCCTTCAGTTTTCTGATTCATTCCTCTGTATCATTTAGTCTACAGTAGTTTCCTTTAATGTATTTTTCATTTCAGTTATTGTATTCCTCATCTCTGTTTTGTTGTTCTTTAAAGTCTAACTCTTTTTAAAAAAAATCTAACTTCTTGCTCTGGTCGTCCATTCTTCTCCTGAGTTCTTTGATCATCTTTACAGTCATTACCTTGAACCCTTTGTTGAGGAGATTGGCTGTCTCCACTTCACTTAGATCTTCTTCTGAATTCTTATCTTGGTCCTTCATTTGGATCGTGTTTCCGTGTCACCTCATTTTTCTTAACTTCCTGTTTTTATTGCTATGTGTGTAGTAGGTTCGTTACATTTCCTGACCTTGGGGAAGTGGCCTTTTGTAGGAGCTGTCCTATGGGTCCCAGCAGCCCCCTCTCCCCTGGTCACTAGAGCTATATATTCTAGGTGTATGTACCCCCTATGTGGGCTGCTTGGGCTCTTCTGCTGTGGTGGGCTGACTACTGTGGGTAGTCTGGTAGGCTTGGCTGCCCCCAGACTGCTTGTTTGCCAGGCTCTGCCTTGTATAGAGGCTGTCTGTGCTGCTTGGTGAGACTAAATCATAAGGCAGCTTGCTGCACAACTCTGGGGGACACCAAATCTGGTGCTGGTTCACTTACGGGTAGAATTGCAGTCCAGGTGATATCAGGGCTAGTGCCCAGTCACTGGTTCTGGGGCTATGCTGGCTACTGGGAGGAAGAGACAGGTTCTGCGTTCTGGCTGCAGGGCCCAGGAGCCACAGAGTTGGTGTTGGATCACTGTTCCTGACACAGCTCTCTGCAGGGCCGGGGGTATCCCTAATCTTGTGTTGGCATTCTGATGGGCAGGGTCAGGACCCAGCTGAGTCCATGGCTGCTTCTGGCCTGCAATTAAGTGGCCTGGTTACACAGGCTGCTGGGCTGTGGTATCCCTGGAGCTGGTGTGTGCCTGTCGGTGTATGAGGCTGATCCCACTGCTAAAGCAGGTTTGCTGTTGGGTAGGTCCAAGCTCCATCCAGTCCCTGTGCAGTTACCACCTGCCGATGGTGAGGCTGACTCCAAGGCCAGAGCAGGCTCACTTGTCAGAGGGGCCAGGGACTCTGGGGCTGGTGCCTCTCCACTGAGGTGTGGAGGCTGGTCCTGGGGCTTTTGGTGGCTGGACCCATGTCCAGGGGCAGCTGTGCACTGAGAGGATCTGAAGGCAGCCTGTTTGCTGGTGGATGGGGCTATGCCCCTGCTCAGTTAGTTGCTTGGCCTGCAGCATCCTAGTACTTGTGTCTGTAGTCTGGTGGAAATGGGTGGGGCTCGGTCCTGAGGCTGATAAGCTACAGGTTGGTGTTGGATTCTGAAATTATGTTTGCTGGTACCAGCGTCCACGAGGTAGAAGGAGCTCCCCCGAATGGCTGCTGCCAGTGTCTCTGTCCCTGAGGCTGTGCTGTAGTTGCCTCTTGCCTCTCTGGGAGACTCTCCAAGATCAGGAGGTAGGTGTGACCCGGGATCCTTTCAAATGACTGCTTCTGCTCTGATTCTCAGATCATGTGGGATTTTGTGAGCATCTTTTAAGAGTGGAATCTCTATTTCCCACAACCCTCTGGCTCTCTGGAAAATAAGCACTACTGGTCTTCAAAGCCCAACTTTCTAGGAACTCTTCTTTCCACAACAGGATCCCTGGGCTTGGGAGCCTGATGTTGGCTTCATACCCCTTGCTACCTGGGAGCACCTCTGAAATTGTAATTATTCTCCCATTTGTGGGCCACCCACTTGGTGGTAGGGGTCTTGACTCTATTGAGATTTTGCCCTTCTTTTCTGTCTTGTCGAGGTGCCTTCCTTATATCTTTAGCTGTAAAACATCTTTTATGGTAGGTCCCGGCCTTTTTCATCAATTGCTGTTCTGTAAACAGTTGTGACTTTGGTGTGCCCATGAGAGGCATCAAGCTCTGGGTCTTTGAATGCTACCATGTTGGACAATCTCTCTACTTCATTCTTAAATCATATTATTTAAGTTTTCTTAGTATCTTATTTGATTAGCGACAGTTTGAAATTTATTATCACTCATGTTTACTTCGCTTGTTTAAAAAAATTGAATAGTGCATTCATTCAGTTTGAAATGAAGGTAGTGACCTGTGAATTTCCATACCTCAAAAATCAAGGATAGGACAAAAGCCTTTTCTACTTGTGTTACCCTCAAACTCTGCACCCCACCCCAGCCTGGGGATTAACCTGTTGCACCCATGCTCACCTTCTGTTTTCGGACCGTTAACCATCATTGCATCTGTATGTGTGTTGACAAAGTGAACTCTAGTCTTTGCAGTTTTTGTGTTTTTTTTTTTGGTTTAGGGAACAGTCCTACTATGAATGTACATTTACTGCTCTACTGAAGTTCATATATAAACCTGTCAAGCACATTACCAGGATTGGAATTGCTTGTATATACACTTTGATAAATGTTAGAGACAATGGTAGAACAGAAGTAAATTGTATTTCAAATGCCACAATATTCTCACACCATGAAAACCCTTCCCTTTTTAATATATTTGTGTGTAGTTTATCTTTATGCCCATACTATATTTCCCAGAGATGGGTAAGTGTTATGTTTCTTGCTGACACATTTACCGTATTGTTCAAAGTCAGGCGTTTAGTGGTTTTAGCATGATCCTATTTCCATGAACTCGCAAATACAAGATCTTCTCTCACACTGTCTTTTACTTCCTGCTGTTTTATATTGCCCTCCTAATTCTCAGTCCTGGTCTTTCTTTATGTTCTTCATCAACCTGGATAGGTTATGCTATTTTCTCCCTTATTCAAGACCAATAGAATAGAATAGAATACAACACCCAGAAATAAACCCTGATATATGGCCAAATGATTTTTGACAATTTGCCAAGACTTTTCAAAGTAGAAAGGATAGTATTTTCAACACATGGTGCTGAGAAGTCTTGTGGTCAACATGCAAAAGAAGGAAGATGGACCCTTACCTAACATCATATGCAAAAATTAATGAAAACGTATCAAGAAACTAAATATAAGACCTAATAATATAAAAAGTCTTAGAAGAAGATACAGGACAAGAGCTTCATGATATTGGATTTGGCAGTGTTTTCCTCCATATGAAACGAAGGAACAACAAAGGTACAGCTAACAAAAAAATAAACAATTTGCAGTACATAAGTTAAAAAAAAATGTGTATCAAAGAAATGTAAACAGAATAAAATGGCAACCCACAAGATGGGAGAAAATATTTCAGAGCCATCTATCTGACAAGAGATTTCTATTCAGAATATACAGAGAACTCCTACAACTGAACAAAAAGCAAACACCCTGATTCAAAAGTGGATAAAAGACTTCAATAGATGGTTCTTCCAAAAGATGTACAAATGACTAAGCACTTGAATAGATGCTCCATATCACTAAATGCATGTTTATATATTTGTGTGCCTGCATACACACACAAGCACACACACACATACACAAGCAGAAAACAACTATTGGTGAGGATGTGAGGGAGTTGGAACCATTGTGCTATGTCAGAGGGAATGCAGAATGATACAGCTGCTTTGCAAAAGAGTATGGCAATTTTTCAGATATTGAAAAATAGAATTACTACATGATCCAGGAATTTTACTATGAGGTATACCCAAAGGTTTTGAAATCAGGGTCTTAAATAAATTTTTGTACTCCAGTGTTTAGAGCAGTAATAATCACAGTAGCTAAAATATGAAAGCAACCTAAGTGTTCATCCACTAGTTCCTGGATAAGCAAAGTGTGGTATACCCATATAATACAATATTATTCAGTGTTAAGAAGGAAAAGATCTAGGAATACGCTACAACATGGATGAATCTTGAGGAAATTTAGCTACCCAAAATGCCATTTTTGTGACTTTTAGTGAGTCATAGCAATACAACTACTTATTTCAATTTTATGGGGGTACTTAGGGTAGTCAAAACCATAGAAATTGGGAGGGTAATGACGCTTTTCAGGTGGTTATGGAACAAAAAGGAAAGTTATATTTAAAGGATATAGAGTTACAGTTTTAAAACGTAGAAAAGAATTAGAAAGATAAATGGTGATGTTGATCGCCCAATAATATGAATGCATTTAATATCACTGAACGGTGCACTTTATAATAACTTACATGTTGTATTTTATGTCATTTGATTTTACCAACATACAAAATTGGGAAAGAATGTAATATCAGGAAAGGGAGTGTACCTGGGATAGAGCAGAGAGCAATCAGATGGGTGAGACACTGCATATGTTGAAGAAGAAGAGCTGAGAGTCTTCATTGGCCAGAAGAGACTTTATAAAAGAGAAAAAAAAAATTACTCTGAGGGTGTATTAGATAGATATCTGTGGGTGTGCTGCTATCTCCCATGGGTTATCTTAAAGAGTCTTTAATAAAGTCCATAAGGCTTGCTGAGGCTTTTTTAAAAATTGGATTCCCTAGGAGATAATTAGTGGGTGGTACTTAAGTCTATGTCTAGGTTGACAGATTTTGCAGGGAAGAACGAACCTGAGAACAGTGGAGGTCTTAAGAGTGTAACTACATGGAAATTAGAAAAAAAAATAATAAAGGGAATTAGGAAAACTTTGGACTTTGAAGGTCATGTATTATTACTGAGTCAGACCTGAGGTTTCTAAGGAGTTATATACACAGTTGCTATTTGGATTACTTGTTGATAAAGATAAGTGGAAAAACTAGAGTCGTTCCCAAGTGTAGGTAAGATATAATGAGAGGATGGAGGTGGAAAGTAGGGAGACCCAGAGAAAAGTGGGAAGGTCATATTGGGCCAAGATGGTGGTAATATCCAACAGAACAGACGGTAGGACAGACTATGGATTCATCTTTTTTATTTCGCCTCCCCCCCTCATCCTTAATAATTCTTTGGGAATATTTCACTGCTCTGTGATGCAGGTACAGAATTCGAGTGAGGAGGCTACACCTTCAGTGTCCAGCTGTCTGAGTCCTCAGTGTGCTTCAAATGATGGAGAACTATTGCTTCTTTATGAGAAGGGTTAGTACCTCGTAGCTAAGCTTAAGCTGGAGCTTATGCAATATTGATTCCATTTTATATATACTGTTGGCATGGAGGTTCCTCCTCCTCTTTTCTTGACCATTATGAAATGAATCTATATTTCTCAGTATTTGGGTATATCAGATAAATACGTTAAGTAAAGGAATCTTATATATTGCTCCCTGCATAGTTTGCTCTTTCTTTTTTTTAAATTTTTTTTTTTTTTTTTTTTAACTTTTTTTTTTTATTTTTTTTTTTTTAATTTTTATTTATTTATTTATTTTTAATTTATGGCTATGTTGGGTCTTCGTTTGTGTGCGAGGGCTTTCACTAGTTGTGGCAAGTGGGGGTCACTCTTCATCGCTGTGCGCGGGCCTCTCACTATCGCGGCTTCTCTTGTTGCGGAGCACAGGCTCCAGACACGCAGGCTCAGTAATTGTGGCTCACGGGCCCAGCCGCTCCGCGGCATGTGGGATCCTCCCAGACCAGGGCTCGAACCCGTGTTCCCTGCATTAGCAGGCAGATTCTCAACCACTGCGCCACCAGGGAAGCCCAGTTTGCTCTTTCTTGTTTCTCTTTTACCTTGACTAAATTAGCACAGGGAGAGACCTTGAAATGTTCTAATCAGGAGAGATTAGAACATCATATTTCTAGAGAGGTTGGTTGGACAGAGCAGGGGTCCCAGTGAGAATCCAAGCCTCTGCTGCTACTTGGAAGTGTACCTGTGTAGAATAGAGGGCTCCAGGAAATATCCTAGAATATTCCAATGTCCCTGTGGGAGATCATTAAGAGAGGCAGGATCTGGTACCAGATCAGTGTACTATGACATGTTTGTCAGTCATCTGATGTGAGATTCTCAGAGCCAATCCCATATGGTAGGGCTGAGTGCAGAGTGATGAAGAACCTGTGAAAGCCTTTGATTGCATGTTAAAGATGAAGCTCTGATTTCGGGGAGAATTTTCTTACCTGACTGAATGTCACCCTTCTGTGGGGATGAGATTCTGTGCTTTTCCTCTGTTGATGACCACTGACTGCAAATCATTAGAGGATCATGTCTAGAAAGCATTCTTTATTTAATTTCTTAAAGAAGAAAGCATAGAAAACATTTTTATCCACTTTCAAATTGAGGATCAAGGGGAATGACATCAGTGAAAATGTCAGAGTAGGGAGCTCTGGCTTGTGTCCATCCCCAGAAACACTGACATACGTGGTAAAACCTGTCAAAATGACCTTATCAACACATGTAAATTTTGTTTTCTTTTCACGCTGTAGATTTATCTTTCATGGAAACTTTACTTACTACAGGATGTGGAGAATAAACAGGGAAGTAGAAACTGTATTTCCTGATGAGAGAATCACTAAGTCACATTAGCTGTTCTGAACTCTGCCTTACTCACCATGACTCTAATTAAAACAAACAAATAAACAAGACACTTTTTTTTGGTAAGTCAGTTCTGACATTTCCTCGTTAAAGACAAGGTAACAGATACAGACTTAGATCTACCAGAATTGAGCAAACTTTTGATTGTACCTGTGTTGAACATATGAGCATGACCTGCTACAAATCTTCATTATACTTATTGCCACAACGGACAAATTCCCTTTTTCCACTCCTGATATGTTGCATGTAAGGAATGCATAGGTCACTAACCCCAGCTCGTCACAGGTAAACTCTGCCACATGGATTACTGCATGTTTTCCTGCTGGAAGACCACACATTCTCGAGGATCATGCCTGCAGAGTATCTGGGCTCTTCTTTTCTTCTGGATAAAGGTTAGATCATCACCTAATTTTATGAGAAATATATAAATTGTATTTGCATATTCTTCCGGTTTTTATTTATCCATTCTCTTTCAAGTCCTAAGTGCAAATATTAAAGTGATTTCCAAGAGGGTGGTAAATAAGACAGCTCCAAAATTAGCAATAAATCATAATACAATTGTGAATGCCTTAATGTGTGATTAATATGTAGATACTTATGTAAATGCAGGTTTAGTAATGCTTTGTGGAGAGCTTCAGAATCTAGGTATTAAAAATAAAAAGAAGAAGGAGTTCTTGAAACTCTCAGGGAATTATAGAGAAGTCTTTGTGTCTATAAATATCATTCTGAAATAATGCATATTCTCAGAAATAAACTAGGCATAACATTGTAGGAAAAAACTTCATGAAATGAAAGAGCATGTGAGATGGCCATACAAGAAAAAGAATATTCTCAGAGAATAATGAACAGTGTGGAGTTCAGCAGAAGGGTCATACACATTCAGAGATGAAAACTTTAGAGAGCCTAATTGTGAGTTCCTCATATTTCATCTTTGGAGACACGGTAGTCATTTGCAATATGATGTTATAAAATGACGTTAATAAAAAAAAAATAAGATGACGTTAACATACTTAAATACTTTCGTGTAGAAATGACCATTTAGAACCAGAGTAAATGAAAGAGAACACAAAATTATGTTTATGTTGATTTTTAAAGACCTCAGGTGAGTGCTGATTATTTAAAAATGCATGATGTCTTTCACTGCAAAGTAAAGGAGCTGTTACAGTGGAGGATTACTGGACTGAATGTCAATATTATGACATAGTATGAGTGTGTTTCGTGTTTGGTAATTGCAATCATTGTTGCTTTTTTTGTGGTCATCCATTGACAGTGCTTGGTGTCAGTTGATTTATCTCTTGTAAAAATAAAATACAGTCTGTGTGTGTGTGTGAAAAAAAACATACATGATGTCTTGACTAAAGTTGTATGGACTTTGAGATCTGGAAAAAAGCATTTATTTTTTGTAATGCTAGGATGATAATTGGACATTTTTGCAAGAAAGAGATTTCAGGATGCAAATCTTGTGTCTCTAAGGTGGGAAGTCAGTTCATGGTGGAACATTCTATTAAAACTGTGTGAGTGGAGAAATATTTCTTGGCAAGGAAGAGGTCACGAATCCCTTTTTAAGAGTTAATGGTTTATAGCATACCGAATGAGCAAAATGGCTATTTCTGAACTTTAGAAAAAAATAATATAGTTTTTCTGCATTTATAACATGAGGCTGATGTAAAATATCAAAAATTCTTTATTTTGAAAAGCAATGTAATCAATTTGACATAATTCATATATATTGAACCTGTGGTACACACACACACAGTAAAACTTACATTCAGAAAATTGTTTGCACTTAAGAAATATTTTCAAGTGTAGTTGATTTACAATGTTGTGGGTTTTTTAAATACATGTTTATTGGAGTATACTTACTTTATAACACTGTATTAGTTTCTGCTTTACAACAAAGTGAATCAGCTATATGTATACATATATTCCCCATATCCCCCACCCCCTTGAGCCTCCCTCCCACACTCCCTATCCCACCCCTCTGGGGGACATAAAGCACCGAGCTGATCTCCCTGTGCTATGCGGCAGCTTACCACTAGCTATTTTACATTTGGTAGTGTATATATGTCAGTGCTACTCTCTCACTATGTCCCTGTCTCCCCTTGCCCCCTGTGTCCTTAAGTCCGTTCTCTACATCTGTGTCTTTATTCCTGCCCTGTCACTAGGTTCGTCAGTACCATTTTTCTAGATTCCATATATATGTGTTAGCGTACGGTATTTGTTTTTCTCTTTCTGACTTACTTCACTCTGTATGACAGAGTCTAGGTCCAACCACCTCACTGCAAATAACTCAATTTTGTTCCTTTTTATGGCTGAGTAATACTCCATTGTATAGATGTGCCACATCTTCTTTATATATTCATCTGTCGATGGACATTTAGGTTGCTTCTATGTCCTGGCTATTGTAAATAGTGCTACAGTGAACATTGGGGTACATGTATCTTTTTGAATTATGGTTTTCTCCGGGTATATGCCCAGTAGTGGGATTGCTGGGTCATATGGTAGTTCTATTTTTCAGCTTTTAAGGGATCTCCATACTGTTCTCCATAGTGGCTGTATCAGTTTACATTCCCACCAACAGTTCAGGAGCGTTCCCTTTTCTCCACACCCTCTGCAGCCTTTATACATTGTTGTATTAATTTCTGCTGTTCAGCAAAGTGATTCAGTTTTATATATATCTATCTATATATCTATCTATATCTATATATCTATATCTATATATCTATATATATTCTTTTCCATTATGGTTTATCACAGGATATTGAATATAGTTTCCTGTGCTATACAGTAGGTCTTGGTGGGTTGTCTATCCTATGTAGAAAAGTTTGCTTCTGCTATTCCAAAACTCCCAATCTTACCTTCACTCTCTCCTTGGCAACCACAACTCTCTTTTCTATATCTGTGTGTTTGTTTCTGTTTTGCTGACATGCTCATTTGTGTCCTGTTTTCGATTCCACATATAAGTGATATTATATGGTATTTGTCTTTCTCTCTCTGACTTACTTCACTTAGTATCATTATCTCTAGGTCCATCCATGTTGCTGCAAATGGCATTATTTCATTCTTTTTTATGTCTGAGTAATATCTTTTGTATACGTATACCACACATTCTTTATACACTCATTTTTCAATGAACATTTAGGTTGTTTCCATGTCTTGGCTGTTATAAATAGTGCTGCTATGAACATAGGGTTTCATGTATCTTTTAGAATTATAGTTTTGTCTAGATATATGTCCACAAGTGGGATTGCTAGATCATATGGCAACCCTATAGTTTTTTTGAGGAACCTCCATACTGTTTTCCATAGTGGCTGCACCAACTTACATGGCCACCGACAGTGTAGAAGGGTTCCCTTTTCTCCATACCCACTCCAGCATTTGTTAATTGTAGATTTTTTTTAATGATGGCCATTCTGATCAGTGTGAAGTGATACCTCATTGTAATTTGGATTTGCATTTATCTAATAATTAGTGATGATGAGCATCTTTTCATGTGCCTATTGGCTCTCTGTATGTCTTCTTTGGAGAAATGTTTATTTAGGTCTTCTACCCATTTTTCCATTGAGTTATTTGTTATGTTGTTATTGAGTTTTATGAGCTGTTTGTATAGTTTGGAAATTAAGCCCTTGTCAGTCTCATCATTTGCTAATATTTTCTCCCAGTCCATAGGTTGTATTTTCATTTTGATTATGGTTTCCTTTGCTGTGCAAAAGCTTATAAGTTTGATTAGTTCCTGTTTCTTTTTTGCTTTTACAGTAAGTCCCCTACATATGAACAAGTTCTGTTCCAAGAGTGCGTTTGTAAGTTCAATTTGTTTGTAAGTCCAACAAAGTTGGCCTAGGTACCCAACTTACACAGTCGGCTATATGCTATTGTACCGTAATAGGTTTATAATACTTTTCACGCAAACAATACATAAAAAACAAGCACAAAAACAAAGAAAGCATTTTTAATCTTACAGTACAGTAACTTGAAAAGTACAGTAATACAGTACAACAGCTGGGATACTCGGGCTGGCATCGAGGGAACAGGCGAGCAGAGTTACTGATTGGAGGAGGGAGGGGAGGTGGGAGATGGTAGGGGTGAAGGATTATCCGCAGTAGGAGACAGAGAGCAAGCTGCAATTTCACTCATACCTGACGTTGATGGCAAAGGTTCTGGTTCCTTGCTGGATTTAATTCTATCTACCCTCTTGAAAGAATGATCCATTGATGTCTGGGTAGTAGCTCTTTTTTTCTCATCATAGATGACAAGGTAACACTGGATTGCAAACTGAATGGCTGCTGCCACCTTTGGGTCCCATTCTAGGTTCGGGTCCTGTGCCTCAAAAACTAACAGTGCTTCCTCAAATAACGAAGGTTCCCTTGCCATTTTCTGTGTCGTGAATCTCTTCAGTTCTTCAGTTACTTTTTCTTCCTCCTGTCCCTCTTCATCCTTTCTCTGGGCCTCCAATTCCATCAGTAAGCTCCTCATGTTGCACAGCAAGGAGGTCAGCGAAATCGTCCTCTTGCAGATCTAGCTCCAGCTTCTCGCTGAGGGTCACTACGTTGCTGAAGACCTCTTCGGACTTCTGATCTACCTTCTCAAATCCACAAAAATCATGAACAAACTGTGGGCAAAGCTTCTTCCAAACCCCATTCATCGTGACCGCCATCCCCTCACACCATGCAAAGTCAATGTTTTTTATGGTCTTGTAGATGTTATGGTCCTCCCAAAGTTGTCCCTAGGTTGTTCCTGATTTGTCACTTACCTTTACTGCCTGACAAAAAGTGTGACATAAATAATATTTCTTGAAAGTCGCTATAACGCCCTGGTCCATAGGTTGGATGAGCAACGTAGTATTTGGTGACAGATGCAGTACTTTGACGTTGGGATGAAAGTCATCCATGAATGGGGGGTGGCCCAGAGCATAGTCGAGCAGCAAAAGAATGTTTTGCTGGAACGTCCTTCTCCAAGCAATATTTCTCTACATCTGGGATAAAGTGGTGGCAAAACCAGTCCTGGAACGTGGCCTGTGTAATCCGGGATTTGGGGTTACGCTTCCACACAACAGGAAGAGAGCCCTTGGCTATGTTTTTAAGGGTTCTTGGGTTGTGTGAATGATAAACTAAGAGAGGTTTCAGCTTCAATTCACCGGAAGCATTGCCACCAAACAACAGTTAGCCTATCCTTTGCTGCTTTACAGCCCGGCATCAACTTTTCCTCCTTACTGACGTAACTTCGGTCTGGCATCCTCTTCCAGTTCAGTTGTGTCTCATCCACATTAAAAACCTGGTTGGGTAAATACACACCATCATCAATAATTTCTCAAAGTGTTTCTGGAAGTTCCTGGACAGCTACCCTATCTGCACTTGCTGTCTCTCCACTTACTTTTACATTGTGAAGGCTGGCTCTAGCCTTGAACCGATGAAAGCAGCCATGGCTGGCATTAAAAGATGTGCCCTCTGATTCTTTGCCGTGTTTCTTCTTCAAGTCTTCATAAAGGCTTTTAGCTTTCTCTTGAATCAGCGTTAAGTTGAGCAGGACTCAGCGCTGATGTTGATCCTGCATCCGCACACTGAGAAGTTTCTCCATCTCCTCCATCACTTTTCCATGCTTCTTGGATATTGTGTCAACATCGTCGGCACAGCAGACTTCACATGTTCCATGATCTTGTCCTTGTTCTTTAGATTCGTGCCAATGATTGAATGATTCATATTATAAGAATGAGCGATGTCTAACATCTTTTTGCCTCGCTCCACTCTCTCAATTACTTTCACTTTTGTTTCCGTCATTATCGCTTGGCGCTTCTTAACAGTACCAGCTACATCATGTCTGCTTTTACGCTTGCTTCCAGACATCTTGGGCTTGAAATAAAGGTACTGTATACTGTACTCTATACAGTACTGTAAAGTACACAAAAGCACAACCACATATAGAGGAAGCACGCACGTGACAATGTATGTCAGACACGTGAACTAACTTACATGATTGGACACGCGAATGGACGTTTGCATCTTTGAAAGTTTGCAACTTGAAGGTTCATATGTAGGTGACTTACTGTATTTGTACTGCCTAGGGAGAACTACCTAGGAAAATTCTGGTATGACTTATGTCAGAGAATGTTTTGCTTATGTTCTCTTCTAGGAGTTATAAGGTGTCCTATCTTATATTTAAGCATATAAGCCGTTTTGAGTTTATTTTTGTGTACGGTGTGAGGGTATGTTCTGACTTCACTGATTTGCATAAGGCTCTCCAACTTTCAAAACACCACTTGCTGAAGAGACTGTCTTTTCCCCATTGTATATTCTTGCCTCCTTTGTCAAAGGTTAATTGACCATAGGTGTGTGGGTTTATTTCTTAGCTCTCTATTCTAATCCATTGATCCATGTATCTCTTTCTGTGCCAATACAATGCGGCTTTGATTACTGTAACTTTGTAGTATTTTCTGAAGTTTAGGAGGGTTATGCCTCCTGCTTTGTTCTTTTTCCTGGGGATTGTGTTCACATTTCTGACTTTTTTATGGTTCCAGATACATTTTAGGATTATTTGTTCTAGTTCTGGGGAAAATGTCATGGGTAATTTGATAGGGATCACATTAAATCTGTAGATTGCTTTGGGTAGTATAGCCATTTTAACAGTATTAATTCCTCCCATCCAAGAGCGTGGGATGTCTTTCCATTTCTTTGAATCATCTTCAGCTTCCTTTACTAATGTTTTGTAGTTCTCAGTATATTAGTATTTCACCTCCTTGGTGAGGTTTAATCCTAAGCATTTTATTTTTTTGATGCCATTTAAAAAAGGATTGCTTGTTTACATTTCCTTTCTGATATTTCATTGTTAGTGTAAAGAAATGCAACCAGGGACTTCCCTGGTGGCTCGGTGGTTGAGAATCCGCCTGCCAATACAGGGGACACGGGTTTGAGCCCTGATGCAGGAAGATCTCACATGCCGTGGAGCAACTAAACCTGTGTGCCACAACTACTTAGCCTGCACTCTAGAGCCAGTGAGCCACAAATACTGAGCCCATGTGCCACAACTACTTAAGCCTGCATGCCTAGAGCCCGTGCTCCACAACAAGAGAAGCCACTGCAATGAGAAGCCTGCGCACCACAAGAAAGTCTAGTCCCCACTGGCCACAACTAGAGAAAGCCCGTGCACAGCAATGAAGACCCAATGCAGCCAAAATAAATTTTTTAAAAAAAGAAAGAAAAACCAGGAAATGCAACCAATTTATATATGTTAATCTTGTATCCTGCTACTTTGCTGAATTTGTTTATCAGTTCTAGTAGTGTTTGTGTGGAATTTTTAGGGTTTCCTTTATATATATTATCATGTCATCTGCATATAATGGCAACTTTACCTCTTCCCTTCCAATTTGGTTAGATTTTATTTCTTTTTCTTGTCTGATTGTTGTGGCTAGGACTTCCAATACTATGTTGAAGAGAAGACGTGAGAGTGGGCATCCTTGTCTTGTTCCAGATTTTAGCGGGAAGGCTTTCAGCTTATGAACGTTGAGTATTATATTGGCTGTGGGTTTGTCATAAATAGCTTTTATTATGTTGAGATATGTTTCCTCTGTACCCACGTTGGTAAGTGTTTTTACCATGAATGGATGTTGAAGCTTTTCAAATGCTTTTTCGCCATCTATTTTGATGATCGTTTGTTTCTTGTTTTTCCTTTGTCGATGGGGTGTATCATGTTGATTGATTTGCATATGTTGAAACAGCTTTGTGAAACTGGGTGAATCAAATTTGGTCATGGTGTATGATCCTCTTATGTGTTGTCGGATTCGGTTTTCTAATATTCAGTTGAGAATTTTTGCATCTATATTTATCAACGATATTGGCCTGCAGTTTTCTTTTTCGGTAGTGTCTTTCTCTGTGTTTTTTTTAAAAGTCTTTATTGAATTTGTTCCAATACTGCTTCTGTTTTATGTTTTGGTTTCTTGTTTGTGAGGCATGTGGGATCTTAGCTCCAAAACCAGGGATCGAACCCGCACCCCCTGCACTGGAAGGCGAAATCTTAACTGCTGGACCACGAGAAAAGTCCCCATCTGTTTTATTTGGTTTTTTTTTAAGTAAATTTCTTTCTTTATTTATTTTTGGATGCATTGGACATTCGTTGCTGTGCTCGGGCTCTCTCTAGTTGCGGTGAGTGGGGGCTACTCTTCGTTGTGGTGTGCAGGCTGTTCATTGTGGTGGCTTCTTTTGTTGCAGATCATGGGCTCTAGGTGCGTGGGCTTCAGCAGTTGTGGCTATCAGGCTCAGTAGTTTTGGCTCGTGGGCTGTAGAGCGCAGGCTCAGTAGTTGTGGCACACAGGCTTAGTTGCTCCATGGCATGTGGGATCTTTCCAGACCCTGTCTCGAACCTATGTCCCCTGCAGTGGCAGACAGATTCTTAACCACTGTGCCACCAGGGAAGTCCCCCCTCCCCATCTGTTTTTGATATCAGCATGATAGTGGCTCCATAGAATGTCTTTGGAAGTATTCCTTACTCTTCAATCTTTTCGAAGAGTTTGAGAAGAATCAGTGTAAGTTCTGCTTTTTATATTTGGTAGAATTTGCCTGTGAAACCATCTGACCCTGGACTTCTGTTGCTAGGGAGTTTTTTTAAATTACAGATTCTATTTTTTTAAAAAATTCTATTTATTTATTTATTTATTTTGGCTGTGTTGGGTCTTCGTTTCTGTGCGAGGGCTTTCTCTAGTTGCAGCGAGCGGGGGCCACTCTTCATCACGGTGCGTGGGCCTCTCACTATCGTGACCTCTCTTGTTGTGGAGCACGGGCTCCAGACGCTCAGGCTCCGTAGTTGTGGCTCACGGGCCCAGTAGCTCCGCGGCATGTGTTATCTTCCTAGACCAGGGCTCGAACCCGTGTCCCCTGCATTGGCAGGCAGATTCTCAACCACCACGCCACCAGGGAAGCCCTCTATTTTGCTTTTAGTGATCAGTATGTTCAAGTTATCTATTTCTTCTTGATTCAGTTTTGTTCGGCTGTAAAAAAACAAAATATATTTTTAAGTTATGTTAGCAGCTAAATACTTACCATGTATTAGACCACAAAAGAGAGAAGAAAAAATATTAAAATATTTTTTCAAATACAACAAGTATTGAAATGTTTTAAAGAAATTGGTATAATAATACTAATTACAATAATGACAAATTGTTCTGAACTTAAAGACTACTTATATCTAAGATGCATATTATATGCTTATTGTTTTATTGTTTTTAAATACATGGAATGTTTTCTCCTTTCTAATGTAATTCTTTTATTTTACCTGTATATTGTGAAAAAAATTTAGTTCCACATAATATAAAAAATTACACTTTAATAGGAGATATTAATCCATTTACATTTACTATAGTACTGAAAATACTTAGGTTTAGCGTTCCATTTCACAGAGTGCTCTTTTTTATTTATTCATTTTTAAAAAAGATTTAATTTGAGGGGGGGCCATAAATTATTCATTTATTTATTTATTTAATTTTAACATCTTTATTGGACTATAATTGCTTTACAATGGTGTGTTAGTCTCTGCTTTAGAACAAAGTGAATCAGCTATACATATCCATATATCCCCATATCTCCTCCCTGTTGCGTCTCCCTCCCACCCTCCCTATCCCAACCCTCTAAGTGGTCATAAAGCACTGAGCTGATCTCCCTCTTCTATGCAGCTGTTTCCTACTAGCTAGCTATTTTACATTTGGTAGTATATATAAGTCCATGCCACTCTCTCACTTCGTCCCAGCTTACCCTTCCCCCTCCCCATGTCCTCAAGTCCATTCTCTATGTCTGCGTCTTTATTCCTGTCCTGTCCCTAGGTTCTTCCCAACCGTTTCTTTTCCTTTTCTTTTTAGAGTCCACATATATGTGTTAGCATACAGTATTTGTTTTTCTCTTTCTGACTTACTTCACTCTGTATGACAGACTCTAGGTCCATCCATCTCACTACAAATAACTCAATTTCATTTCTTTTTATGGCTGAGTAATATTCCATTTTATATTGAAGATGTGCAACATCTTTTTTACCCATTCATCAGTTGATGGACACTTAGGTTGCTTCCACGTCCTGGCTATTGCAAATAGAGCTGCAATGAACATTGTGGAACATGACTCTTTTTGAATTATGGTTTTCTCCAGGTTTATGCCCAGTAGTGGGATTGCTGTGTCATATGGTAGTTCTATTTTTAGTTTTTTAAGGAACCTTGATACCGTTCTCGATAGTGGCTGTATCAATTTACACTCCCACCAACGGTGCAAGAGGGTTCCCTTTTTTCCACACCTCTGCAGCATTTATTGTTTGTAGATTTTTTTGATGATGGCCATTCTTACCTGTGTGTGGTGATACCTCATTGTAATTTCGACTTGCATTTCTCTAATGATCAGTGATGTTGAGCATTCTTTCATGTGTTTGTTGGCAATCTGTATATCTTCTTTGGAGAAATGTCTATTTAGGTCTTCTGCCCATTTATGGATTGGGTTGTTTGTGTTTTTTTTTTTTTGATATTGAGCTGCATGGGCTGCTTGTAAAGTTTGGAGATTAATCCTTTGTCAGCTGCTTCGTTGGCAAATATTTTCTCCCATTCTGAGGGTGGCCTTTTCGTCTTGTTTACGTTTTCCTTTGCTGTGCAAAAGCTTTTAAGTCTCCTTAGGTCTCATTTGTTTATGTTTCTTTTTAATTTCCGTTTTCTAGGAGGTGGGTCAAAAAGGATCTTGCTGTGATTGATGTCATAGAGTGTTCTGCCTATGTTTTCCTCTAAGAGTTTGATAGTGTCTGGCCTTACATTTAGGTCTTTAATCCATTTTGAGTTTATTTTTGTGTATGGTGTTAGGGAGTCTTCTAATATCATTCTTTTACTAGTAGCTGTCCAGTTTTCCCAGCACCACTTATTGAAGAGGCTGTGATTTCTCCATTGTATATTCTTGCCTCCTTTCTCAAAATTAAGGTGACCATATGTGTATGGGTTTATGTCTGGGCTTTCTCTTCTGTTCCATTGCTCTATATTTCTGTTTTTGTGCCAGTACCATACTGTCTTGACTACTGTAGCTTTGTAGTATTGTCTGAAGTCAGGGAGCCTGATTCCTCCAGCTCTGTTTTTCTTCTCAAGATTGCTTTGGCTGTTCGGGGTCTTTTGTGTTTCCATACAAATTGTGAAATTTTTTTGTTCTAGTTCTCTGAAAAATTGCATTGGTAGTTTGATAGGGATTGCATTGAATCTGTAGATTGCTTTGGGTAGTAGAGTCATTTTCACAATGTTGATTCTTCCAATCCAAGAACATGGTATATCTCTGTATCTGTTTGTGTCATCTTTGATTTCTTTCATCAGTGTCTTATAGTTTGTTGAGTAAACGTCTTTTGTCTCCTTAGGTAGGTTTATTCCTAGGTATTTTATTCTTTGTGTTGCAGTGGTAAATGGGAGTGTTTCCCTAATTTCTCTTTCAGAATTTTCATCTTTAGTGTATAGGAATGAAAGAGATATCTGTACATTAATTTTGTATCCTGCAACCTTACCAGTTCATTGATTAACTCTAGTAGGTTTCTGGTAGCATCTTTAGGATTCTCTGTGTATAGTATCATGTCATCTGCAAACAGTGAGAGCTTAACTTCCTCTTTTCCGATTTGGATTCCTTTTATTTCTTTTTCTTCTCTGATTGCTGCAGCTAAAAATTCCAAAAGTGTGTGGAATAATAGTGGTGAGAGTGGGCAACCTTGTCTTGTTCCTGATCTTGGTGGAAATGGTTTCACTTTTTCACCATTGAGAATGATGCTGGCTGTGGGTTTGTCATATATGGCCTTTATTATGTTGAGGAAAGTTCCCTCTATGCCTACTTTCTGGAGGGTTTTTATGATAAATGGGTGTTTAATATTGTCAAAAGCATTTTCTGCATCTATTGAGATGACCATATTGTTTTTATCCTTCAGTTTTTTAATATGGTGTATCACATTGATTTGCATGTATTGAAGAATCCTTGCATCCCTGGGATAAACCCCACTTGATCATGGTGTATGATCCTTTTAAGGCGCTGTTGGATTCTGTTTGCTAGTATTGTGCAGTGGATTTTTGCAGCTATGTTCATCAGTGATATTGACCTGTAGTTTTCTTTCTTTGTGACATCTTTGTCTGGTTTTGGTGTCAGGGAGATGGTGGTCTCATAGAATAAGTTTGGGAGAGTTCCTCCCTCTGTTATATTTTGGAAGAGTTTGAGAAGGATAGGTGTTAACTCTTCTCTAAATGTTTGATAGAATTTGCCTGTGAAGCCATCTGGTCCTGGGCTTTTGTTTGTTGGAAGATTTTTAATCACAGTCTCAAGTTCAGTGCTTGGGATTGGTTTGTTTGTAGTTTCTATTTCTTCCTGGTTCAGTCTTGGAAGGTTGTGCTTTTCTAAGAATTTGTCCATTTCTTCCAGGTTGTCCATTTTATTGGCATATAGTTGCTTGCAGTAATCTCTCATGATCCTTTGTATGTCTGCAGTGTCAGTTGTTACTTCTCCTTTTTCATTTGTAATTCTATTGATTTGAGTCGTCTCCCTTTTTTTCTTGATGAGTCTGGTAATGGTTTATCAATTTTGTTTATCCTCTCAAGGAACCAGCTTTTACTTTTTTTGATCTTTGCTGTTGTTTCCTTCATTTCTTTTTCATTTATGTCTGGTCTGATCTTTATGATGTCTTTCCTCTGCTGACTTTGTTTTTTTTTTCTTTCTTTCTCTAATTGCTTTAGGTGTAAGGTTAACTTGTTTATTTGAGATATTTCTTGTTTCTTGAGGTAGGATTGTATTGCTATAAACTTCTCTCTTAGAACTGCTCTTGCTGCATCCCATAGGTTTTGGGTCTTCATGTTTTCATTGTCATTTGTTTCTAGGTATTTTTTAATTTCCTCTTTGATTTCTTCAGTGATGTCTTGGTTATTAAGTAGTGTATTGTTGAGCGTCCATGTGTTTTTATGTTTTACAGATTTTTTTCCTGTACTTGATATCTAGTCTGATAGCATTGTGGTCGGAAAAGATACTTGATACAATTTCAGTTTTCTTATATTTACCAAGGCTTGATTTGTGACCCAAGATATGATCTATATCCTGGAGAATGTTCCAGGAGCACTTGAGAAAAAGTGTATTCTGTTGTTTTTGGATGGAATGTCCTATAAATATCAATTAAGTCCATCTTGTTTAATGTATCATTTAAAGCTTGTGTTTCCTTATTTATTTTCATTGTGGATGATCTGTTCATTGGTGAAAGAGGGGTGCTAAAGTCCCCTACTATGATTGTGTTTCTGTCGATTTCCCCTTTTATGGCTGTTAGCATTTGCCTTATGTTTTGAGGTGCTCCTATGTTGGGTGCATAAAATTATACAATTGTTATATCTTCTTCTTGGATTGATCCCTTGATCATTATGTAGTGTCCTTCTTTGTCTCCTGTAATAGTCTTTATTTTAAAGTCTTTTTTGTCTGATATGAGAATTGCTACTCTAGCTTTCTTTTGATTTCCATTTGCATGGAATATCTTATTCCATCCCCTCACTTTCCATCTGTATGTGTCCCTATGTCTGAAGTGGGTCTCTTGTAGACCACATACATACCGGTCGTGTTTTCGGATCCATTCAGCCAGTCTATGTCTTTTGGTTGGAGCATTTAATCCATTTACATTTAAGGTAATTATTGATATGTATGTTCTTATTACCATTTTCTTAATTGTTTTGGGTTTCTTATTGTAGGTCTTTTCCTTCTCTTGTATTTCCTGTCTAGAGAAGTTCCTTTAGCATTTGTTGTAAAGCGGGTTTGGTGGTGCTGAATTCTCTTAGTTTTGCTTGTCTGTAAAGGTTTTAATTTCTCTGTCGAATCTGAACGAGATCCTTGGTGGGTCGAGTAATCTTGGTTGTAGCTTTTCCCCTTTCATTACTTTAAATATGTCCTGCCAGTCCCTTCTGGCTTGCAGAGTTTCTGCTGAAAGTTCAGCTGTTAACCTTACGAGGATTCCCTTGTATGTTATTTGTTGTTTTTCCCTTGCTGCTTTTAATATTTTTTCTTTGTATTTAATTTTTGATAGTTTGATTAATATATGTTTTGGCATGTTTCTCCTTGGGTTTATCTTGTATGGGACTCCCTGCGCTTCCTGGACTTGATTAACGATTTCCTTTCCCATATTAGGGAAGTTTTCAACTATAATCTCTTTAAATATTTTCTCAGTGTCTTTCTTTTTCTCTTCTACTTCTGGGAACCCTATATTCGAATGTTGGTGCGTTTAATGTTTTCCCAGAGATGTCTCAGATTGTCCTCAATTATTTTCATTCTTTTTTCTTTATTTTGCTTTGCAGTAGTTATTTCCACTATTTTATCTTCCAGGTCATTTATCCATTCTTCTGCCTCAGTTATTCTGCTATTGTTTCCTTCTAGAGAATTTTTAATTCCATTTATTGTGTTGTTCATCATTGTTTGTTTGCTCTTTAGTTCTTCTAGGTCCTTGTTAAACGTTTCTTGTCTATTCTCCATTCCAGTACCAAGATTTGGGGTCATCTTTACTATCATTACTCTGAATTCATTTTCAGGTAGACTGCCTATTTCCTCCACATTTGTTTGGTCTGGTGGGTTTTTACCTTGCTCCTTCATCTGCTGTGTGTTTCTTTGTCTTCTCATTTGGCTTTGGGGACTGTGTTTGGGGTCTCCTTTTCAGAGGCTGCAGATTCGTAGTTCCCGTTGTATTTGGTGTCTGCCCCCAGTGGCTAAGGTTGGTTCAGTGGGTTGTGTAGGCTTTCTGATGGAGGGGACTGGTGCCTGTGTTCTGGTGGGTGTGTCTGGATCTTGTCTTTCTGGTGGACAGATCCGCATCTGGTGGTGTGTTTTGGGGTGTCTGTGACCTTATTGTGATTTTCGGCAGCCTCTCTGCTAATGGGTGGGCCTGCATTCCTGTCTTGCTAGTTGTTTGGCATGGGATGTCCAGCACTGGATCTTGCTGGTCTCTGAGTGGAGCTGGGTCTTACCGTTGAGACGGATATCTCTGGGAGAGCTTTCGCCATTTGATATTACAAGGTGCCAGAGGTCTCTGGTAGACCAATGTCCTGAACTCGGCTCTCCCACCTCAGAGACACAGGCTTGACACCCGGCTGGAGCACCAAGACCCTGTCAGCCACACAGCTGGGGGTGAGAGCAAGAGGTAGCTTTGGTACATCTCAAAGACCACCAATGGGGTTCACTGACCATTTTCTCTCCAGAAGTGAAGAAAACAAAATTCAGACTTTGGCTAGTCAGCCACTTTGGTAGCCAGCCTCCAAGATGGACCTAATTATCCCCTAATTATCTCCCAGTCTCCATGTACCAGTGTGGCTCCTCGCACTTGAAAAGGGTTGACTGTTTAACTAATAAGAAATTGCAGAAATGACAAAGTGCAGCTTCCAAAGTTATAAAAGACATTGCAGCTTCTGCTTTGGTTTCTGCTAGATCACTCATCCTGGGGTAAGCCAGCTGCCATGTCATGAGGACACTCAAGCAGCCCTAAGGAGAGATCCATGTGGCAAGGAACTGAGGCCTCTTACCTACAGCCACGTGAGTGAGTCATCTCAGAAGTCAAAAGATTTAATTGTTTAAATTTTTGGTTGTGTTGGGTCTTCGTTGCTGCACAGGGTTTCTCCAGTTGTTACTAGAGAAGCAGGGGTCACTCATCGTTGTGGTGCACGGGCTTCTCCTTGCGGTGGTTTCTCTTGTTGTGGAGTATGGGCTCTAGGTGCATGGGCTTCAGTAGTTGTGTCATGCAGGCTCAATAGTTGTTGCTTGCAGGCGCTAGAGCACAGGCTCAGTACTTGTGGCACACGGGCTTAGTTGCTCTGCGGCATGTGGGATCTTCCCAGACCAGGGATGGAACCCCTGTTCCCTGCATTGGCAGGCAAATTTTTACCCACTGTGCCACCAGGGAAGTCCAGTGTGCTCTTTTTTAAACCTAGTCTGTTTTCATTATTTTGTATCTTAACGATTCTGTATTAAAGAAAAAAAAATAATACTCCTTTCTACCCCTCCTCTTTGAGGATTATATATGAAGAAGTATGTCTTATGTATTAACCTCAAATTTTCACCTTACTTTTAAGAAGTAATCACAATGTCAAGTATTTAATACTTTTCACTTCCACCTTGAAAAGCATGGATATTAAAGTGCTAATACAATTACCTTCCCTGGTCTATCTTTTTTAGTTTTTGTTATGTATAAAAAACAACGAAAAACATGCATGGTTTGTAAGGAAATGACAAATTTCAGAAAATTCAGCATCTGAATACACTCTAAACATAGCTTCTAGATAAAGACACAGAAAATTGCCAGATACTCAGAGGCCCCCTGGTCCCATTCTAGTGACTCCCCTTAAGGTTTAATATTGTTCTGGTATCTAACAAAAAGATAACTTTACCTGTATTTTGTATTTTATATAAATGTTATGGCACAGTAAAATCACTTTTGGATTGGGCTTTTTTATTTTATGTTGTTTGTGAATATGCCTATATGGTTGCCTGTTGTTGTGATCATGCATTGCCACTGTTGCATAGGATTCCATAATGTAAATATTTAACTATTAATTAATTTATTCCAATGTGTATTACAATATGAGTGATTTTCAGTTTGTGTCTATTGAGAACAGCACTGGTATATAAATTCTAGAACTTGAGCTTTGGTGGTGTGTGTATAAATTATTGTTCAGTATACACGTAGTAGTAAAATTTTCGAGTCATAGCTTTCTTGTGTTTATCTTTTTAGATATTTCTAAATATTTTCAAAACATTTGTATGATTTTTCATCTTCAGCAGCAGTGAATGAGATTCAAGGATTATACACATTCTTGTCAAACTTGATAATACCTGTCATTTTCATTTGAACTTTCTGGTTGGTGAGTGATAATTCCAGGTATCACGCTTTTGCATTTAATTGACTACTAAGAAGCCAAGCATCTTTTGATATGTTTACTTAACATTCTGTACTCTCTTTTTTGAAATATCTTTTGGTATATTTCCCCCATTTTGCTATTCCATTATCTTCTTATTGAAGACTTCCTTTTTTTTTGTTAACATCTGAAGACTTCTTATTTAGGAGTTTTTAATACATGCTTGAGATGAGTTCTTCTCTCTTTCTGTCTCTCCTTCTCTTTCTTTAGATGAGTGTCAGTTTTTAATGTTAATAACATCTAATTTGTTATTTTCCTCTTTATTTATTTAGTCTTATTTCTATTTATTTATGTAGTCTTCTTACCTGTAGCAGAACACATTATTTATTCTAAACCACAAATATGTTTTCATTTCTTCAATAAATGTAATTATTAAGCTTTAAATTTAAGTTAACTTTCTAAACTAAATATGTTGTATCATAGTGAGTATTATGACAGCTGAAAGGTTACATTTATTCAGAAAATGTTGTATCAGCTTTCTTTTCATTTGCTCCTACTTCTCATTGATTCACAGTGGTAAACATCACTTCATCCATGGATCTGACTTTTCTCTGATTTCTCATGGTCATTCTCACTAATTCGTCTTGCCTCCTGAAATCTTTAGCAATCCCCTTATTCCACAGAAGCAAAAACCTTCCTTGGGCCTTTTTCCTCAGAAGATTGATTATTGCCACATTTTAAATGGGAGATTGCAATAAGTTAGGAGAAAATGCCACAAGGGTCTCTCATTTTTTTTTCACATCCTGTATCAGCCTCTGCTTGCACTCTCTGTTCAAAGATATTTGTGCAACACATTGATGGAAGATGCCACTTGTTTCTCTCCTTGGGGAAAAGACAGATTAATTACCTAACAAATAAAATAAAGAGAGTGTCTTGCTCTTTTCAAATGTTGGACAGGATTGCTTGCATCCTAATTTAAATGTTTCAGGTGACTGAAGCTTAAGATTCCTAAGCTTTAATCCATACTTGCACCATGCACAGCACCCAACAGGAGAGCTTTACATAACCCCATGAGACACTTGTGTGCAAGTGGAACAGATAAAAATATAAAACTATTGCCGTCTTTTTGTGTCATAAAAATGATTTTTTGTCTCATTTAAAATATTTTTTTCTAAAATCCAAAAACGTGTCAGGTTAAAATATTGTTATTTCAAATATGGTAACATCGAAGACCCTTCAAATTTCTTTCCAGTTTTGTTGATGATGGGATGCCGTCAGAGATATGACTTCATTAATAAACACAATAGGTAAGATTCCTTCATAGGCCTGATTGGGGAATATGAAAATAAACCCCAGAAAAATCTGGACATTTTCTAGTTCTCAAATATTGGTTAAGATGGTAGAAAGGGCCCTTCATTGTCCTATATGTTAATGCAGATCAATTGTGAGAGGCGGGGATAAAACAAGCAGCTTAAATATCCTTTATGTTTGTTGTACTACTAGTAGAAAGAGGAAGGGTCAACATGTCACCATGGTTGATATAGCAAATAAGCTGCTTGAAACTACACAGAAATGTACCTGCTTGTATTTTCTGTGCAGTTACCCTCTCTTTTGGTGTGCCCTGATACCTCCCTCAACTTATGTACCAACTCCAGCAGCATTAAGCAGAAATCCAAAGAAACCTATTCTTTGGAATTACGAGGAAGGGAAGAGTCAAACATTTTATAACATGCTGTATACAAGGATACACGTCACCATCCTTATCTATGTCGTGCCATGCATGGAGGGTCAGTAGGTTCAGGGGATTCTGGAAGCACCAAGTTCTGTGGGGTTAATCACAGTTCCATTCATGGGCAGTAAAAGAGAAGGGCCTTATCTTGGTCACTTTCTCAATGCTAGTAGCTACAAAAAGAAGAGGATAGCAGACATCTTAGGGAGAAGAACCAACATTAAATGAAATGTCCTAATTACTCTAGGCAACCTCTCATGGTGGCCTCCCATAGCTCCTCAAATCCCTACATACTTGCACAAGGGATAGTGTAATATTACTGGAGTGTCTGACTGCAGATTAACATTATTTTTGTTGAAAAAAATAAAAATAGGTTCAAGTGATAGGGTTTGAAAAGGGTTCACAGTGTGAAGGAAACTATTGTAACAATGTGGACAGAACCCTTTGGATGGATTTATCATGTTTTTTTTTTTTTTTTTTTTTTGCTGCTTCAGAATCTGTAGTAGCGATTGGTGTGTTCCATGATACATCCCCGCTTCTTATAAGTTTTAGATGGAATACCCCATTAGGAAGAAGTGCACGTAAGGAAGATTAGTGAGTCAAACACCTCTGCCCTCTGTCAGCAGTGGGTGCAAAGGGATTTAGACCAAGTGCTTTCATCCTTTGATTTGCAAAGTTTTCACTATATGAATGATGTTTTGTTTGTTTGCAGGTCAGGAGCCTTGGTCTCAATATCCCTGTTTAAAAAGTGTTATCACGTGTCTGCCAGAAAGAATTGCTGATGATACTGGGAAAAATTGAGAGTTTTCCTTAACAATTAAGGGTTTTGTAGCAACATGGATGGACCTAGAGATTGTTATACTGAGTGAAGCAAGTCAGACACAGAAAGACAGATATCATATGATATTGCTTATATGAGGAATCTATAAAAGAAAAAAAAAGGTACAAATGAATTTATTTACACAACAGAAATAGAATCATGGATATAGAAAACAAACTTATGGTTACCAGGGAATAAGTGGGGAAGGGATAAATTGGGAGATTGGGACTGACTTATACGCACTACTATATATAAAATAGATAAAGACCTGCTTTATAGCACAGGGAACTCTACTCAGTGGTCTGTACTGGCGTATACGGAAAAAGAATCTTATAAAAAAAAAACAAGGGTTTTGGGATTATATAATAAATATAAATGTGCATACCTTTAACATGAAAGGAAAAATCAGTTAACTCTGTGGTCCCTGTTATGGTGTAAATATTTTGTACCTCTAATTTTAAAATTTTGAAACCCAGCTCCCATCTTGATGGTATTAGGAGGTGGGGCTTTTGGGAGGTGATTAAGTTATGAGGCCACAGACCTCAAACATGGGATTAGTGACCTAATAAATGTAGCACACAGAAGATCTTATGCCCATTCCATGATTTCATTGCCGAGCGAGAAGACCCACATTATGAACCAGAAATTGGTCCCTCGCCAGACACTAAGTCAGCTGGCAACTTGTTCTTTTTTTAAAAAAAATAATTAGATAATTAATTAATTAATTTTTTGGCTGTGTTGGGTCTTTGGTGCGGTGTGCGGGCTTCTCATTGAGTGGCTTCTCTTGTTGCGGAGCACCGGCTCTAGGCGTGTGGGTTTCAGTGGTTGTGGCTCACGGGCTCAGTAGCTGTGGCCTGTGGACTCTAGAGCACAGGCTCAGTATTTGTGGTGCACGGGCTTAGTTGTTCCATGGTAAGTGGGATCTTCCTGGACCAGGGCTCGAACCCTTGTCCCCTTTATTGGTAGGCAGATTCTTAACCACTGCACCTCCAGGGAAGCCCCTGGTTACTTGTTCTTGAACTTTTCAGCCTCAGCAATTATGAGAAAACAAAAATATTCTGTTGTTTATAAAATACCAAGTCTCTCGTATTTTGTTTTAGCAGTCAAAGAGCTGGCTGAGGAGAAATATCTGTGAGCTTGAAGACATATCAGGAGAAACCTTTAAATCTCAAAAGAAAAGAGAAAATGGGCAGGAAAGGAATCAACAGAACAGAGTAATCAATAATTGTGGAACAAAGAAAAATGCTGTGACCTATACATAATGGGTATAGCAGGAGGAGAATAAAGATAATAAAGAACAGAAAATATTTTTTAAAAATGACTGAGAATCTCCCCAAATGAATGTCTGACACTAAATCCACAACATCCAAACTTAGAAGAACATATGAATAGTAAAGAAAACTGACCAATATCTCTCAGGAACATCAATGCAAAAATCCTCAACAAAATATTACCAAATCGAATCCAACAATATTTTGAGAGAATTTTATATCATGAATGAGAGGAAATAATCCCAGGTATGAAAGGCTGGTTCCACATTCTAGAATCAAATAATTATATCCATCATATCAACACCTTAAAGACAATCATTAGCATATCAATAGATTCAGAAGAACTTTGAAAAAATCTAACACCCATTCTTCATAAAAACTCTCAGTTAAAGAAATAGACTGGAGCTTTCTCAAGTTGATAACAAAGATTTACAGGAAACTTTTATCTTACATCATGATTAATGGTCAAAACCATGAAGCTTTTCCACTAAGTTCAGGTAAAAGCAAGGATGTCCCCTTTCATGACTCCTTTTCCATATTTTACTCCAAGTCCTTGCTAATGCAATAAGGCACGAAAATAAATAAAACAAATACAGATTGGGTAGAAAAAAATGAAAGCAACCTAAATAAAATGTGGACCAATATACTTTATGGACACCTCACCAAAGAAAATAGACACTATGCATATAAGTATACAGAAGAATAATCCAGATTACATGCTGCCATGAAAAAGCAAATTAAAAATACAATTCCATACCACTATGTAACACTTAGAATGGCTAAAATGTGAACAATGACAAGAACAAATTCTGTAGGAGATGTGGAACAATAGGAAATGTCATTTGTCATTGGTGGAAATGAAAAATAATACAGCTACTTTGGTAGTCTGATTGACACTTGCTAGAATATTGAGCATTCCCTTACTGTACAATCCGTCAAGTGTTCTCATGGATATTTACTGAAAGTAGTTTAAAACATACTTCCAGAGGAAAACCTGCATATGGATATTTATGGCACCTAATTCAATATTGCCAAAATGTGAATGAAACTAAGGTGTCCTCCAATAGGTGAATGAAATGATATAGTATTAATATATTCTGGGAATGGGATAATATTGAGCACTAAAAAAGTAAGCTATCAAGCCATATAAAGAGATGGGAATTCTTTTTTTTTTCTTTTGAAATATAGGTGATTTTCTTTATTTTGAAATTTAAATGTTATTGGAGTATAGTTGATTTACAATGTTGTGTTCATTTCAGCTGCACAGCAAGAGATTCAGTTACACATATGCATATATTCATTCTTTATCAGATTCTTTTCTGATAACGGTATTCCCAGAATACTGAGTAGAGCTCCCTGTGCTATACAGTAGGTCCTTGTTGCTTATCTGTTATGTATAGTAGTATTCGTATGTTTACCCCAAGCTCCTGATTTATCCCTACCCCCCACCTCTCCCCTTTGGTAACCATAAGTTTGTTTTCCAAGTCTGTGAGTCTGCCTCTGTTTTGTAAGTTAGTTCATTTGTATCAATTTTTAGCTTCCACCTAGAAGTGATATCATCCAATATTTGTCTTACTCTGTCTGACTTACTTCACTTAGTACAATCATCTCTAGGTCCATCCATGTTACTGCAACTGGCATTATTTTCTTCTATTTTATGGCTGAGTCATATTCCATTATATATATGTATCACATATTCTTTACCTATATTCATATGTTGATGGACATTTTGGTTGCTTCCATGTCTTCGCTATTGTAAAGAGTGTTGCAGTGAACATTGGGGAAGATGTGTCTTTTCGATTTATGCTTTCCTCCAGATATGCACACAGGAGTGAACTTGCTGGATCATCTGGTAGCTCTATTTTATTTTATTTTACTTCATTTCATTTCAATTTCAATTTTTTTGGAATAGAGTTGATTTACAATGTTGTGTTACTTTCTGCTGCACAGCACAGTGAAGCAGTTATACATATATCCAATCCTTTTTGGATTCCTTTCCCATACAGGTCATTACAGAGTATTGAGTAGAGTTCCCTGTGCTATACAGTAAGCCCTTATTTGTTATCTCTTTTATATAGAGTGGTGTGTATATGTCAATCCCAACTTCCAATTTATCCCTCCCACCTCCCCTTACTCTGGTAACCTCCATTCTGTGCTCCATAGTGGCTGTTACCAATTGGCATTGCCACCGATAGCATAGAATTGGTGGTGCAGTGGTTAAGAATCTGCCTGCCAGTTCAGGGGACACAGGTTGGAGCCCTGGCCCGGGAAGATCTCACATGCCACAGAACAAGTAAGCCCGTGCACCACAACTACTCAGTCTGCGCTCTAGAGCCCACGAGCCACAACTACTGAAGCCTGTGTGCCTACAGCTTGTGCTCCACAACAAGAGAAGCCACCACAAAGAGAAGGCTTCGTACCACAATGATGAGTAGCCCCGGCTTGCTGCAACTATAGAAAAGCCGCGCGCAGCAACGAAGACCCAATGCAGATTAAAAAAAAAAATAAGTAGTAGGTTTCTCTTTTTTCCACACCCTCTGAAGCATTTCTTGTTTGTAGACATTGTGATGGTGGCTATTCTGAGTGGTTCCATGTGATACTTCTTTGTACATCTGATTTGCATTTGTCTAACATAAAGCAATGGTGAGTATCTTCTTATGTGCTTTTTTTTTTGAACAGTGTCAGTAAGATTTACCCCTTGAAAAAGGGTTATTGAAAGGTTGCCTTGTTTTGAAGTCTACTTCGATTACCTACCCCAAGACATTTTTTGAGGGCTGTTGTCATTTACAGCTCCCCAGGCATTGTGAATATGAAGTGCGTATAAGGTCCAGTTTTAGAATTGTTGTTGTGGGAAACAGAAGGCGGCAGGGTTTCTACTGTCCCTCTCGGGTTACTGACACAACCTTAGGTGTAGGGCAAGTCCTGTTCTTGGGTATTAAATTAGAGTGGAATGTGCCTGTCCAAACATGTAAGGGCTTCTGTCCCATTCCTTCTTCCCCCTTACCCTTCATCCCCCGAACAAGTATAAACCCCTGCAAAATCACCTGTTGAGGGTGCTGTCTTGTAGAGTGGGATGACCCTTACGAAGGAGTCGGGAGGTCGGAACCCAAACACCAGGATATGTTGAGAGCAGGTGATTTTCCAAATGTCATCCAGCCCAGAGAGTCCACCATCCTTTGGGTGTCAGAGGGCTGGTTTAGTAGTGTGAGGGCACACTTAGATCTGGAGATAGTGATCCCATGCAGAGGGGACCAGGTTGCACATGTTCAAGGGGGGCGAATTAGCTGGCATATCCTCCCGAGGTCCTCAGGCGTACAACAGTCCAGCCTTGGGACCAAATTGTGTCTGTGTCCAGGGATGTGACACTAGTACGTTCACTGCGACTAAACAAATTTAGTGATCATTTTTCTTTTCTTTAACTTAATTTTAAATTTATAATGGAGTATATAGTTGATTTATCATGTTGTGTTCATTTTTGACATACACCAACATGATTCATTTATACAGAGATAACTATATATTCTTTTTAGAATTATTTTCCCATTGAGGTTACCAAAGGGTGTTGAGTAGAGTTCCAAGTGCTCTACAGCAGGTCCATGTTGATTACAAGTTTTCTCTCTGTAAATATGTATATACTAACTCCAACCTCATGATTTATGCCTCCAACACACCTTTCCAGTTTGGTAACCATAAGTTTGTGTTCTAAGTCTGGGACTCTGTTTCTGTGTTGTAAGATAGTACCTTTCTATCAATTTTTAGATTCCACCGATAAGTAATATCATATGATATTTTTCATTGCCTGATTTATGACACTTAATATGAATGTATGTAGGTCCTTCTGAGTGGCCCTAAATGGCCTTATTTCATTCACTTCATGGCTGAGTAATATTCCATTGTACATATCTACCATAATTTCTTTATCCATTCTTCCCTCCAAGGACTTTTAGGTAGCTTCCAAGTAGAGGCTCTTGTAAACAGGGCTGCATAAATTTTAGAGTGCCTGGGTCCTGTCAATTTACGTTTTTTCCAAGATACAGGCCCAGGAGTGGAAGCGCCATATGCTCTGAAGCTCTGGTTTTTAGATTTTTAAGGAATCACCACCCACTTCTCCAGAGTGGCTGTTAGCAATTTACATTCCCACCATCAGCTTGTCAGGGTTCCCTTTTCTCCACGCCCTGTCCTGCATTTCAGGTTTTACAGTTTGTGAGGTTGGCCATTCTGACTGGTGCGAAGTGATATCTCTTTGTAGTATTAATTTACATTGCCCGCCTGTTTTGTTGGCCAAAAATGGAGTAAGGGTTTTTCCTGAATATATTAAGGAATAACGCATACGGCCTTTTTGGCAAACTGCATCATTGGCGATGTTCAGCAGCTTTGCATGTGCTTTGATGACGAGTGCAAACTACCCCTTGAAATCCCTTTCCTGCAATTCTGCCTTGCTTACAAGGCCTTTACGAATACTTGGCTCAAGAAATGACTCCATTAGAGGTGTCAACTACAACCCTGCATGTTTGTGAATTGCAGTGCCCCTGAGCACCGGTTTTCAACTTGTTTAGGGAAGCAGACACAAAGGGGCAGGATTTCTACAGACCCATTCCAGTTACTGGGGCACCTGAAGGATAGGGAAATTCTTCTTCCAGGTAGGAAACTAGAGTGGCATATGCCTGTCCAAACATCTAAGGCTTGTGTCTCATTCCATCCCGCCATTCCCCTTCTTCACCGGAAAATTCCAAGCCGTGCAAAACCGGCTGTTGAGTGTGCTGCCTTCCCAAAGTGGGGAGACTCTAAGGAAAGGAGCTGGGGAACCTGAATACCAGGAGACGTGGAGATGAGGTGACTTTTCCAAACTCTTCCCGATCAGACGGTGTACCATCCTCTGGATGTGCCATGCATGTTTTAGCTGTAGGAAGGGTCCCCTGCACCTGGAGATATGGAACCCATGGAATGGGGGCCAGGCAGTATTACTGTAAAAGTGCTGCATTTGCTGTCCCATCCTCACGAAGCCTCTCAGACCAACGAGTGTAGAGCCTTAGGTCCCATCCAGCTCTGTGTCTAGATATGGTCAGTCGAGGTTGCATCACAGCCCTTGAACAAATTTTGTAAGAATTTCTCTCTCTCTCACTGTCTTTATTTTGTTCTTGTTATTTAATTTTATAATGGGGTATAGCTGATTTTCAATACTGTGTTTCTTCCTGCTCTACATCTATCCACTTGATTCACTTAAAGAGAGACATCAATAAGTTCTTTTACAGATTCTTACCAGTCTTATATATCCTTTCCTGGTGACAACAGTGTGCTGAGTCCAGCTCTTTGAGCTATAGAGTAGGTCCTGTCGAATACCTATTTTGTTTATGGAACCGTATCTGTGTTAATTTCAACCTCCTGGTTTATGCATCACCCCGCCCCACCTTTCTCCTTTAGCAGCCATAAGTGTGTTTTCTAAATGTGTGACTCCGTTTCTGTTTTGTAATTGCGTTCATGTGAAGGCATTTTTAGATACTATCTATAAGTGATACCTTATGATAAGTCTCTTTTTATGTCTGACTTATGTCACTTAGAATGATCGTACCTCAGTCTGCACGAGTTGCTGCCACTGGCCTTATTTCATTGATTTAATTGCTGAGTAATATTCCATTGTACATAAGTACCACATCTTCTTTCTCCATTTTTTCCTTCCAAGGACATGTAAGTTGTACCCAAATCGAGGTATTTCTAAACAGAGCAGCCCTAAACTTTGGGGTGCCTGTGTCTTGTCGATTTTTTGGTTTTCCCAAGATATACGCCCATGAGGGGAAGTGCTGTATGTTCTGTAGCTCTGTTTTTTAGAAGTTTTAAGATACAGCATACACTTCTCAAGAGTGGCCGGTGGCAATTTACATCCCGCCGATCAGCATAACAAGGCTCCGTTTTCTCCATGGCCTGTCCTGCATTTCTGGGTTTTACACTTTTTCAGCATGGGCCTTTTGACCAATGCGAAGTGAGACATTTTTGTAATGCTGATTTGCATTGCCCGCTTGTTTAGTTGGCCAAAAGAGCATCTGCGTTTTTTCCAAAATTTATTCAGGAAAGAACGCAGACGCCCTTTTTGGCCAACTGCATCATTGTCGAAGTTCTGCGGAATTTCATGTGCTTTAAAGGCGAGTCCAATCTACCTGTGAAAAACTGTTTCCTGCAATTCTGTCTTGCTTTGAAATCCTCTTCGTTGCCTTACCTCAATACATTTTTAGACGAGAGTTATCATTTATAACTCTGCAGATTTGTGAATTGCCGTGCTCCTGAGCTCCATTTTCCAAATCGCTTTTTTGGGAGCTGGCCGCAAACCCGCAGGATTGCATCAGGCCCTATTCTGGTTCCGGGGCGCAGGCTGAGCCTGTGGTTAATTCTTCTTCCTGAATGGAAATAAGGGTTACCTCTGCCTGTCCCAACAGTTACAGCTAGCCTCTCATGGGTTCCCCCTCTTCCCATTCATCCTCAGGAAAAATTACAACCTGTACGGAACAGGAGGTTAAAGGTGCTGATTCTCCAAGTGGGGAGATTGTTAGTAAAGCGGCTGGAATGGCGAACCCGAGCACCAGGAGATGAGGAATGAGGTGCGTTTCAGAAACCTTTCTCGATCACACTGTATACCATCCACCGGGTTTCCCAAGCATTTTTTCTCTATTGGAAGATTCCACTGAACCTGGAGATTTGGGATCCATAGAATGGGTACCACGCAGTATTACTTTAAAGGATCTGCGTTTGCTCACCCAACCTCACCAAAACTCTCAGCCCCAAGAGTGTCCACCCTTATGTCTCTATCAGCTGTGGGTCTACATATGGTCAATCCAGGTGGCATCACAGCCCCTGAACGAATTTTGTAAGAATTTCTCTCTCTTTCACTGTCTTTGTTTCACGGGTTTTTAAAAGTAATTGATTTTTATAATGGGGTTTAGCTGCTTTTCACTGCTGTGTTTCTGCCGCTTTACACCCACTTGACTCACTTACAGAGAGATATCAATACATAGGTTTTAAGATTCTTACTAGTCAGATATATTCTTGGGCGGTGAATTGGGGGTGTTGAGTCCAGTTCACTGAGCAAGGCGTACTTCTTGTCTATTACATATTGGGTATACGGAACGGTATCTGAGGTAATTTTAAACCCTTGTTTTATGCATCACGCCACCTCACCTTTCCAGTTAAGCAGCCATAGTGCGTTTTCTCAACGTGTGACTCTGTTCTGTTTTGTAATTCAGTTCAAGTGTAGCGGTTTTTCCATTCCCTGTATAAGTGATATCTTATGATAAGTGTCTTTTTCTGTGTGACTTATTTCACTTAGAATCGTCGTACCTAAATCCACTCATCATGCTGCTACTAGCCTTATGACGTTGATTTCATGGCTGAGTGATATTCCATTGTACATAAGGACCACAGCTTCTTTATCCATTTTTCTCTTTCCGGGGATATTTAATGTGTAAGGAAGTGGAGGTTCTTGTCAACAGAGCAGCCCTAAACTTTGGAGTGCATGTGTCTTGCTGATTTTTAGTTTTCCCAATATATACGCCCATGAGTAGAAGTGCCCTATGCTCTCTAAGCTGTGTTTTGTAGATGTTTCAGGACACACCGTGCACTTCGCCAGAGTGGCTCTTCGCAATTTACATCCTGCCCATCAGCGTAGAAAGGCTCCCGTTTCTCCATGGCCTTTCCTGCATTTCTGGTATTGACCCTTTATTCAGCATGGCCCTTTTGAGCGATGGGAAGCGAGACTTCTTTGTAGCGCTGATTTGCCTTTCCAGGTTTCTTGGTTGACCAAAAAGGGCGTATGCGTTTTTTCCTGAATATATTCAGGAAAAAACGCATACGCCCTTTTTGGCCAAGGGCATCATTGTCGAGGTTTTGCCGCTTTCCATGAGCTTTAAAGGCGATTCGAATCTTCCTCCTGAAATCTGTTTCCTGCAATTCTGCTTTGCTTTCAAATCCTCTTCGTTGCCTTCCCTCAATATATTTGTGGACGAGAGTTATCATTTATAACTCTGCAGGTTTGTGAATTGCAGTGCCCCTGATCTCCATTTTTCAACTCGCTCTTTTGGGAGTTGGCCGAAAAACCGCAGGATGGCTTCAGGCCCAGTCTGGTTCCGTGGGACAGGCTGAGCCTGTGGTTAATTCTTCTTCCTGATGGAAATTAGAGTGACCTGTGCCTGTCCCAACACCTAGAATTACCCTCTCATGGGTTCCCCCTCTTCCCATTCATCCTCAGGACAAATTGCAACCTGTACGAAACAGGAGGTTAAAGGTGCTGATTCTCCAAGTGGGGAGATTGATAGTAACGCGGCTGGAATGGCAAACCCGAGCAGCAGGAGATGAGGAATGAGGTGCGTTTCAGAAACCTTTCCCGGTCACACTGTATATCATCCACGGGGTTTCCCATTCATTTTTTTGCTCTAAGAAGATTCCCTTGAACCTGGAGATTTGGGACCCATAGAATGGGTACCATGCACTATTACTTTAAAGGGTAGGCGTTTGCTCACCCAACCTCACCAATCCTCTCAGCCCCAAGAGTGTCCAGCCTTATATATAATCCAGCTGTGGGTCTAGATATGGTCGATCCAGGTTGCTTCACTGCCCCTGAACGAAATTTTTACGAATTTCTCTCTCTTTCACTGTATTTTTTGGGTTTTTTTTTGTAATCTATTTTTATAATGGGGTTTAGCTGATTTTCACTGCTGTGTTTATGCCGCTTTACACCCACTTGATTCATTTACAGAGAGATATCAATACATAGGTTTTAAGATTCTTACTTGTCAGATATACTCTTGTGCGGTGAATACGGGGCGTTGAGTCCAGTTCACTGAGCAAGGTGTAGGTGTTGTCTGTTACATATTTGGTTTATGGAACGGTATGTGTGCTAATTTCAAACCCTTGTTTTATGCCTCACCGCACCTCACCTTTCCAGTTAAGCAGCCATCCAGTGTTTTCTAAATGTGTGACTCTGTTCTGTTTTGTAATCAGGTCATGGGTAGCGATTTTTACTTTCCCTCTATAATTGATATCTTATGATAAGTTTCTTTTTCTGTGTGACTTATTTCACTTAGAAACATCGTACCTAAATCCACTCATCATGCTGCTAGTAGCCGTATGACACTGATTTCATGGCTGAGTGATATGCCATTGTACATAAGTACCTCACTTCTTTATCCATTTTTCGCTATCCTGGCATATTTCACGTGTACTGAAGTGGAGGTCCTTGTAAACAGAGCAGTCCTAAGCTTTGGGGTGCCTGTGTCTTGTTGATTTTTCGTTTTCCCATTTTATACGCCCACGAGTGGAAGGGCCCTAGGCTCTCTAGCTGTGTTTTTTAGATGTTTTAGGAAACACCATGCACTTCTCCAGAGTGGCCGTTGGCAATTTACATCCCGCCCATCAGCTTAACAAGGCTCCCTTTTCTACCTGGCCTGTCCTGCACTTCTGGTTTTTACACTTTTTTGGATGGCTTTTGGACGGATGGGAAGCGAGACTTATTTGTAGTGCTGATTTGCCTTTCTGGCTTGCTTGGTTGGCCAAAAAGGGCCTATGTGTTTTTTCCTGAATATATTCAGGAAAAAACGCATAGGCCCTTTTTGGCCAAGTGCATCATTGTTGACGTTTTGCCGCTTTTCATGTGCTCTAACGTCGATTCCTATCTACCTTCTGAAATCTGCGGGCTTGTCCCCGCACATTCTTCTCTAATATACAACCTCGGAACACTATCTCCAGGAAGACTCTGTTGCCCTAGTAACAAGGGTTGAGAACGTAATAATGCTGCCGCCTTGTGGCTGTTTCTCACAACAGCAGCTTTAAACCCAGTGCTAATGGTTGCTTAATAGTCACAAGGACTGCAGGGCTGTAAATGACACCTCCCCTCAAAAAATGCCCTGGAGTAGGGAATAGGCAAGAAAATTCAACACATGACAAATTTTTCAAGAAGTCAGTATGAAGAGAGGAGTTGTACTCACTCTTTAAAAAAAAAAGAGGAAAAGAAAAAAAGGACAAGCCTAAAGCTCAGTATAAGGAATTATTAGCCACATGCAAATCCAACCTCCAAAAAGGTTTCAGCTCACACCAGTCAAATGACCATCAGCAAAACGTCTACAAACTATAAATGCTGAAGGGGTTTTAGAGAACTTTGTACCTTCTAGCAGCTGGTGGGATGTAAAGTGGTAACAGCACTATCGAAAACTGAATGGAGCTGCTTTAAAAGGTAAAAATTGAGCTACCAGATGATGTAGCAGGGCACCTTTTGGTCCTATAATCTAAGACCACCAGAATCGGAAAGACAGAGGCAGGCAAATGTGCACTGCAGCAATATTGGAATAGCCAAGACATGGAAGCAAAAAAAAGGTCCATAAACAGATGAATTGACAAAGAAGAAGGGGTATATGTACAGAATGGAATAGTAGCCTCGGGAAAAAAATGAAGACTGCCATTTTCAAGACTACAAATGAGCCTAGAAATAATCATATTAGGTAAAGTAAGTCAAAAGGGAATGACAAATATCCTATGATATCATTTATACAAGTTATCCTAAGATTGCTACCAATGAACATACCTCCACAGAAAAAGACACTCACAGACTTATAAAACAAACTAATGGTTAACCAAAATGAAAGGTGGAAGGATGGAAAAATTAGGATTATGGGGCTAACCTAAATAGGCTAATGTATGTTAAATGTATATAAACACTTAACATATAAACTATATAAATTTCTTGCAATTCTGCCTTGCTTTCAAATCCTCTTCGTTGCCTTCCTTCAATATATTTGTGGACGAGAGTCATCATTTATAAGTCCGCAGGTTTGTGAATTGCAGTGCCCCTGAGCTCCATTTTTCAACTCGCTTTCTTGGGCGCTGGCCGCAAAACCGCAGGATTGCTTAAGGCCCTATTCTGGTTCCGTGGGGCAGGCTGAGCCTGTGGTTAATTCTTCTTCCTGATGGGAAAATAGAGTGACCTGTGCCTGTCCCAACACCTAGAGCTAGTCTCTCATTGGTTCCCCCTCTTCCCGTTCATCCTCAGGACAAATTGCAACCTGTACGGAACAGGAGGTTAAAGGTGCTGATTCTCCAAGGAGGGAGATTGCTAGTAAAGCGGCTGGAATGGCGAACCCGAGCACAAGGAGATGAGAAATGAGGTGCGTTTTAGAAACCTTTCCCGATCACACGGTGTACCATCTTCTGGGTTTCTCATGCATGTTTTCGATGTAGGAAGATGCCCTTGAACCTGGAGATTTGGGACCCATGGGATGGGTACCACGCAGTATTACTTTATAGGGTCTGCGTTTGCTCACCCAACCTCACCAAACCTCTCAGCCCCAAGAGTGTCCACCCTTATGTCTCAATCAGCTGTGGGTCTAGATATGGTCAATGCAGGTGGCATCACAGCCCCTGAACGACTTTTTAAGAATTTCTCTCTCTTTCACTGTCTTTGTTTCACGGGTTTTTAAAAGTAATTGATTTTTATAATGGGGTTTACCTGCTTTTCACTGCTGTGTTTTTGCCGCTTTACACCCACTTGACTCACTTACAGAGAGATATCAATGCATAGGTTTTAAGATTCTTACTAGTCAGATATATTCTTGGGCGGTGAATAGGGGGTGTTGAGTCCAATTCATTGAGGAAGGAGTAGGGCTTGTCTATTACATATTGGGTTTATGGAACGGTATCTGAGCTAATGTGAAACCCTTGTTGTATGCATCACCCCACCTCACCTTTCCCGTTAAGCAGCCATAGTGTGTTTTCTAAACGTGTGACTCTATTCTGTTTTGTAATTCAGTTCAAGGGTAGCGGTTTTTACATTCCCTATATAAGTGATATCTTATGATAAGTGTCTTTTTCTGTGTGACTTATTTCACTTAGAATCGTCGTACCTAAATCCAATCATCATGCTGCTACTAGCCTTATGACGTTGATTTCATGGCTGAGTGATATTCCATTGTACATAAGGACCACAACTTCTTTATCCATTTTTCTCTTTCCTGGGATATTTAAGGTGTAACCAAGTGGAGATTCTTGTCAACAGAGCAGCCCTAAACTTTGGGGTGCCTGTGTCTTTCTGATTTTTAGTTTTCCCAATTTATACGCCCATGAGTGGATGTGCCCTAGGCTCCCTAAGCTCAGTTTTTTAGATGTTTCAGGACACACCGTGCACTTCTCCAGAGTGGATGTTGGCAATTTACATCCCGCCCATCAGCGTAGCCAGGCTCCCGTTTCTCCATGGCCTGTCCTGCATTTCTGGTTTTGACCCTTTATTCAGCATGGCCCTTTTGACCGATGGGAAGCGAGACTGCTTTGTAGCGCTGATTTGCCTTTCCAGGTTGCTTGGTTGGCCAAAAAGGGCGTATGCGTTTTTTCCTGAATATATTCAGGAAAAAACGCATACGCCCTTTTTGGCCAAGGGCATCATTGTCGAGGTTTTGCCGCTTTTCCTGTGCTTTAAAGGCGATTCGAATCTCCCTCCTGAAATCTGTTTCCTGCAATTCTGCCTTGCTTTCAAATCCTCTTCGTTGCCTTCCCTCAATATATTCGTGGACGAGAGTCATCATTTATAAGTCTGCAGGTTTGTGAATTGCAGTGCCCCTGAGCTCCAGTTTTCAACTCGCTTTCTTGGGCGCTGGCCGCAAAAGCGCAGGATTGCTTCAGGCCCTATTCTGGTCCCAGGCGGCAGGCTGAGCCTGTGGTTAATTCTTCTTCCTGATGGGAAAATAGAGTGACCTGTGCCTGTCCCAACACCTAGAGCTAGTCTCTCATTGGTTCCCCCTCTTCCCGTTCATCCTCAGGACAAATTGCAACCTGTACGGAACAGGAGGTTAAAGGTGCTGATTCTCCAAGGAGGGAGATTGCTAGTAAAGCGGCTGGAATGGCGAACCCGAGCACAAGGAGATGAGAAATGAGGTGCGTTTTAGAAACCTTTCCTGATCACACGGTGTACCATCTTCTGGGTTTCTCATGCATGTTTTTGATGTATGAAGATGCCCTTGAACCTGGAGATTTGGGACCCATGGGATGGGTACCACGCAGTATTACTTTAAAGGGTCTGCGTTTGCTCACCCAACCTCACCAAAACTCTCAGCCCCAAGAGTGTCCACCCTTATGTCTCAATCAGCTGTGGGTCTAGATATGATCAATCCAGGTGGCATCACAGCCCCTGAACGACTTTTGTAAGAATTTCTCTCTCTTTCACTGTCTTTGTTTCACGGGTTTTTAAAAGTAATTGATTTTTATAATGGGGTTTACCTGCTTTTCACTGCTGTGTTTTTGCTGCTTTACACCCACATGACTCACTTACAGAGAGATATCAATGCATAGGTTTTAAGATTCTTACTAGTCAGATATATTCTTGGGCGGTGAATAGGGGGTGCTGAGTCAAATTCATTGAGCAAGGAGTAGGTCTTGTCTATTACATAGTGTGTTCATGGAACGGTATCTGAGATAATTTGAAACCCTTGTTTTATGCATCACCCCACCTCACCTTTCCCGTTAAGCAGCCATAGTGTGTTTTCTAAACGTTGTGACTCTATTCTGTTTTGTAATTCATTTCAAGGGTAGCGGTTTTTACATTCCCTCTATAAGTGATATCTTATGATAAGTGTCTTTTCCTGTCTGACTTATCTCACTTAGAATCGTCGTACCTAAATCCACTCATCATGCTGCTACTAGCCTTATGACGTTGATTTCATGGCTGAGTGATATTCCATTGTACATAAGGACCAAAACTTCTTTATCCATTTTTCTCTTTCCTGGGATATTTAAGGTGTAATGAAGTGGAGGTTCTTGTCTACAGAGCAGCCCTAAAATTTGGGGTGCCTGTGTCTTGCTGATTTTTAGTTTTCCCAATTTATACGCCCATGAGTGGAAGTGCCCTATGCTCCCTAAGCTGAGTTTTTTAAATGTTTCAGGACACACCGTGCACTTCTCCAGAGTGGCTGTTGGCAATTTACATCCCGCCCATCAGCGTAGCCAGGCTCCCGTTTCTCCATGGCCTGTCCTGCATTTCTGGTTTTGACACTTTATTCAGCATGGCCCTTTTGACCGATGGGAAGCGAGACTTCTTTGTAGTGCTGCTTTGCCTTTCCAGGTTGTTTTGTTGGCCAAAAAGGGCGTATGCGTTTTTTCCTGAATATATTTAGGAAAAAACGCATACGCCCTTTTTGGCCAAGGGCATCATTGTCGAGGTTTTGCCGCTTTTCCTGTGCTTTAAAGGCGATTCGAATCTCCCTCCTGAAATCTGTTTCCTGCAATTCTGCCTTGCTTTCAATTCCTCTTCGTTGCCTTCCCTCAATATATTTGTGGACGAGAGTCATCATTTATAAGTCTGCAGGTTTTTGAATTGCAGTGCCCCTGAGCTCCATTTTTCAACTCGCTTTCCTGGGGCTGGCCGCAAAAGCGCAGGATTGCTTCAGGCTCTATTCTGGTTCCAGGCGGCAGGCTGAGCCTGTGGCTAATTCTTCTTCCTGATGGGAAAATAGAGTGACCTGTGCCTGTCCCAACACCTAGAGCTAGTCTCTCATTGGTTCCCCCTCTTCCCGTTAATCCTCAGGACAAATTGCAACCTGTACGGAACAGGAGGTTATAGGTGCTGATTCTCCAAGGAGGGAGATTGCTAGTAAAGCGGCTGGAATGGCGAACCCGAGCACAAGGAGATGAGAAATGAGGTGCGTTTTAGAAACCTTTCCCGGTCACACAGTGTACAATCTTCTGGGTTTCTCATGCATGTTTTCGATGTAGGAAGATGCCCTTGAACCTGGAGATTTGGGACCCATGGGATGGGTACCACGCAGTATTACTTTAAAGGGTCTGAGTTTGCTCACCCAACCTCAACAAACCTCTCAGCCCCAAGAGTGTCCACCCTTATGTCTCAATCAGCTGTGGGTCTAGATATGGTCAATCTAGGTGGCATCACAGCCCCTGAACGAATTTTGTAAGAATTTCTCTCTCTTTCACTGTCTTTGTTTCACGGGTTTTTAAAAGTAATTGATTTTTATAATGGGGTTTACCTGCTTTTCACTGCTGTGTTTTTGCCGCTTTACACCCACGTGACTCACTTTCAGAGAGATATCAATGCATAGGTTTAAAGATTCTTACTAGTCAGATATCTTCCTGGGCGGTGAGTAGGGGGTGCTGAGTCCAATTCCTTGAGCAAGGAGTAGGGATTGTCTATTACATATTGGTTTTATGGAACGGTATCTGAGCTAATTTGAAACCCTTGTTGTATGCATCACCCCACCTCACCTTTCCCGTTAAGCAGCCATAGTGTGTTTTCTAAACGTGTGATTCTATTCTGTTTTGTAATTCAGTTCAAGGGTAGCGGTTTTTACATTCCCTCTATAAGTCATATCTTATGATAAGTGTCTTTTTCTGTGTGACTTATTTCACTTAGAATCGTCGTACCTAAATCCACTCATCATGCTGCTACTAGCCTTATGACGTTGATTTCATGGCTGAGTGATATTCCATTGTACATAAGGACCACCACTTCTTTATCCATTTTTCTCTTTCCTGGGATATTTAAGGTGTAACGAAGTGGAGATTCTTGTCAACAGAGCAGCCCTAAACTTTGGGGTGCCTGTGTCTTGCTGATTTTTAGTTTTCTCAATTTATACGCCCATGAGTGGATGTGCCCTATGCTCCCTAAGCTGAGTTTTTTAGATGTTTCAGGACACACCGTGCACTTCTCCAGAGTGGCTGTTGGCAATTTACATCCCGCCCATCAGCGTAGCCAGGCTCCCGTTTCTCCATGGCCTGTCCTGCATTTCTGGTTTTGACACTTTATTCAGCATGGCCCTTTTGACCGATGGGAAGCGAGACTTCTTTGTAGCGCTGATTTGCCTTTCCAGGTTGCTTGGTTGGCCAAAAAGGGCGTATGCGTTTTTTCCTGAATATATTCAGGAAAAAACGCATACGCCCTTTTTGGCCAAGGGCATCATTGTCGAGGTTTTGCCGCTTTTCCTGTGCTTTAAAGGCGATTCGAATCTCCCTCCTGAAATCTGTTTCCTGCAATTCTGCCTTGCTTTCAAATCCTCTTCGTTGCCTTCCCTCAATATATTTGTGGACGAGAGTCATCATTTATAAGTCTGCAGGTTTGTGAATTGCAGTGCCCCTGAGCGCCATTTTTCAACTCGCTTTCTTGGACGCTGGCCGCAAAAGCGCAGGATTGCTTCAGGCCCTATTCTGGTCCCAGGCGGCAGGCTGAGCCTGTGGTTAATTCTTCTTCCTGATGGGAAAATAGAGTGACCTCTGCCTCTCCCAACACCTAGAGCTAGTCTCTCATTGGTTCCCCCTCTTCCCTTTCATCCTCAGGACAAATTGCAAGCTGTACGGAACAGGAGGTTAAAGGTGCTGATTCTCCAAGGAGGGAGATTGCTAGTAAATCGGCTGGAATGGCGAACCCAAGCACAAGGAGATGAGAAATGAGGTGCGTTTTAGAAACCTTTCCCGATCACACGGTGTACCATCTTCTGGGTTTCTCATGAATGTTTTTGATGTAGGAAGATGCCCTTGAACCTGGAGATTTGGGACCCATGGGATGGGTACCACGCAGTATTACTTTATAGGGTCTGCGTTTGCTCACCCAACCTCACCAAACCTCTCAGCCCCAAGAGTGTCCACCCTTATGTCTCAATCAGCTGTGGGTCTAGATGTGGTCAATCCAGGTGGCATCACAGCCCCTGAATGACTTTTTAAGAATTTCTCTCTCTTTCACTGTCTTTGTTTCACGGGTTTTTAAAAGTAATTGATATTTATAATGGGGTTTACCTGCTTTTCACTCCTGTGTTTTTGCCGCTTTACACCCACTTGACTCACTTACAGAGAGATATCAATGCATAGGTTTTAAGATTCTTACTATTCAGATATATTCGTGGGCGGTGAATAGGGGGTGTTGAGTCCAATTCATTGAGCAAGGAGTAGGTCTTGTCTATTACATATTGGGTTTATGGAACGGTATGTCAGATAATTTGAAACCCTTGTTTTATGAATCACCCCACCTCACCTTTCCCGTTAAGCAGCCATAGTGTGTTTTCTAAACGTGTGACTCTATTCTGTTTTGTAATTCAGTTCAAGGGTAGCGGTTTTTACATTCCCTCTATAAGTCATATCTTATGATAAGTGTCTTTTTCTGTGTGACTTATTTCACTTAGAATCGTCGTACCTAAATCCACTCATCATGCTGCTACTAGCCTTATGACGTTGATTTCATGGCTGAGTGATATTCCATTGTACATAAGGACCACAACTTCTTTATCCATTTTTCTCTTTCCTGGGATATTTAAGGTGTAACCAAGTGGAGGTTCTTGTCAACAGAGCAGACCTAAATTTTGGGGTGCCTGTGTCTTGCTGATTTTTAGTTTTCCCAATTTATACGCCCATGAGTGGATGTGCCCTATGCTCCCTAAGCTGAGTTTTGTAGATGTTTCAGGACACACCGTGCACTTCTCCAGAGTGGCTGTTGGCAATTTACATCCCGCCCATCAGCGTAGCCAGGCTCCCGTTTCTCCATGGCCTGTCCTGCATTTCTGCTTTTGACACTTTATTCAGCATGGCCCTTTTGACCGATGGGAAGCGAGACTTCTTTGTAGCGCTGATTTGCCTTTCCAGGTTGCTTGGTTGGCCAAAAAGGGCGTATGCGTTTTTTCCTGAATATATTCAGGAAAAAACGCATACGCCCTTTTTGGCCAAGGGCATCATTGTCGAGGTTTTGCCGCCTTTCCTGTGCTTTAAAGGCGATTCGAATCTCCCTCCTGAAATCTGTTTCCTGCAATTCTGCCTTGCTTTCAAATCCTCTTCGTTTCCTTCCATCAATATATTTGTGGACGAGAGTCATCATTTATAAGTCTGCAGGTTTGTGAATTGCAGTGCCCCTGAGCGCCATTTTTCAACTCGCTTTCTTGGGCGCTGGCCGCAAAAGCGCATGATTGCTTCAGGCCCTATTCTGGTCCCAGGCGGCATGCTGAGCCTGTGGTTAATTCTTCTTCTTGAGGGGAAAATAGAGTGACCTGTGCCTGTCCCAACACCTAGAGCTAGTCTCTCATTGGTTCCCCCTCTTCCCGTTCATCCTCAGGACAAATTGCAACCTGTACGGAACAGGAGGTTAAAGGTGCTGATTCTCCAAGGAGGGAGATTGCTAGTAAAGCGGCTGGAATGGCGAACCCAAGCACAAGGAGATGAGAAATGAGGTGCGTTTTAGAAACCTTTCCCGATCACACGGTGTACCATCTTCTGGGTTTCTCATGAATGTTTTCGATGTAGGAAGATGCCCTTGAACCTGGAGATTTGGGACCCATGGGATGGGTACCACGCAGTATTACTTTAAAGGGTCTGCGTTTGCTCACCCAACCTCACCAAACCTCTCAGCCCCAAGAGTGTCCACCCTTATGTCTCAATCAGCTGTGGGTCTAGATATGGTCAATCCAGGTGGCATCACAGCCCCTGAACGACTTTTTAAGAATTTCTCTCTCTTTCACTGTCTTTGTTTCACGGGTTTTTAAAAGTAATTGATTTTTATAATGGGGTTTACCTGCTTTTCACTGCTGTGATTTTGCCGCTTTACACCCACTTGACTCACTTTCAGAGAGATATCAATGCATAGGTTTCAAGATTCTTACTAGTCAGATATATTCTTGGGCGGTGAATAGGGGGTGCTGAGTCCAATTCCTTGAGCAAGGAGTAGGGCTTTTCTATTACATATTGGGTTTATGGAACGGTATCTGAGCTAATTTGAAACCCTTGTTGTATGCATCACCCCACCTCACCTTTCCCGTTAAGCAGCCATAGTGTGTTTTCTAAACGTGTGACTCTATTCTGTTTTGTAATTCAGTTCAAGGGTAGCGGTTTTTACATTCCCTCTATAAGTCATATCTTATGATAAGTGTCTTTTTCTGTGTGACTTATTTCACTTAGAATCGTCGTACCTAAATCCACTCATCATGCTGCTACTAGCCTTATGACGTTGATTTCATGGCTGAGTGATATTCCATTGTACATAAGGACCACAACTTCTTTATCCATTTTTCTCTTTCCTGGGATATTTAAGGTGTAACCAAGTGGAGGTTCTTGTCAACAGAGCAGACCTAAATTTTGGGGTGCCTGTGTCTTGCTGATTTTTAGTTTTCCCAATTTATACGCCCATGAGTGGATGTGCCCTATGCTCCCTAAGCTGAGTTTTGTAGATGTTTCAGGACACACCGTGCACTTCTCCAGAGTGGCTGTTGGCAATTTACATCCCGCCCATCAGCGTAGCCAGGCTCCCGTTTCTCCATGGCCTGTCCTGCATTTCTGCTTTTGACACTTTATTCAGCATGGCCCTTTTGACCGATGGGAAGCGAGACTTCTTTGTAGCGCTGATTTGCCTTTCCAGGTTGCTTGGTTGGCCAAAAAGGGCGTATGCGTTTTTTCCTGAATATATTCAGAAAAAAACGCATACGCCCTTTTTGGCCAAGGGCATCATTGTCGAGGTTTTGCCGCCTTTCCTGTGTTTTAAAGGCGATTCGAATCTCCCTCCTGAAATCTGTTTCCTGCAATTCTGCCTTGCTTTCAAATCCTCTTCGTTTCCTTCCATCAATATATTTGTGGACGAGAGTCATCATTTATAAGTCTGCAGGTTTGTGAATTGCAGTGCCCCTGAGCGCCATTTTTCAACTCGCTTTCTTGGGCGCTGGCCGCAAAAGCGCATGATTGCTTCAGGCCCTATTCTGGTCCCAGGCGGCATGCTGAGCCTGTGGTTAATTCTTCTTCTTGAGGGGAAAATAGAGTGACCTGTGCCTGTCCCAACACCTAGAGCTAGTCTCTCATTGGTTCCCCCTCTTCCCGTTCATCCTCAGGACAAATTGCAACCTGTACGGAACAGGAGGTTAAAGGTGCTGATTCTCCAAGGAGGGAGATTGCTAGTAAAGCGGCTGGAATGGCGAACCCAAGCACAAGGAGATGAGAAATGAGGTGCGTTTTAGAAACCTTTCCCGATCACACGGTGTACCATCTTCTGGGTTTCTCATGAATGTTTTCGATGTAGGAAGATGCCCTTGAACCTGGAGATTTGGGACCCATGGGATGGGTACCACGCAGTATTACTTTAAAGGGTCTGCGTTTGCTCACCCAACCTCACCAAACCTCTCAGCCCCAAGAGTGTCCACCCTTATGTCTCAATCAGCTGTGGGTCTAGATATGGTCAATCCAGGTGGCATTACAGCCGCTGAAAGAATTTTGTAAGAATTTCTCTCTCTTTCACTGTCTTTGTTTCACGGGTTTTTAAAAGTAATTGAATTTTATAATGGGGTTTACCTGCTTTTCACTGCTGTGATTTTGCCGCTTTACACCCACTTGACTCACTTTCAGAGAGATATCAATGCATAGGTTTCAAGATTCTTACTAGTCAGATATATTCTTGGGCGGTGAATAGGGGGTGCTGAGTCCAACTCCTTGAGCAAGGAGTAGGGCTTGTCTATTACATATTGGGTTTATGGAACGGTATCTGAGCTAATTTGAAACCCTTGTTGTATGCATCACCCCACCTCACCTTTCCCGTTAATCAGCCATAGTGTGTTTTCTAAACGTGTGACTCTATTCTGTTTTGTAATTCAGTTCAAGGGTAGCGGTTTTTACATTCCCTCTATAAGTCATATCTTATGATAAGTGTCTTTTTCTGTGTGACTTATTTCACTTAGAATCGTCGTACCTAAATCCACTCATCATGCTGCTACTAGCCTTATGACGTTGATTTCATGGCTGAGTGATATTCCATTGTACATAAGGACCACAACTTCTTTATCCATTTTTCTCTTTCCTGGGATATTTAAGGTGTAACGAAGTGGAGATTCTTGTCAACAGAGCAGCCCTAAACTTTGGGGTGCCTGTGTCTTGCTGATTTTTACTTTTCCCAATTTATACGCCCATGAGTGGATGTGCCCTATGCTCCCTAAGCTGAGTTTTGTAGATGTTTCAGGACACACCGTGCACTTCTCCAGAGTGGCTGTTGGCAATTTACATCCCGCCCATCAGCGTAGCCAGGCTCCCGTTTCTCCATGGCCTGTCCTGCATTTCTGGTTTTGACACTTTATTCAGCATGGCCCTTTTGACCGATGGGAAGCGAGACTTCTTTGTAGCGCTGATTTGCCTTTCCAGGTTGCTTGGTTGGCCAAAAAGGGCGTATGCGTTTTTTCCTGAATATATTCAGGAAAAAACGCATACGCCCTTTTTGGCCAAGGGCATCATTGTCGAGGTTTTGCCGCTTTTTCTGTGCTTTAAAGGCGATTCGAATCTCCCTCCTGAAATGTGTTTCCTGCAATTCTGCTTTGCTTTCAAATCCTCTTCGTTTCCTTCCATCAATATATTTGTGGACGAGAGTCATCATTTATAAGTCTGCAGGTTTGTGAATTGCAGTGCCCCTGAGCGCCATTTTTCAACTCGCTTTCTTGGGCGCTGGCCGCAAAAGCGCAGGATTGCTTCAGGCCCTATTCTGGTCCCAGGCGGCAGGCTGAGCCTGTGGTTAATTCTTCTTCCTGTTGGGAAAATAGAGTGACCTCTGCCTATCCCAACACCTAGAGCTAGTCTCTCATTGGTTCCCCCTCTTCCCTTTCATCCTCAGGACAAATTGCAAGCTGTACGGAACAGGAGGTTAAAGGTGCTGATTCTCCAAGGAGGGAGATTGCTAGTAAAGCGGCTGGAATGGCGAACCCGAGCACAAGGAGCTGAGAAATGAGGTGCGTTTTAGAAACCTTTCCCGATCACACGGTGTACCATCTTCTGGGTTTCTCATGAATGTTTTCGATGTAGGAAGATGCCCTTGAACCTGGAGATTTGGGACCCATGGGATGGGTACCACGCAGTATTACTTTAAAGGGTCTGCGTTTGCTCACCCAACCTCACCAAACCTCTCAGCCCCAAGAGTGTCCACCCTTATGTCTCAATCAGCTGTGGGTCTAGATATGGTCAATCCAGGTGGCATTACAGCCGCTGAAAGAATTTTGTAAGAATTTCTCTCTCTTTCACTGTCTTTGTTTCACGGGTTTTTAAAAGTAATTGATTTTTATAATGGGGTTTACCTGCTTTTCACTGCTGTGATTTTGCCGCTTTACACCCACTTGACTCACTTTCAGAGAGATATCAATGCATAGGTTTCAAGATTCTTACTAGTCAGATATCTTCCTGGGCGGTGAATAGGGGGTGCTGAGTCCAATTTCTTGAGGAAGGAGTAGGGATTGTCTATTACATATTGGTTTTATGGAACGGTATCTGAGCTAATTTGAAACCCTTGTTGTATGCATCACCCCACCTCACCTTTCCCGTTAAGCAGCCATAGTGTGTTTTCTAAACGTGTGATTCTATTCTGTTTTGTAATTCAGTTCAAGGGTAGCGGTTTTTACATTCCCTCTATAAGTCATATCTTATGATAAGTGTCTTTTTCTGTGTGACTTATTTCACTTAGAATCGTCGTACCTAAATCCACTCATCATGCTGCTACTAGCCTTATGACGTTGATTTCATGGCTGAGTGATATTCCATTGTACATAAGGACCACCACTTCTTTATCCATTTTTCTCTTTCCTGGGATATTTAAGGTGTAACGAAGTGGAGATTCTTGTCAACAGAGCAGCCCTAAACTTTGGGGTGCCTGTGTCTTGCTGATTTTTAGTTTTCTCAATTTATACGCCCATGAGTGGATGTGCCCTATGCTCCCTAAGCTGAGTTTTTTAGATGTTTCAGGACACACCGTGCACTTCTCCAGAGTGGCTGTTGGCAATTTACATCCCGCCCATCAGCGTAGCCAGGCTCCCGTTTCTCCATGGCCTGTCCTGCATTTCTGGTTTTGACACTTTATTCAGCATGGCCCTTTTGACCGATGGGAAGCGAGACTTCTTTGTAGCGCTGATTTGCCTTTCCAGGTTGCTTGGTTGGCCAAAAAGGGCGTATGCGTTTTTTCCTGAATATATTCAGGAAAAAACGCATACGCCCTTTTTGGCCAAGGGCATCATTGTCGAGGTTTTGCCGGTTTTCCTGTGCTTTAAAGGCGATTCGAATCTCCCTCCTGAAATCTGTTTCCTGCAATTCTGCCTTGCTTTCAAATCCTCTTCGTTGCCTTCCCTCAATATATTTGTGGACGAGAGTCATCATTTATAAGTCTGCAGGTTTGTGAATTGCAGTGCCCCTGAGCGCCATTTTTCAACTCGCTTTCTTGGGCGCTGGCCGCAAAAGCGCAGGATTGCTTCAGGCCCTATTCTGGTCCCAGGCGGCAGGCTGAGCCTGTGGTTAATTCTTCTTCTTGAGGGGAAAATAGAGTGACCTGTGCCTGTCCCAACACCTAGAGCTAGTCTCTCATTGGTTCCCCCTCTTCCCGTTCATCCTCAGCACAAATTGCAACCTGTACGGAACAGGAGGTTAAAGGTGCTGATTCTCCAAGGAGGGAGATTGCTAGTAAAGCGGCTGGAATGGCGAACCCGAGAACAAGGAGATGAGAAATGAGGTGCGTTTTAGAAACCTTTCCCGATCACACGGTGTACCATCTTCTGGGTTTCTCATGCATGTTTTCGATGTAGGAAGATGCCCTTGAACCTGGAGATTTGGGACCCATGGGATGGGTACCACGCAGTATTACTTTAAAGAGTCTGCGTTTGCTCACCCAACCTCACCAAACCTCTCAGCCCCAAGAGTGTCCACCGTTATGTCTCAATCAGCTGTGGGTCTAGATATGGTCAATCCAGGTGGCATCACAGCCCCTGAACGACTTTTTAAGAATTTCTCTCTCTTTCACTGTCTTTGTTTCACGGGTTTTTAAAAGTAATTGATTTTTATAATGGGGTTTACCTGCTTTTCACTGCTGTGATTTTGCCGCTTTACACCCACTTGACTCACTTTCAGAGAGATATCAATGCATAGGTTTCAAGATTCTTACTAGTCAGATATATTCTTGGGCGGTGAATAGGGGGTGCTGAGTCCAATTCCTTGAGCAAGGAGTAGGGCTTGTCTATTACATATTGGGTTTATGGAACGGTATCTGAGCTAATTTGAAACCCTTGTTGTATGCATCACCCCACCTCACCTTTCCCGTTAAGCAGCCATAGTGTGTTTTCTAAACGTGTGACTCTATTCTGTTTTGTAATTCAGTTCAAGGGTAGCGGTTTTTACATTCCCTCTATAAGTCATATCTTATGATAAGTGTCTTTTTCTGTGTGACTTATTTCACTTAGAATCGTCGTACCTAAATCCACTCATCATGCTGCTACTAGCCTTATGACGTTGATTTCATGGCTGAGTGATATTCCATTGTACATAAGGACCACAACTTCTTTATCCATTTTTCTCTTTCCTGGGATATTTAAGGTGTAACGAAGTGGAGATTCTTGTCAACAGAGCAGCCCTAAACTTTGGGGTGCCTGTGTCTTGCTGATTTTTACTTTTCCCAATTTATACGCCCATGAGTGGATGTGCCCTATGCTCCCTAAGCTGAGTTTTGTAGATGTTTCAGGACACACCGTGCACTTCTCCAGAGTGGCTGTTGGCAATTTACATCCCGCCCATCAGCGTAGCCAGGCTCCCGTTTCTCCATGGCCTGTCCTGCATTTCTGGTTTTGACACTTTATTCAGCATGGCCCTTTTGACCGATGGGAAGCGAGACTTCTTTGTAGCGCTGATTTGCCTTTCCAGGTTGCTTTGTTGGCCAAAAAGGGCGTATGCGTTTTTTCCTGAATATATTCAGGAAAAAACGCATACGCCCTTTTTGGCCAAGGGCATCATTGTCGAGGTTTTGCCGCCTTTCCTGTGCTTTAAAGGCGATTCGAATCTCCCTCCTGAAATCTGTTTCCTGCAATTCTGCCTTGCTTTCAAATCCTCTTCGTTTCCTTCCATCAATATATTTGTGGACGAGAGTCATCATTTATAAGTCTGCAGGTTTGCGAATTGCAGTGCCCCTGAGCGCCATTTTTCAACTCGCTTTCTTGGGCGCTGGCCGCAAAAGCGCAGGATTGCTTCAGGCCCTATTCAGGTCCCAGGCGGCATGCTGAGCCTGTGGTTAATTCTTCTTCTTGAGGGGAAAATAGAGTGACCTGTGCTGTCCCAACACCTAGAGCTAGTCTCTCATTGGTTCCCCCTCTTCCCGTTCATCCTCAGGACAAATTGCAACCTGTACGGAACAGGAGGTTAAAGGTGCTGATTCTCCAAGGAGGGAGATTGCTAGTAAAGCGGCTGGAATGGCGAACCCGAGCACAAGGAGCTGAGAAATGAGGTGCGTTTTAGAAACCTTTCCCGATCACACGGTGTACCATCTTCTGGGTTTCTCATGCATGTTTTCGATGTAGGAAGATGCCCTTGAACCTGGAGATTTGGGACCCATGGGATGGGTACCACGCAGTATTACTTTAAAGGGTCTGCGTTTGCTCACCCAACCTCACCAAACCTCTCAGCCCCAAGAGTGTCCACCCTTATGTCTCAATCAGCTGTGGGTCTAGATATGGTCAATCCAGGTGGCATTACAGCCGCTGAAAGAATTTTGTAAGAATTTCTCTCTCTTTCACTGTCTTTGTTTCACGGGTTTTTAAAAGTAATTGATTTTTATAATGGGGTTTACCTGCTTTTCACTGCTGTGATTTTGCCGCTTTACACCCACTTGACTCACTTTCAGAGAGATATCAATGCATAGGTTTCAAGATTCTTACTAGTCAGATATCTTCTTGGGCGGTGAATAGGGGGTGCTGAGTCCAATTCCTTGAGCAAGGAGTAGGGATTGTCTATTACATATTGGTTTTATGGAACGGTATCTGAGCTAATTTGAAACCCTTGTTGTATGCATCACCCCTCCTCACCTTTCCCGTTAAGCAGCCATAGTGTGTTTTCTAAACGTGTGATTCTATTCTGTTTTGTAATTCAGTTCAAGGGTAGCGGTTTTTACATTCCCTCTATAAGTCATATCTTATGATAAGTGTCTTTTTCTGTGTGACTTATTTCACTTAGAATCGTCGTACCTAAATCCAATCATCATGCTGCTACTAGCCTTATGACGTTGATTTCATGGCTGAGTGATATTCCATTGTACATAAGGACCACAACTTCTTTATCCATTTTTCTCTTTCCTGGGATATTTAAGGTGTAACGAAGTGGAGATTCTTGTCAACAGAGCAGCCCTAAACTTTGGGGTGCCTGTGTCTTTCTGATTTTTAGTTTTCCCAATTTATACGCCCATGAGTGGATGTGCCCTATGCTCCCTAAGCTCAGTTTTTTAGATGTTTCAGGACACACCGTGCACTTCTCCAGAGTGGATGTTGCCAATTTACATCCCGCCCATCAGCGTAGCCAGGCTCCCGTTTCTCCATGGCCTGTCCTGCATTTCTGGTTTTGACCCTTTATTCAGGATGGCCCTTTTGACCGATGGGAAGCGAGACTGCTTTGTAGCGCTGATTTGCCTTTCCAGGTTGCTTGGTTGGCCAAAAAGGGCGTTTGCGTTTTTTCCTGAATATATTCAGGAAAAAACGCATACGCCCTTTTTGGCCAAGGGCATCATTGTCGAGGTTTTGCCGCTTTTCCTGTGCTTTAAAGGCGATTCGAATCTCCCTCCTGAAATCTGTTTCCTGCAATTCTGCCTTGCTTTCAAATCCTCTTCGTTGCCTTCCCTCAATATATTCGTGGACGAGAGTCATCATTTATAAGTCTGCAGGTTTGTGAATTGCAGTGCCCCTGAGCGCCATTTTTCAACTCGCTTTCTTGGGCGCTGGCCGCAAAAGCGCAGGATTGCTTCAGGCCCTATTCTGGTCCCAGGCGGCAGGCTGAGCCTGTGGTTAATTCTTCTTCCTGATGGGAAAATAGAGTGACCTGTGCCTGTCCCAACACCTAGAGCTAGTCTCTCATTGGTTCCCCCTCTTCTCGTTCATCCTCAGGACAAATTGCAACCTGTACGGAACAGGAGGTTAAAGGTGCTGATTCTCCAAGGAGGGAGATTGCTAGTAAAGCGGCTGGAATGGCGAACCCGAGCACAAGGAGATGAGAAATGAGGTGCGTTTTAGAAACCTTTCCTGATCACACGGTGTACCATCTTCTGGGTTTCTCATGCATGTTTTTGATGTAGGAAGATGCCCTTGAACCTGGAGATTTGGGACCCATGGGATGGGTACCACGCAGTATTATTTTAAAGGGTCTGCGTTTGCTCACCCAACCTCACCAAAACTCTCAGCCCCAAGAGTGTCCACCCTTATGTCTCAATCAGCTGTGGGTCTAGATATGGTCAATCCAGGTGGCATTACAGCCGCTGAACGACTTTTGCAAGAATTTCTCTCTCTTTCACTGTCTTTGTTTCACGGGTTTTTAAAAGTAATTGATTTTTATAATGGGGTTTACCTGCTTTTCACTGCTGTGTTTTTGCTGCTTTACACCCACATGACTCACTTACAGAGAGATATCAATGCATAGGTTTTAAGATTCTTACTAGTCAGATATATTCTTGGGCGGTGAATAGGGGGTGCTGAGTCAAATTCATTGAGCAAGGAGTAGGTCTTGTCTATTACATAGTGCGTTTATGGAACGGTATCTGAGATAATTTGAAACCCTTGTTTTATGCATCACCCCACCTCACCTTTCCCGTTAAGCAGCCATAGTGTGTTTTCTAAACGTTGTGACTCTATTCTGTTTTGTAATTCAGTTCAAGGGTAGCGGTTTTTACATTCCCTCTATAAGTCATATCTTATGATAAGTGTCTTTTTCTGTGTGACTTATTTCACTTAGAATCGTCGTACCTAAATCCACTCATCATGCTGCTACTAGCCTTATGACGTTGATTTCATGGCTGAGTGATATTCCATTGTACATAAGGACCACAACTTCTTTATCCATTTTTCTCTTTCCTGGGATATTTAAGGTGTAACCAAGTGGAGGTTCTTGTCAACAGAGCAGACCTAAATTTTGGGGTGCCTGTGTCTTGCTGATTTTTAGTTTTCCCAATTTATACGCCCATGAGTGGATGTGCCCTATGCTCCCTAAGCTGAGTTTTGTAGATGTTTCAGGACACACCGTGCACTTCTCCAGAGTGGCTGTTGGCAATTTACATCCCGCCCATCAGCGTAGCCAGGCTCCCGTTTCTCCATGGCCTGTCCTGCATTTCTGGTTTTGACCCTTTATTCAGCATGGCCCTTTTGACCGATGGGAAGCGAGACTTCTTTGTAGCGCTGATTTGCCTTTCCAGGTTGCTTGGTTGGCCAAAAAGGGCGTATGCGTTTTTTCCTGAATATATTCAGGAAAAAACGCATACGCCCTTTTTGGCCAAGGGCATCATTGTCGAGGTTTTGCCGCTTTTCCTGTGCTTTAAAGGCGATTCGAATCTCCCTCCTGAAATCTGTTTCCTGCAATTCTGCCTTGCTTTCAAATCCTCTTCGTTGCCTTCCCTCAATATATTTGTGGACGAGAGTCATCATTTATAAGTCTGCAGGTTTGTGAATTGCAGTGCCCCTGAGCGCCATTTTTCAACTCGCTTTCTTGGGCGCTGGCCGCAAAAGCGCAGGATTGCTTCAGGCCCTATTCTGGTCCCAGGCGGCAGGCTGAGCCTGTGGTTAATTCTTCTTCCTGATGGGAAAATAGAGTGACCTCTGCCTCTCCCAACACCTAGAGCTAGTCTCTCATTGGTTCCCCCTCTTCCCTTTCATCCTCAGGACAAATTGCAAGCTGTACGGAACAGGAGGTTAAAGGTGCTGATTCTCCAAGGAGGGAGATTGCTAGTAAAGCGGCTGGAATGGCGAACCCGAGCACAAGGAGATGAGAAATGAGGTGCGTTTTAGAAACCTTTCCCGATCACACGGTGTACCATCTTCTGGGTTTCTCATGCATGTTTTCGATGTAGGAAGATGCCCTTGAACCTGGAGATTTGGGACCCATGGGATGGGTACCACGCAGTATTACTTTAAAGGGTCTGCGTTTGCTCACCCAACCTCACCAAACCTCTCAGCCCCAAGAGTGTCCAGCCTTATGTCTCAATCAGCTGTGGGTCTAGATATGGTCAATCCAGGTGGCATTACAGCCGCTGAAAGAATTTTGTAAGAATTTCTCTCTCTTTCACTGTCTTTGTTTCACGGGTTTTTAAAAGTAATTGATTTTTATAATGGGGTTTACCTGCTTTTCACTGCTGTGATTTTGCCGCTTTACACCCACTTGACTCACTTTCAGAGAGATATCAATGCATAGGTTTCAAGATTCTTACTAGTCAGATATATTCTTGGGCGGTGAATAGGGGGTGCTGAGTCCAATTCCTTGAGCAAGGAGTAGGGCTTGTCTATTACATATTGGGTTTATGGAACGGTATCTGAGCTAATGTGAAACCCTTGTTGTATGCATCACCCCACCTCACCTTTCCCGTTAAGCAGCCATAGTGTGTTTTCTAAACGTGTGACTCTATTCTGTTTTGTAATTCAGTTCAAGGGTAGCGGTTTTTACATTCCCTCTATAAGTGATATCTTATGATAAGTGTCTTTTTCTGTGTGACTTATTTCACTTAGAATCGTCGTACCTAAATCCAATCATCATGCTGCTACTAGCCTTATGACGTTGATTTCATGACTGAGTGATATTCCATTGTATATAAGGACCACAACTTCTTTATCCGTTTTTCTCTTTCCTGGGATATTTAAGGTGTAACCAAGTGGAGATTCTTGTCAACAGAGCAGCCCTAAACTTTGGGGTGCCTGTGTCTTTCTGATTTTTAGTTTTCCCAATTTATACGCCCATGAGTGGATGTGCCCTATGCTCCCTAAGCTCAGTTTTTTAGATGTTTCAGGACACACCGTGCACTTCTCCAGAGTGGATGTTGCCAATTTACATCCCGCCCATCAGCGTAGCCAGGCTCCCGTTTCTCCATGGCCTGTCCTGCATTTCTGGTTTTGACCCTTTATTCAGGATGGCCCTTTTGACCGATGGGAAGCGAGACTGCTTTGTAGCGCTGATTTGCCTTTCCAGGTTGCTTGGTTGGCCAAAAAGGGCGTTTGCGTTTTTTCCTGAATATATTCAGGAAAAAACGCATACGCCCTTTTTGGCCAAGGGCATCATTGTCGAGGTTTTGCCGCTTTTCCTGTGCTTTAAAGGCGATTCGAATCTCCCTCCTGAAATCTGTTTCCTGCAATTCTGCCTTGCTTTCAAATCCTCTTCGTTGCCTTCCCTCAATATATTCGTGGACGAGAGTCATCATTTATAAGTCTGCAGGTTTGTGAATTGCAGTGCCCCTGAGCTCCAGTTTTCAACTCGCTTTCTTGGGCGCTGGCCGCAAAAGCGCAGGATTGCTTCAGGCCCTATTCTGGTCCCAGGCGGCAGGCTGAGCCTGTGGTTAATTCTTCTTCCTGATGGGAAAATAGAGTGACCTGTGCCTGTCCCAACACCTAGAGCTAGTCTCTCATTGGTTCCCCCTCTTCTCGTTCATCCTCAGGACAAATTGCAACCTGTACGGAACAGGAGGTTAAAGGTGCTGATTCTCCAAGGAGGGAGATTGCTAGTAAAGCGGCTGGAATGGCGAACCCGAGCACAAGGAGATGAGAAATGAGGTGCGTTTTAGAAACCTTTCCTGATCACACGGTGTACCATCTTCTGGGTTTCTCATGCATGTTTTTGATGTAGGAAGATGCCCTTGAACCTGGAGATTTGGGACCCATGGGATGGGTACCACGCAGTATTATTTTAAAGGGTCTGCGTTTGCTCACCCAACCTCACCAAAACTCTCAGCCCCAAGAGTGTCCACCCTTATGTCTCAATCAGCTGTGGGTCTAGATATGGTCAATCCAGGTGGCATTACAGCCGCTGAACGACTTTTGTAAGAATTTCTCTCTCTTTCACTGTCTTTGTTTCACGGGTTTTTAAAAGTAATTGATTTTTATAATGGGGTTTACCTGCTTTTCACTACTGTGTTTTTGCTGCTTTACACCCACATGACTCACTTACAGAGAGATATCAATGCATAGGTTTTAAGATTCTTACTAGTCAGATATATTCTTGGGCGGTGAATAGGGGGTGCTGAGTCAAATTCATTGAGCAAGGAGTAGGTCTTGTCTATTACATAGTGCGTTTATGGAACGGTATCTGAGATAATTTGAAACCCTTGTTTTATGCATCACCCCACCTCACCTTTCCCGTTAAGCAGCCATAGTGTGTTTTCTAAACGTTGTGACTCTATTCTGTTTTGTAATTCAGTTCAAGGGTAGCGGTTTTTACATTCCCTCTATAAGTGATATCTTATGATAAGTGTCTTTTCCTGTCTGACTTATGTCACTTAGAATCGTCGTACCTAAATCCACTCATCATGCTGCTACTAGCCTTATGACGTTGATTTCATGGCTGAGTGATATTCCATTGTACATAAGGACCAAAACTTCTTTATCCATTTTTCTCTTTCCTGGGATATTTAAGGTGTAATGAAGTGGAGGTTCTTGTCTACAGAGCAGCCCTAAAATTTGGGGTGCCTGTGTCTTGCTGATTTTTAGTTTTCCCAATTTATACGCCCATGAGTGGAAGTGCCCTATGCTCCCTAAGCTGAGTTTTTTAAATGTTTCAGGACACACTGTGCACTTCTCCAGAGTGGCTCTTGGCAATTTACATCCCGCCCATCAGCGTAGCCAGGCTCCCGTTTCTCCATGGCCTGTCCTGCATTTCTGGTTTTGACACTTTATTCAGCATGGCCCTTTTGACCGATGGGAAGCGAGACTTCTTTGTAGCGCTGATTTGCCTTTCCAGGTTGCTTGGTTGGCCAAAAAGGGCGTATGCGTTTTTTCCTGAATATATTCAGGAAAAAACGCATACGCCCTTTTTGGCCAAGGGCATCATTGTCGAGGATTTGCCGCTTTTCCTGTGCTTTAAAGGCGATTCGAATCTCCCTCCTGAAATCTGTTTCCTGCAATTCTGCCTTGCTTTCAAATCCTCTTCGTTTCGTTCCATCAATATATTTGTGGACGAGAGTCATCATTTATAAGTCTGCAGGTTTGTGAATTGCAGTGCCCCTGAGCGCCATTTTTCAACTCGCTTTCTTGGGCGCTGGCCGCAAAAGCGCAGGATTGCTTCAGGCCCTATTCTGGTCCCAGGCGGCATGATGAGCCTGTGGTTAATTCTTCTTCTTGAGGGGAAAATAGAGTGACCTGTGCCTGTCCCAACACCTAGAGCTAGTCTCTCATTGGTTCCCCCTCTTCCCGTTCATCCTCAGGACAAATTGCAACCTGTACGGAACAGGAGGTTAAAGGTGCTGATTCTCCAAGGAGGGAGATTGCTAGTAAAGCGGCTGGAATGGCGAACCCAAGCACAAGGAGATGAGAAATGAGGTGCGTTTTAGAAACCTTTCCCGATCACACGGTGTACCATCTTCTGGGTTTCTCATGAATGTTTTCGGTGTAGGAAGATGCCCTTGAACCTGGAGATTTGGGACCCATGGGATGGGTACCACGCAGTATTACTTTATAGGGTCTGCGTTTGCTCACCCAACCTCACCAAACCTCTCAGCCCCAAGAGTGTCCACCCTTATGTCTCAATCAGCTGTGGGTCTAGATGTGGTCAATCCAGGTGGCATCACAGCCCCTGAATGACTTTTTAAGAATTTCTCTCTCTTTCACTGTCTTTGTTTCACGGGTTTTTAAAAGTAATTGATATTTATAATGGGGTTTACCTGCTTTTCACTCCTGTGTTTTTGCCGCTTTACACCCACTTGACTCACTTACAGAGAGATATCAATGCATAGGTTTTAAGATTCTTACTATTCAGATATATTCGTGGGCGGTGAATAGGGGGTGTTGAGTCCAATTCATTGAGCAAGGAGTAGGTCTTGTCTATTACATATTGGGTTTATGGAACGGTATGTCAGATAATTTGAAACCCTTGTTTTATGAATCACCCCACCTCACCTTTCCCGTTAAGCAGCCATAGTGTGTTTTCTAAACGTGTGACTCTATTCTGTTTTGTAATTCAGTTCAAGGGTAGCGGTTTTTACATTCCCTCTATAAGTCATATCTTATGATAAGTGTCTTTTTCTGTGTGACTTATTTCACTTAGAATCGTCGTACCTAAATCCACTCATCATGCTGCTACTAGCCTTATGACGTTGATTTCATGGCTGAGTGATATTCCATTGTACATAAGGACCACAACTTCTTTATCCATTTTTCTCTTTCCTGGGATATTTAAGGTGTAACCAAGTGGAGGTTCTTGTCAACAGAGCAGACCTAAATTTTGGGGTGCCTGTGTCTTGCTGATTTTTAGTTTTCCCAATTTATACGCCCATGAGTGGATGTGTCCTATGCTCCCTAAGCTGAGTTTTGTAGATGTTTCAGGACACACCGTGCACTTCTCCAGAGTGGCTGTTGGCAATTTACATCCCGCCCATCAGCGTAGCCAGGCTCCCGTTTCTCCATGGCCTGTCCTGCATTTCTGGTTTTGACACTTTATTCAGCATGGCCCTTTTGACCGATGGGAAGCGAGACTTCTTTGTAGCGCTGATTTGCCTTTCCAGGTTGCTTGGTTGGCCAAAAAGGGCGTATGCGTTTTTTCCTGAATATATTCAGGAAAAAACGCATACGCCCTTTTTGGCCAAGGGCATCATTGTCGAGGTTTTGCCGCTTTTTCTGTGCTTTAAAGGCGATTCGAATCTCCCTCCTGAAATGTGTTTCCTGCAATTCTGCTTTGCTTTCAAATCCTCTTCGTTTCCTTCCATCAATATATTTGTGGACGAGAGTCATCATTTATAAGTCTGCAGGTTTGTGAATTGCAGTGCCCCTGAGCGCCATTTTTCAACTCGCTTTCTTGGGCGCTGGCCGCAAAAGCGCAGGATTGCTTCAGGCCCTATTCTGGTCCCAGGCGGCAGGCTGAGCCTGTGGTTAATTCTTCTTCCTGTTGGGAAAATAGAGTGACCTCTGCCTATCCCAACACCTAGAGCTAGTCTCTCATTGGTTCCCCCTCTTCCCTTTCATCCTCAGGACAAATTGCAAGCTGTACGGAACAGGAGGTTAAAGGTGCTGATTCTCCAAGGAGGGAGATTGCTAGTAAAGCGGCTGGAATGGCGAACCCGAGCACAAGGAGCTGAGAAATGAGGTGCGTTTTAGAAACCTTTCCCGATCACACGGTGTACCATCTTCTGGGTTTCTCATGAATGTTTTCGATGTAGGAAGATGCCCTTGAACCTGGAGATTTGGGACCCATGGGATGGGTACCACGCAGTATTACTTTAAAGGGTCTGCGTTTGCTCACCCAACCTCACCAAACCTCTCAGCCCCAAGAGTGTCCACCCTTATGTCTCAATCAGCTGTGGGTCTAGATATGGTCAATCCAGGTGGCATTACAGCCGCTGAAAGAATTTTGTAAGAATTTCTCTCTCTTTCACTGTCTTTGTTTCACGGGTTTTTAAAAGTAATTGATTTTTATAATGGGGTTTACCTGCTTTTCACTGCTGTGATTTTGCCGCTTTACACCCACTTGACTCACTTTCAGAGAGATATCAATGCATAGGTTTCAAGATTCTTACTAGTCAGATATCTTCCTGGGCGGTGAATAGGGGGTGCTGAGTCCAATTCCTTGAGCAAGGAGTAGGGATTGTCTATTACGTATTGGTTTTATGGAACGGTATCTGAGCTAATTTGAAACCCTTGTTGTATGCATCACCCCACCTCACCTTTCCCGTTAAGCAGCCATAGTGTGTTTTCTAAACGTGTGATTCTATTCTGTTTTGTAATTCAGTTCAAGGGTAGCGGTTTTTACATTCCCTCTATAAGTCATATCTTATGATAAGTGTCTTTTTCTGTGTGACTTATTTCACTTAGAATCGTCGTACCTAAATCCACTCATCATGCTGCTACTAGCCTTATGACGTTGATTTCATGGCTGGGTGATATTCCATTGTACATAAGGACCACCACTTCTTTATCCATTTTTCTCTTTCCTGGGATATTTAAGGTGTAACGAAGTGGAGATTCTTGTCAACAGAGCAGCCCTAAACTTTGGGGTGCCTGTGTCTTGCTGATTTTTAGTTTTCTCAATTTATACGCCCATGAGTGGATGTGCGCTATGCTCCCTAAGCTGAGTTTTTTAGATGTTTCAGGACACACCGTGCACTTCTCCAGAGTGGCTGTTGGCAATTTACATCCCGCCCATCAGCGTAGCCAGGCTCCCGTTTCTCCATGGCCTGTCCTGCATTTCTGGTTTTGACACTTTATTCAGCATGGCCCTTTTGACCGATGGGAAGCGAGACTTCTTTGTAGCGCTGATTTGCCTTTACAGGTTGCTTGGTTGGCCAAAAAGGGCGTATGCGTTTTTTCCTGAATATATTCAGGAAAAAACGCATACGCCCTTTTTGGCCAAGGGCATCATTGTCGAGGTTTTGCCGGTTTTCCTGTGCTTTAAAGGCGATTCGAATCTCCCTCCTGAAATCTGTTTCCTGCAATTCTGCCTTGCTTTCAAATCCTCTTCGTTGCCTTCCCTCAATATATTTGTGGACGAGAGTCATCATTTATAAGTCTGCAGGTTTGTGAATTGCAGTGCCCCTGAGCGCCATTTTTCAACTCGCTTTCTTGGGCGCTGGCCGCAAAAGCGCAGGATTGCTTCAGGCCCTATTCTGGTCCCAGGCGGCAGGCTGAGCCTGTGGTTAATTCTTCTTCCTGATGGGAAAATAGAGTGACCTCTGCCTCTCCCAACACCTAGAGCTAGTCTCTCATTGGTTCCCCCTCTTCCCTTTCATCCTCAGGACAAATTGCAAGCTGTACGGAACAGGAGGTTAAAGGTGCTGATTCTCCAAGGAGGGAGATTGCTAGTAAAGCGGCTGGAATGGCGAACCCGAGCACAAGGAGATGAGAAATGAGGTGCGTTTTAGAAACCTTTCCCGATCACACGGTGTACCATCTTCTGGGTTTCTCATGCATGTTTTCGATGTAGGAAGATGCCCTTGAACCTGGAGATTTGGGACCCATGGGATGGGTACCACGCAGTATTACTTTAAAGGGTCTGCGTTTGCTCACCCAACCTCACCAAACCTCTCAGCCCCAAGAGTGTCCACCCTTATGTCTCAATCAGCTGTGGGTCTAGATATGGTCAATCCAGGTGGCATTACAGCCGCTGAAAGAATTTTGTAAGAATTTCTCTCTCTTTCACTGTCTTTGTTTCACGGGTTTTTAAAAGTAATTGATTTTTATAATGGGGTTTACCTGCTTTTCACTGCTGTGATTTTGCCGCTTTACACCCACTTGACTCACTTTCAGAGAGATATCAATGCATAGGTTTCAAGATTCTTACTAGTCAGATATATTCTTGGGCGGTGAATAGGGGGTGCTGAGTCCAATTCCTTGAGCAAGGAGTAGGGCTTGTCTATTACATATTGGGTTTATGGAACGGTATCTGAGCTAATTTGAAACCCTTGTTGTATGCATCACCCCACCTCACCTTTCCCGTTAAGCAGCCATAATGTGTTTTCTAAACGTGTGACTCTATTCTGTTTTGTAATTCAGTTCAAGGGTAGCGGTTTTTACATTCCCTCTATAAGTCATATCTTATGATAAGTGTCTTTTTCTGTTGACTTATTTCACTTAGAATCGTCGTACCTAAATCCACTCATCATGCTGCTACTAGCCTTATGACGTTGATTTCATGGCTGAGTGATATTCCATTGTACATAAGGACCACCACTTCTTTATCCATTTTTCTCTTTCCTGGGATATTTAAGGTGTAACGAAGTGGAGATTCTTGTCAACAGAGCAGCCCTAAACTTTGGGGTGCCTGTGTCTTGCTGATTTTTAGTTTTCTCAATTTATACGCCCATGAGTGGATGTGCCCTATGCTCCCTAAGCTGAGTTTTTTAGATGTTTCAGGACACACCGTGCACTTCTCCAGAGTGGCTCTTGGCAATTTACATCCCGCCCATCAGCGTAGCCAGGCTCCCGTTTCTCCATGGCCTGTCCTGCATTTCTGGTTTTGACACTTTATTCAGCATGGCCCTTTTGACCGATGGGAAGCGAGACTTCTTTGTAGCGCTGATTTGCCTTTCCAGGTTGCTTGGTTGGCCAAAAAGGGCGTATGCGTTTTTTCCTGAATATATTCAGGAAAAAACGCATACGCCCTTTTTGGCCAAGGGCATCATTGTCGAGGTTTTGCCGCTTTTCCTGTGCTTTAAAGGCGATTCGAATCTCCCTCCTGAAATCTGTTTCCTGCAATTCTGCCTTGCTTTCAAATCCTCTTCGTTTCCTTCCCTCAATATATTTGTGGACGAGAGTCATCATTTATAAGTCTGCAGGTTTGTGAATTGCAGTGCCCCTGAGCGCCATTTTTCAACTCGCTTTCTTGGGCGCTGGCCGCAAAAGCGCAGGATTGCTTCAGGCCCTATTCTGGTCCCAGGCGGCATGCTGAGCCTGTGGTTAATTCTTCTTCTTGAGGGGAAAATAGAGTGACCTGTGCCTGTCCCAACACCTAGAGCTAGTCTCTCATTGGTTCCCCCTCTTCCCGTTCATCCTCAGCACAAATTGCAACCTGTACGGAACAGGAGGTTAAAGGTGCTGATTCTCCAAGGAGGGAGATTGCTAGTAAAGCGGCTGGAATGGCGAACCCAAGCACAAGGAGATGAGAAATGAGGTGCGTTTTAGAAACCTTTCCCGATCACACGGTGTACCATCTTCTGGGTTTCTCATGAATGTTTTCGATGTAGGAAGATGCCCTTGAACCTGGAGATTTGGGACCCATGGGATGGGTACCACGCAGTATTACTTTATAGGGTCTGCGTTTGCTCACCCAACCTCACCAAACCTCTCAGCCCCAAGAGTGTCCACCCTTATGTCTCAATCAGCTGTGGGTCTAGATGTGGTCAATCCAGGTGGCATCACAGCCCCTGAATGACTTTTTAAGAATTTCTCTCTCTTTCACTGTCTTTGTTTCACGGGTTTTTAAAAGTAATTGATATTTATAATGGGGTTTACCTGCTTTTCACCCCTGTGTTTTTGCCGCTTTACACCCACTTGACTCACTTACAGAGAGATATCAATGCATAGGTTTTAAGATTCTTACTATTCAGATATATTCGTGGGCGGTGAATAGGGGGTGTTGAGTCCAATTCATTGAGCAAGGAGTAGGTCTTGTCTATTACATATTGGGTTTATGGAACGGTATGTCAGATAATTTGAAACCCTTGTTTTATGAATCACCCCACCTCACCTTTCCCGTTAAGCAGCCATAGTGTGTTTTCTAAACGTGTGACTCTATTCTGTTTTGTAATTCAGTTCAAGGGTAGCGGTTTTTACATTCCCTCTATAAGTCATATCTTATGATAAGTGTCTTTTTCTGTGTGACTTATTTCACTTAGAATCGTCGTACCTAAATCCACTCATCATGCTGCTACTAGCCTTATGACGTTGATTTCATGGCTGAGTGATATTCCATTGTACATAAGGACCACAACTTCTTTATCCATTTTTCTCTTTCCTGGGATATTTAAGGTGTAACCAAGTGGAGGTTCTTGTCAACAGAGCAGACCTAAATTTTGGGGTGCCTGTGTCTTGCTGATTTTTAGTTTTCCCAATTTATACTCCCATGAGTGGATGTGCCCTATGCTCCCTAAGCTGAGTTTTGTAGATGTTTCAGGACACACCGTGCACTTCTCCAGAGTGGCTGTTGGCAATTTACATCCCGCCCATCAGCGTAGCCAGGCTCCCGTTTCTCCATGGCCTGTCCTGCATTTCTGGTTTTGACACTTTATTCAGCATGGCCCTTTTGACCGATGGGAAGCGAGACTTCTTTGTAGCGCTGATTTGCCTTTCCAGGTTGCTTGGTTGGCCAAAAAGGGCGTATGCGTTTTTTCCTGAATATATTCAGGAAAAAACGCATACGCCCTTTTTGGCCAAGGGCATCATTGTCGAGGTTTTGCCGCCTTTCCTGTGCTTTAAAGGCGATTCGAATCTCCCTCCTGAAATCTGTTTCCTGCAATTCTGCCTTGCTTTCAAATCCTCTTCGTTTCCTTCCATCAATATATTTGTGGACGAGAGTCATCATTTATAAGTCTGCAGGTTTGTGAATTGCAGTGCCCCTGAGCGCCATTTTTCAACTCGCTTTCTTGGGCGCTGGCCGCAAAAGCGCAGGATTGCTTCAGGCCCTATTCTGGTCCCAGGCGGCAGGCTGAGCCTGTGGTTAATTCTTCTTCTTGAGGGGAAAATAGAGTGACCTGTGCCTGTCCCAACACCTAGAGCTAGTCTCTCATTGGTTCCCCCTCTTCCCGTTCATCCTCAGCACAAATTGCAACCTGTACGGAACAGGAGGTTAAAGGTGCTGATTCTCCAAGGAGGGAGATTGCTAGTAAAGCGGCTGGAATGGCGAACCCAAGCACAAGGAGATGAGAAATGAGGTGCGTTTTAGAAACCTTTCCCGATCACACGGTGTACCATCTTCTGGGTTTCTCATGAATGTTTTCGATGTAGGAAGATGCCCTTGAACCTGGAGATTTGGGACCCATGGGATGGGTACCACGCAGTATTACTTTATAGGGTCTGCGTTTGCTCACCCAACCTCACCAAACCTCTCAGCCCCAAGAGTGTCCACCCTTATGTCTCAATCAGCTGTGGGTCTAGATGTGGTCAATCCAGGTGGCATCACAGCCCCTGAATGACTTTTTAAGAATTTCTCTCTCTTTCACTGTCTTTGTTCCACGGGTTTTTAAAAGTAATTGATATTTATAATGGGGTTTACCTGCTTTTCACTCCTGTGTTTTTGCCGCTTTACACCCACTTGACTCACTTACAGAGAGATATCAATGCATAGGTTTTAAGATTCTTACTATTCAGATATATTCGTGGGCGGTGAATAGGGGGTGTTGAGTCCAATTCATTGAGCAAGGAGTAGGTCTTGTCTATTACATATTGGGTTTATGGAACGGTATGTCATATAATTTGAAACCCTTGTTTTATGAATCACCCCACCTCACCTTTCCCGTTAAGCAGCCATAGTGTGTTTTCTAAACGTGTGACTCTATTCTGTTTTGTAATTCAGTTCAAGGGTAGCGGTTTTTACATTCCCTCTATAAGTCATATCTTATGATAAGTGTCTTTTTCTGTGTGACTTATTTCACTTAGAATCGTCGTACCTAAATCCACTCATCATGCTGCTACTAGCCTTATGACGTTGATTTCATGGCTGAGTGATATTCCATTGTACATAAGGACCACAACTTCTTTATCCATTTTTCTCTTTCCTGGGATATTTAAGGTGTAACCAAGTGGAGGTTCTTGTCAACAGAGCAGCCCTAAATTTTGGGGTGCCTGTGTCTTGCTGATTTTTAGTTTTCCCAATTTATACGCCCATGAGTGGATGTGCCCTATGCTCCCTAAGCTGAGTTTTGTAGATGTTTCAGGACACACCGTGCACTTCTCCAGAGTGGCTGTTGGCAATTTACATCCCGCCCATCAGCGTAGCCAGGCTCCCGTTTCTCCATGGCCTGTCCTGCATTTCTGGTTTTGACACTTTATTCAGCATGGCCCTTTTGACCGATGGGAAGCGAGACTTCTTTGTAGCGCTGATTTGCCTTTCCAGGTTGCTTGGTTGGCCAAAAAGGGCGTATGCGTTTTTTCCTGAATATATTCAGGAAAAAACGCATACGCCCTTTTTGCCCAAGGGCATCATTGTCGAGGTTTTGCCGCCTTTCCTGTGCTTTAAAGGCGATTCGAATCTCCCTCCTGAAATCTGTTTCCTGCAATTCTGCCTTGCTTTCAAATCCTCTTCGTTTCCTTCCATCAATATATTTGTGGACGAGAGTCATCATTTATAAGTCTGCAGGTTTGTGAATTGCAGTGCCCCTGAGCGCCATTTTTCAACTCGCTTTCTTGGGCGCTGGCCGCAAAAGCGCAGGATTGCTTCAGGCCCTATTCTGGTCGCAGGCGGCATGCTGAGCCTGTGGTTAATTCTCCTTCTTGAGGGGAAAATAGAGTGACCTGTGCCTGTCCCAACACCTAGAGCTAGTCTCTCATTGGTTCCCCCTCTTCCCATTCATCCTCAGGACAAATTGCAACCTGTACGGAACAGGAGGTTAAAGGTGCTGATTCTCCAAGGAGGGAGATTGCTAGTAAAGCGGCTGGAATGGCGAACCCAAGCACAAGGAGATGAGAAATGAGGTGCGTTTTAGAAACCTTTCCCGATCACACGGTGTACCATCTTCTGGGTTTCTCATGAATGTTTTCGATGTAGGAAGATGCCCTTGAACCTGGAGACTTGGGACCCATGGGATGGGTACCACGCAGTATTACTTTATAGGGTCTGCGTTTGCTCACCCAACCTCACCAAACCTCTCAGCCCCAAGAGTGTCCACCCTTATGTCTCAATCAGCTGTGGGTCTAGATGTGGTCAATCCAGGTGGCATCACAGCCCCTGAACGACTTTTTAAGAATTTCTCTCTCTTTCACTGTCTTTGTTTCACGGGTTTTTAAAAGTAATTGATATTTATAATGGGGTTTACCTGCTTTTCACTCCTGTGTTTTTGCCGCTTTACACCCACTTGACTCACTTACAGAGAGATATCAATGCATAGGTTTTAAGATTCTTACAATTCAGATATATTCGTGGGCGGTGAATAGGGGGTGTTGAGTCCAATTCATTGAGCAAGGAGTAGGTCTTGTCTATTACATATTGGGTTTATGGAACGGTATCTCAGATAATTTGAAACCCTTGTTTTATGAATCACCCCACCTCACCTTTCCCGTTAAGCAGCCATAGTGTGTTTTCTAAACGTGTGACTCTATTCTGTTTTGTAATTCAGTTCAAGGGTAGCGGTTTTTACATTCCCTCTATAAGTCATATCTTATGATAAGTGTCTTTTTCTGTGTGACTTATTTCACTTAGAATCGTCGTACCTAAATCCACTCATCATGCTGCTACTAGCCTTATGACGTTGATTTCATGGCTGAGTGATATTCCATTGTACATAAGGACCACAACTTCTTTATCCATTTTTCTCTTTCCTGGGATATTTAAGGTGTAACCAAGTGGAGGTTCTTGTCAACAGAGCAGACCTAAATTTTGGGGTGCCTGTGTCTTGCTGATTTTTAGTTTTCCCAATTTATACGCCCATGAGTGGATGTGCCCTATGCTCCCTAAGCTGAGTTTTGTAGATGTTTCAGGACACACCGTGCACTTCTCCAGAGTGGCTGTTGGCAATTTACATCCCGCCCATCAGCGTAGCCAGGCTCCCGTTTCTCCATGGCCTGTCCTGCATTTCTGGTTTTGACACTTTATTCAGCATGGCCCTTTTGACCGATGGGAAGCGAGACTTCTTTGTAGCGCTGATTTGCCTTTCCAGGTTGCTTGGTTGGCCAAAAAGGGCGTATGCGTTTTTTCCTGAATATATTCAGGAAAAAACGCATACGCCCTTTTTGGCCAAGGGCAGCATTGTCGAGGTTTTGCCGCTTTTCCTGTGCTTTAAATGCGATTCGAATCTCCCTCCTGAAATCTGTTTCCTGCAATTCTGCCTTGCTTTCAAATCCTCTTCGTTTCCTTCCATCAATATATTTGTGGACGAGAGTCATCATTTATAAGTCTGCAGGTTTGTGAATTGCAGTGCCCCTGAGCGCCATTTTTCAACTCGCTTTCTTGGGCGCTGGCCGCAAAAGCGCAGGATTGCTTCAGGCCCTATTCTGGTCCCAGGCGGCAGGCTGAGCCTGTGGTTAATTCTTCTTCCTGTTGGGAAAATAGAGTGACCTCTGCCTAACCCAACACCTAGAGATAGTCTCACATTGGTTCCCCCTCTTCCCTTTCATCCTCAGGACAAATTGCAAGCTGTACGGAACAGGAGGTTAAAGGTGCTGATTCTCCAAGGAGGGAGATTGCTAGTAAAGCGGCTGGAATGGCGAACCCGAGCACAAGGAGCTGAGAAATGAGGTGCGTTTTAGAAACCTTTCCCGATCACACGGTGTACCATCTTCTGGGTTTCTCATGCATGTTTTCGATGTAGGAAGATGCCCTTGAACCTGGAGATTTGGGACCCATGGGATGGGTACCACGCAGTATTAATTTAAAGGGTCTGCGTTTGCTCACCCAACCTCACCAAACCTCTCAGCCCCAAGAGTGTCCACCCTTATGTCTCAATCAGCTGTGGGTCTAGATATGGTCAATCCAGGTGGCATTACAGCCGCTGAAAGAATTTTGTAAGAATTTCTCTCTCTTTAACTGTCTTTGTTTCACGGGTTTTTAAAAGTAATTGATTTTTATAATGGGGTTTACCTGCTTTTCACTGCTGTGATTTTGCCGCTTTACACCCACTTGACTCACTTTCAGAGAGATATCAATGCATAGGTTTCAAGATTCTTACTAGTAAGATATCTTCTTGGGCGGTGAATAGGGGGTGCTGAGTCCAATTCCTTGAGCAAGGAGTAGGGATTGTCTATTACATATTGGTTTTATGGAACGGTATCTGAGCTAATTTGAAACCCTTGTTGTATGCATCACCCCTCCTCACCTTTCCCGTTAAGCAGCCATAGTGTGTTTTCTAAACGTGTGATTCTATTCTGTTTTGTAATTCAGTTCAAGGGTAGCGGTTTTTACATTCCCTCTATAAGTCATATCTTATGATAAGTGTCTTTTTCTGTGTGACTTATTTCACTTAGAATCGTCGTACCTAAATCCACTCATCATGCTGCTACTAGCCTTATGACGTTGATTTCATGGCTGAGTGATATTCCATTGTACATAAGGACCACCACTTCTTTATCCATTTTTCTCTTTCCTGGGATATTTAAGGTGTAACGAAGTGGAGATTCTTGTCAACAGAGCAGCCCTAAACTTTGGGGTGCCTGTGTCTTGCTGATTTTTAGTTTTCTCAATTTATACGCCCATGAGTGGATGTGCCCTATGCTCCCTAAGCTGAGTTTTTTAGATGTTTCAGGACACACCGTGCACTTCTCCAGAGTGGCTGTTGGCAATTTACATCCCGCCCATCAGCGTAGCCAGGCTCCCGTTTCTCCATGGCCTGTCCTGCATTTCTGGTTTTGACCCTTTATTCAGCATGGCCCTTTTGACCGATGGGAAGCGAGACTTCTTTGTAGCGCTGATTTGCCTTTCCAGGTTGCTTGGTTGGCCAAAAAGGGCGTATGCGTTTTTTCCTGAATATATTCAGGAAAAAACGCATACGCCCTTTTTGGCCAAGGGCATCATTGTCGAGGTTTTGCCGCTTTTCCTGTGCTTTAAAGGCGATTCGAATCTCCCTCCTGAAATCTGTTTCCTGCAATTCTGCCTTGCTTTCAAATCCTCTTCGTTGCCTTCCCTCAATATATTTGTGGACGAGAGTCATCATTTATAAGTCTGCAGGTTTGTGAATTGCAGTGCCCCTGATCGCCATTTTTCAACTCGCTTTCTTGGGCGCTGGCCGCAAAAGCGCAGGATTGCTTCAGGCCCTATTCTGGTCCCAGGCGGCAGGCTGAGACTGTGGTTAATTCTTCTTCCTGTTGGGAAAATAGAGTGACCTCTGCCTCTCCCAACACCTAGAGCTAGTCTCTCATTGGTTCCCCCTCTTCCCTTTCATCCTCAGGACAAATTGCAAGCTGTACGGAACAGGAGGTCAAAGGTGCTGATTCTCCAAGGAGGGAGATTGCTAGTAAAGCGGCTGGAATGGCGAACCCGAGCACAAGGAGATGAGAAATGAGGTGCGTTTTAGAAACCTTTCCCGATCACACGGTGTACCATCTTCTGGGTTTCTCATGCATGTTTTCGATGTAGGAAGATGCCCTTGAACCTGGAGATTTGGGACCCATGGGATGGGTACCACGCAGTATTACTTTATAGGGTCTGCGTTTGCTCACCCAACCTCACCAAACCTCTCAGCCCCAAGAGTGTCCACCCTTATGTCTCAATCAGCTGTGGGTCTAGATATGGTCAATGCAGGTGGCATCACAGCCCCTGAACGACTTTTTAAGAATTTCTCTCTCTTTCACTGTCTTTGTTTCACGGGTTTTTAAAAGTAATTGATTTTTATAATGGGGTTTACCTGCTTTTCACTGCTGTGTTTTTGCCGCTTTACACCCACTTGACTCACTTACAGAGAGATATCAATGCATAGGTTTTAAGATTCTTACTAGTCAGATATATTCTTGGGCGGTGAATAGGGGGTGTTGAGTCCAATTCATTGAGGAAGGAGTAGGGCTTGTCTATTACATATTGGGTTTATGGAACGGTATCTGAGCTAATGTGAAACCCTTGTTGTATGCATCACCCCACCTCACCTTTCCCGTTAAGCAGCCATAGTGTGTTTTCTAAACGTGTGACTCTATTCTGTTTTGTAATTCAGTTCAAGGGTAGCGGTTTTTACATTCCCTCTATAAGTGATATCTTATGATAAGTGTCTTTTTCTGTGTGACTTATTTCACTTAGAATCGTCGTACCTAAATCCACTCATCATGCTGCTACTAGCCTTATGACGTTGATTTCATGGCTGAGTGATATTCCATTGTACATAAGGACCACCACTTCTTTATCCATTTTTCTCTTTCCTGGGATATTTAAGGTGTAACGAAGTGGAGATTCTTGTCAACAGAGCAGCCCTAAACTTTGGGGTGCCTGTGTCTTGCTGATTTTTAGTTTTCTCAATTTATACGCCCATGAGTGGATGTGCCCTATGCTCCCTAAGCTGAGTTTTTTAGATGTTTCAGGACACACCGTGCACTTCTCCAGAGTGGCTGTTGGCAATTTACATCCCGCCCATCAGCGTAGCCAGGCTCCCGTTTCTCCATGGCCTGTCCTGCATTTCTGGTTTTGACCCTTTATTCAGCATGGCCCTTTTGACCGATGGGAAGCGAGACTGCTTTGTAGCGCTGATTTGCCTTTCCAGGTTGCTTGGTTGGCCAAAAAGGGCGTATGCGTTTTTTCCTGAATATATTCAGGAAAAAACGCATACGCCCTTTTTGGCCAAGGGCATCATTGTCGAGGTTTTGCCGCTTTTCCTGTGCTTTAAAGGCGATTCGAATCTCCCTCCTGAAATCTGTTTCCTGCAATTCTGCCTTGCTTTCAAATCCTCTTCGTTGCCTTCCCTCAATATATTCGTGGACGAGAGTCATCATTTATAAGTCTGCAGGTTTGTGAATTGCAGTGCCCCTGAGCTCCAGTTTTCAACTCGCTTTCTTGGGCGCTGGCCGCAAAAGCGCAGGATTGCTTCAGGCCCTATTCTGGTCCCAGGCGGCAGGCTGAGCCTGTGGTTAATTCTTCTTCCTGATGGGAAAATAGAGTGACCTGTGCCTGTCCCAACACCTAGAGCTAGTCTCTCATTGGTTCCCCCTCTTCTCGTTCATCATCAGGACAAATTGCAACCTGTACGGAACAGGAGGTTAAAGGTGCTGATTCTCCAAGGAGGGAGATTGCTAGTAAAGCGGCTGGAATGGCGAACCCGAGCACAAGGAGATGAGAAATGAGGTGCGTTTTAGAAACCTTTCCTGATCACACGGTGTACCATCTTCTGGGTTTCTCATGCATGTTTTTGATGTAGGAAGATGCCCTTGAACCTGGAGATTTGGGACCCATGGGATGGGTACCACGCAGTATTACTTTAAAGGGTCTGCGTTTGCTCACCCAACCTCACCAAAACTCTCAGCCCCAAGAGTGTCCACCCTTATGTCTCAATCAGCTGTGGGTCTAGATATGGTCAATCCAGGTGGCATTACAGCCGCTGAACGACTTTTGTAAGAATTTCTCTCTCTTTCACTGTCTTTGTTTCACGGGTTTTTAAAAGTAATTGATTTTTATAATGGGGTTTACCTGCTTTTCACTGCTGTGTTTTTGCTGCTTTACACCCACATGACTCACTTACAGAGAGATATCAATGCATAGGTTTTAAGATTCTTACTAGTCAGATATATTCTTGGGCGGTGAATAGGGGGTGCTGAGTCAAATTCATTGAGCAAGGAGTAGGTCTTGTCTATTACATAGTGCGTTTATGGAACGGTATCTGAGATAATTTGAAACCCTTGTTTTATGCATCACCCCACCTCACCTTTCCCGTTAAGCAGCCATAGTGTGTTTTCTAAACGTTGTGACTCTATTCTGTTTTGTAATTCAGTTCAAGGGTAGCGGTTTTTACATTCCCTCTATAAGTGATATCTTATGATAAGTGTCTTTTCCTGTCTGACTTATCTCACTTAGAATCGTCGTACCTAAATCCACTCATCATGCTGCTACTAGCCTTATGACGTTGATTTCATGGCTGAGTGATATTCCATTGTACATAAGGACTAAAACTTCTTTATCCATTTTTCTCTTTCCTGGGATATTTAAGGTGTAATGAAGTGGAGGTTCTTGTCTACAGAGCAGCCCTAAAATTTGGGGTGCCTGTGTCTTGCTGATTTTTAGTTTTCCCAATTTATACGCCCATGAGTGGAAGTGCCCTATGCTCCCTAAGCTGAGTTTTTTAAATGTTTCAGGACACACCGTGCACTTCTCCAGAGTGGCTGTTGGCAATTTACATCCCGCCAATTAGCGTAGCCAGGCTCCCGTTTCTCCATGGCCTGTCCTGCATTTCTGGTTTTGACACTTTATTCAGCATGGCCCTTTTGACCGATGGGAAGCGAGACTTCTTTGTAGTGCTGCTTTGCCTTTCCAGGTTGTTTTGTTGGCCAAAAAGGGCGTATGCGTTTTTTCCTGAATATATTTAGGAAAAAACGCATACGCCCTTTTTGGCCAAGGGCATCATTGTCGAGGTTTTGCCGCTTTTCCTGTGCTTTAAAGGCGATTCGAATCTCCCTCCTGAAATCTGTTTCCTGCAATTCTGCCTTGCTTTCAATTCCTCTTCGTTGCCTTCCCTCAATATATGTGTGGACGAGAGTCATCATTTATAAGTCTGCAGGTTTTTGAATTGCAGTGCCCCTGAGCTCCATTTTTCAACTCGCTTTCCTGGGGCTGGCCGCAAAAGCGCAGGATTGCTTCAGGCTCTATTCTGGTTCCAGGCGGCAGGCTGAGCCTGTGGTTAATTCTTCTTCCTGATGGGAAAATAGAGTGACCTCTGCCTCTCCCAACACCTAGAGCTAGTCTCTCATTGGTTCCCCCTCTTCCCTTTCATCCTCAGGACAAATTGCAAGCTGTACGGAACAGGAGGTTAAAGGTGCTGATTCTCCAAGGAGGGAGATTGCTAGTAAAGCGACTGGAATGGCGAACCCGAGCACAAGGAGATGAGAAATGAGGTGCGTTTTAGAAACCTTTCCCGATCACACGGTGTACCATCTTCTGGGTTTCTCATGCATGTTTTCGATGTAGGAAGATGCCCTTGAACCTGGAGATTTGGGACCCATGGGATGGGTACCACGCAGTATTACTTTAAAGGGTCTGCGTTTGCTCACCCAACCTCACCAAACCTCTCAGCCCCAAGAGTGTCCACCCTTATGTCTCAATCAGCTGTGGGTCTAGATATGGTCAATCCAGGTGGCATTACAGCCGCTGAAAGAATTTTGTAAGAATTTCTCTCTCTTTCACTGTCTTTGTTTCACGGGTTTTTAAAAGTAATTGATTTTTATAATGGGGTTTACCTGCTTTTCACTGCTGTGATTTTGCCGCTTTACACCCACTTGACTCACTTTCAGAGAGATATCAATGCATAGGTTTCAAGATTCTTACTAGTCAGATATATTCTTGGGCGGTGAATAGGGGGTGCTGAGTCCAATTCCTTGAGCAAGGAGTAGGGCTTGTCTATTACATATTGGGTTTATGGAACGGCATCTGAGCTAATTTGAAACCCTTGTTGTATGCATCACCCCACCTCACCTTTCCCGTTAAGCAGCCATAATGTGTTTTCTAAACGTGTGACTCTATTCTGTTTTGTAATTCAGTTCAAGGGTAGCGGTTTTTACATTCCCTCTATAAGTCATATGTTATGATAAGTGTCTTTTTCTGTGTGACTTATTTCACTTAGAATCGTCGTACCTAAATCCACTCATCATGCTGCTACTAGCCTTATGACGTTGATTTCATGGCTGAGTGATATTCCATTGTACATAAGGACCACCACTTCTTTATCCATTTTTCTCTTTCCTGGGATATTTAAGGTGTAACGAAGTGGAGATTCTTGTCAACAGAGCAGCCCTAAACTTTGGGGTGCCTGTGTCTTGCTGATTTTTAGTTTTCTCAATTTATACGCCCATGAGTGGATGTGCCCTATGCTCCCTAAGCTGAGTTTTTTAGATGTTTCAGGACACACCGTGCACTTCTCCAGAGTGGCTGTTGGCAATTTACATCCCGCCCATCAGCGTAGCCAGGCTCCCGTTTCTCCATGGCCTGTCCTGCATTTCTGGTTTTGACACTTTATTCAGCATGGCCCTTTTGACCGATGGGAAGCGAGACTTCTTTGTAGCGCTGATTTGCCTTTCCAGGTTGCTTGGTTGGCCAAAAAGGGCGTATGCGTTTTTTCCTGAATATATTCAGGAAAAAACGCATACGCCCTTTTTGGCCAAGGGCATCATTGTCGAGGTTTTGCCGCTTTTCTTGTGCTTTAAAGGCGATTCAAATCTCCCTCCTGAAATCTGTTTCCTGCAATTCTGCCTTGCTTTCAAATCCTCTTCGTTGCCTTCCCTCAATATATTTGTGGACGAGAGTCATCATTTATAAGTCTGCAGGTTTGTGAATTGCAGTGCCCCTGAGCTCCATTTTTCAACTCGCTTTCTTGGGAGCTGGCCGCAAAAGCGCAGGATTGCTTCAGGCCCTATTCTGGTCCCGGGCGGCAGGCTGAGCCTGTGGTTAATTCTTCTTCCTGATGGGAAAATAGACCTGTGCCTGTCCCAACACCTAGAGCTAGTCTCTCATTGGTTCCCCCTCTTCCCGTTCATCCTCAGGACAAATTGCAAGCTGTACGGAACAGGAGGTTAAAGGTGCTGATTCTCCAAGGAGGGAGATTGCTAGTAAAGCGGCTGGAATGGCGAACCCGAGCACAAGGAGATGAGAAATTAGGTCCGTTTTATAAACCTTTCCCGATCACACGGTGTACCATCTTCTGGGTTTCTCATGCATGTTTTCGATGTAGGAAGATGCCCTTGAACCTGGAGATTTGGGACCCATGGGATGGGTACCACGCAGTATTACTTTATAGGGTCTGCGTTTGCTCACCCAACCTCACCAAACCTCTCAGCCCCAAGAGTGTCCACCCTTATGTCTCAATCAGCTGTGGGTCTAGATATGGTCAATGCAGGTGGCATCACAGCCCCTGAACGACTTTTTAAGAATTTCTCTCTCTTTCACTGTCTTTGTTTCACGGGTTTTTAAAAGTAATTGATTTTTATAATGGGGTTTACCTGCTTTTCACTGCTGTGATTTTGCCGCTTTACACCCACTTGACTCACTTTCAGAGAGATATCAATGCATAGGTTTCAAGATTCTTACTAGTCAGATATATTCTTGGGCGGTGAATAGGGGGTGCTGAGTCCAACTCCTTGAGCAAGGAGTAGGGCTTGTCTATTACATATTGGGTTTATGGAACGGTATCTGAGCTAATTTGAAACCCTTGTTGTATGCATCACCCCACCTCACCTTTCCCGTTAATCAGCCATAGTGTGTTTTCTAAACGTGTGACTCTATTCTGTTTTGTAATTCAGTTCAAGGGTAGCGGTTTTTACATTCCCTCTATAAGTCATATCTTATGATAAGTGTCTTTTTCTGTGTGACTTATTTCACTTAGAATCGTCGTACCTAAATCCACTCATCATGCTGCTACTAGCCTTATGACGTTGATTTCATGGCTGAGTGATATTCCATTGTACATAAGGACCACAACTTCTTTATCCATTTTTCTCTTTCCTGGGATATTTAAGGTGTAACGAAGTGGAGATTCTTGTCAACAGAGCAGCCCTAAACTTTGGGGTGCCTGTGTCTTGCTGATTTTTACTTTTCCCAATTTATACGCCCATGAGTGGATGTGCCCTATGCTCCCTAAGCTGAGTTTTGTAGATGTTTCAGGACACACCGTGCACTTCTCCAGAGTGGCTGTTGGCAATTTACATCCCGCCCATCAGCGTAGCCAGGCTCCCGTTTCTCCATGGCCTGTCCTGCATTTCTGGTTTTGACACTTTATTCAGCATGGCCCTTTTGACCGATGGGAAGCGAGACTTCTTTGTAGCGCTGATTTGCCTTTCCAGGTTGCTTGGTTGGCCAAAAAGGGCGTATGCGTTTTTTCCTGAATATATTCAGGAAAAAACGCATACGCCCTTTTTGGCCAAGGGCATCATTGTCGAGGTTTTGCCGCTTTTTCTGTGCTTTAAAGGCGATTCGAATCTCCCTCCTGAAATGTGTTTCCTGCAATTCTGCTTTGCTTTCAAATCCTCTTCGTTTCCTTCCATCAATATATTTGTGGACGAGAGTCATCATTTATAAGTCTGCAGGTTTGTGAATTGCAGTGCCCCTGAGCGCCATTTTTCAACTCGCTTTCTTGGGCGCTGGCCGCAAAAGCGCAGGATTGCTTCAGGCCCTATTCTGGTCCCAGGCGGCAGGCTGAGCCTGTGGTTAATTCTTCTTCCTGTTGGGAAAATAGAGTGACCTCTGCCTATCCCAACACCTAGAGCTAGTCTCTCATTGGTTCCCCCTCTTCCCTTTCATCCTCAGGACAAATTGCAAGCTGTACGGAACAGGAGGTTAAAGGTGCTGATTCTCCAAGGAGGGAGATTGCTAGTAAAGCGGCTGGAATGGCGAACCCGAGCACAAGGAGCTGAGAAATGAGGTGCGTTTTAGAAACCTTTCCCGATCACACGGTGTACCATCTTCTGGGTTTCTCATGAATGTTTTCGATGTAGGAAGATGCCCTTGAACCTGGAGATTTAGGACCCATGGGATGGGTACCACGCAGTATTACTTTAAAGGGTCTGCGTTTGCTCACCCAACCTCACCAAACCTCTCAGCCCCAAGAGTGTCCACCCTTATGTCTCAATCAGCTGTGGGTCTAGATATGGTCAATCCAGGTGGCATTACAGCCGCTGAAAGAATTTTGTAAGAATTTCTCTCTCTTTCACTGTCTTTGTTTCACGGGTTTTTAAAAGTAATTGATTTTTATAATGGGGTTTACCTGCTTTTCACTGCTGTGATTTTGCCGCTTTACACCCACTTGACTCACTTTCAGAGAGATATCAATGCATAGGTTTCAAGATTCTTACTAGTCAGATATCTTCCTGGGCGGTGAATAGGGGGTGCTGAGTCCAATTTCTTGAGGAAGGAGTAGGGATTGTCTATTACATATTGGTTTTATGGAACGGTATCTGAGCTAATTTGAAACCCTTGTTGTATGCATCACCCCACCTCACCTTTCCCGTTAAGCAGCCATAGTGTGTTTTCTAAACGTGTGATTCTATTCTGTTTTGTAATTCAGTTCAAGGGTAGCGGTTTTTACATTCCCTCTATAAGTCATATCTTATGATAAGTGTCTTTTTCTGTGTGACTTATTTCACTTAGAATCGTCGTACCTAAATCCACTCATCATGCTGCTACTAGCCTTATGACGTTGATTTCATGGCTGAGTGATATTCCATTGTACATAAGGACCACCACTTCTTTATCCATTTTTCTCTTTCCTGGGATATTTAAGGTGTAACGAAGTGGAGATTCTTGTCAACAGAGCAGCCCTAAACTTTGGGGTGCCTGTGTCCTGCTGATTTTTAGTTTTCCCAATTTATACGCCTATGAGTGGATGTGCCCTATGCTCCCTAAGCTCAGTTTTTTAGATGTTTCAGGACACACCGTGCACTTCTCCAGAGTGGCTGTTGGCAATTTACATCCCGCCCATCAGCGTAGCCAGGCTCCCGTTTCTCCATGGCCTGTCCTGCATTTCTGGTTTTGACACTTTATTCAGCATGGCCCTTTTGACCGATGGGAAGCGAGACTTCTTTGTAGCGCTGATTTGCCTTTCCAGGTTGCTTGGTTGGCCAAAAAGGGCGTATGCGTTTTTTCCTGAATATATTCAGGAAAAAACGCATATGCCCTTTTTGGCCAAGGGCATCATTGTCGAGGTTTTGCCGCTTTTCCTGTGCTTTAAAGGCGATTCGAATCTCCCTCCTGAAATCTGTTTCCTGCAATTCTGCCTTGCTTTCAAATCCTCTTCGTTGCCTTCCCTCAATATATTTGTGGACGAGAGTCATCATTTATAAGTCTGCAGGTTTGTGAATTGCAGTGCCCCTGAGCTCCATTTTTCAACTCGCTTTCTTGGGAGCTGGCCGCAAGAGCGCAGGATTGCTTCAGGCCCTATTCTGGTCCCAGGCGGCAGGCTGAGCCTGTGGTTAATTCTTCTTCTTGAGGGGAAAATAGAGTGACCTGTGCCTGTCCCAACACCTAGAGCTAGTCTCTCATTGGTTCCCCCTCTTCCCGTTCATCCTCAGGACAAATTGCAACCTGTATGGAACAGGAGGTTAAAGGTGCTGATTCTCCAAGGAGGGAGATTGCTAGTAAAGCGGCTGGAATGGCGAACCCAAGCACAAGGAGATGAGAAATGAGGTGCGTTTTAGAAACCTTTCCCGATCACACGGTGTACCATCTTCTGGGTTTCTCATGAATGTTTTCGATGTAGGAAGATGCCCTTGAACCTGGAGATTTGGGACCCATGGGATGGGTACCACGCAGTATTACTTTATAGGGTCTGCGTTTGCTCACCCAACCTCACCAAACCTCTCAGCCCCAAGAGTGTCCACCCTTATGTCTCAATCAGCTGTGGGTCTAGATATGGTCAATCCAGGTGGCATCAAAGCCCCTGAACGAATTTTGTAAGAATTTCTCTCTCTTTCACTGTCTTTGTTTCACGGGTTTTTAAAAGTAATTGATTTTTATAATGGGGTTTACCTGCTTTTCACTGCTGTGATTTTGCCGCTTTACACCCACTTGACTCACTTACAGAGAGATATCAATGCATAGGTTTCAAGATTCTTACTAGTCAGATATATTCTTGGGCGGTGAATAGGGGGTGTGGAGTCCAGTTCATTGAGGAAGGAGTAGGGCTTGTCTATTACATATTGGCTTTATGTAACGGTATCTGAGCTAATTTGAAACCCTTGTTGTATGCATCACCCCACCTCACCTTTCCCATTAAGCAGCCATAGTGTGTTTTCTAAACGTGTGACTCTATTCTGTTTTGTAATTCAGTTCAAGGGTAGCGGTTTTTACATTCCCTCTATAAGTCATATCTTATGATAAATGTCTTTTTCTGTGTGACTTATTTCACTTAGAATCGTCGTACCTAAATCCACTCATCATGCTGCTACTAGCCTTATGACGTTGATTTCATGGCTGAGTGATATTCCATTGTACATAAGGACCACCACTTCTTTATCCATTTTTCTCTTTCCTGGGATATTTAAGGTGTAACGAAGTGGAGATTCTTGTCAACAGAGCAGCCCTAAACTTTGGGGTGCCTGTGTCTTGCTGATTTTTAGTTTTCTCAATTTATACGCCCATGAGTGGATGTGCCCTATGCTCCCTAAGCTGAGTTTTTTAGATGTTTCAGGACACACCGTGCACTTCTCCAGAGTGGCTCTTGGCAATTTACATCCCGCCCATCAGCGTAGCCAGGCTCCCGTTTCTCCATGGCCTGTCCTGCATTTCTGGTTTTGACACTTTATTCAGCATGGCCCTTTTGACCGATGGGAAGCGAGACTTCTTTGTAGCGCTGATTTGCCTTTCCAGGTTGCTTGGTTGGCCAAAAAGGGCGTATGCGTTTTTTCCTGAATATATTCAGGAAAAAACGCATACGCCCTTTTTGGCCAAGGGCATCATTGTCGAGGTTTTGCCGCTTTTCCTGTGCTTTAAAGGCGATTCGAATCTCCCTCCTGAAATCTGTTTCCTGCAATTCTGCCTTGCTTTCAAATCCTCTTCGTTTCCTTCCCTCAATATATTTGTGGACGAGAGTCATCATTTATAAGTCTGCAGGTTTGTGAATTGCAGTGCCCCTGAGCGCCATTTTTCAACTCGCTTTCTTGGGCGCTGGCCGCAAAAGCGCAGGATTGCTTCAGGCCCTATTCTGGTCCCAGGCGGCATGCTGAGCCTGTGGTTAATTCTTCTTCTTGAGGGGAAAATAGAGTGACCTGTGCCTGTCCCAACACCTAGAGCTAGTCTCTCATTGGTTCCCCCTCTTCCCGTTCATCCTCAGCACAAATTGCAACCTGTACGGAACAGGAGGTTAAAGGTGCTGATTCTCCAAGGAGGGAGATTGCTAGTAAAGCGGCTGGAATGGCGAACCCAAGCACAAGGAGATGAGAAATGAGGTGCGTTTTAGAAACCTTTCCCGATCACACGGTGTACCATCTTCTGGGTTTCTCATGAATGTTTTCGATGTAGGAAGATGCCCTTGAACCTGGAGATTTGGGACCCATGGGATGGGTACCACGCAGTATTACTTTATAGGGTCTGCGTTTGCTCACCCAACCTCACCAAACCTCTCAGCCCCAAGAGTGTCCACCCTTATGTCTCAATCAGCTGTGGGTCTAGATGTGGTCAATCCAGGTGGCATCACAGCCCCTGAATGACTTTTTAAGAATTTCTCTCTCTTTCACTGTCTTTGTTTCACGGGTTTTTAAAAGTAATTGATATTTATAATGGGGTTTACCTGCTTTTCACCCCTGTGTTTTTGCCGCTTTACACCCACTTGACTCACTTACAGAGAGATATCAATGCATAGGTTTTAAGATTCTTACTATTCAGATATATTCGTGGGCGGTGAATAGGGGGTGTTGAGTCCAATTCATTGAGCAAGGAGTAGGTCTTGTCTATTACATATTGGGTTTATGGAACGGTATGTCAGATAATTTGAAACCCTTGTTTTATGAATCACCCCACCTCACCTTTCCCGTTAAGCAGCCATAGTGTGTTTTCTAAACGTGTGACTCTATTCTGTTTTGTAATTCAGTTCAAGGGTAGCGGTTTTTACATTCCCTCTATAAGTCATATCTTATGATAAGTGTCTTTTTCTGTGTGACTTATTTCACTTAGAATCGTCGTACCTAAATCCACTCATCATGCTGCTACTAGCCTTATGACGTTGATTTCATGGCTGAGTGATATTCCATTGTACATAAGGACCACAACTTCTTTATCCATTTTTCTCTTTCCTGGGATATTTAAGGTGTAACCAAGTGGAGGTTCTTGTCAACAGAGCAGACCTAAATTTTGGGGTGCCTGTGTCTTGCTGATTTTTAGTTTTCCCAATTTATACTCCCATGAGTGGATGTGCCCTATGCTCCCTAAGCTGAGTTTTGTAGATGTTTCAGGACACACCGTGCACTTCTCCAGAGTGGCTGTTGGCAATTTACATCCCGCCCATCAGCGTAGCCAGGCTCCCGTTTCTCCATGGCCTGTCCTGCATTTCTGCTTTTGACACTTTATTCAGCATGGCCCTTTTGACCGATGGGAAGCGAGACTTCTTTGTAGCGCTGATTTGCCTTTCCAGGTTGCTTGGTTGGCCAAAAAGGGCGTATGCGTTTTTTCCTGAATATATTCAGGAAAAAACGCATACGCCCTTTTTGGCCAAGGGCATCATTGTCGAGGTTTTGCCGCCTTTCCTGTGCTTTAAAGGCGATTCGAATCTCCCTCCTGAAATCTGTTTCCTGCAATTCTGCCTTGCTTTCAAATCCTCTTCGTTTCCTTCCATCAATATATTTGTGGACGAGAGTCATCATTTATAAGTCTGCAGGTTTGTGAATTGCAGTGCCCCTGAGCGCCATTTTTCAACTCGCTTTCTTGGGCGCTGGCCGCAAAAGCGCAGGATTGCTTCAGGCCCTATTCTGGTCCCAGGCGGCAGGCTGAGCCTGTGGTTAATTCTTCTTCTTGAGGGGAAAATAGAGTGACCTGTGCCTGTCCCAACACCTAGAGCTAGTCTCTCATTGGTTCCCCCTCTTCCCGTTCATCCTCAGCACAAATTGCAACCTGTACGGAACAGGAGGTTAAAGGTGCTGATTCTCCAAGGAGGGAGATTGCTAGTAAAGCGGCTGGAATGGCGAACCCAAGCACAAGGAGATGAGAAATGAGGTGCGTTTTAGAAACCTTTCCCGATCACACGGTGTACCATCTTCTGGGTTTCTCATGAATGTTTTCGATGTAGGAAGATGCCCTTGAACCTGGAGATTTGGGACCCATGGGATGGGTACCACGCAGTATTACTTTATAGGGTCTGCGTTTGCTCACCCAACCTCACCAAACCTCTCAGCCCCAAGAGTGTCCACCCTTATGTCTCAATCAGCTGTGGGTCTAGATGTGGTCAATCCAGGTGGCATCACAGCCCCTGAATGACTTTTTAAGAATTTCTCTCTCTTTCACTGTCTTTGTTCCACGGGTTTTTAAAAGTAATTGATATTTATAATGGGGTTTACCTGCTTTTCACTCCTGTGTTTTTGCCGCTTTACACCCACTTGACTCACTTACAGAGAGATATCAATGCATAGGTTTTAAGATTCTTACTATTCAGATATATTCGTGGGCGGTGAATAGGGGGTGTTGAGTCCAATTCATTGAGCAAGGAGTAGGTCTTGTCTATTACATATTGGGTTTATGGAACGGTATGTCATATAATTTGAAACCCTTGTTTTATGAATCACCCCACCTCACCTTTCCCGTTAAGCAGCCATAGTGTGTTTTCTAAACGTGTGACTCTATTCTGTTTTGTAATTCAGTTCAAGGGTAGCGGTTTTTACATTCCCTCTATAAGTCATATCTTATGATAAGTGTCTTTTTCTGTGTGACTTATTTCACTTAGAATCGTCGTACCTAAATCCACTCATCATGCTGCTACTAGCCTTATGACGTTGATTTCATGGCTGAGTGATATTCCATTGTACATAAGGACCACAACTTCTTTATCCATTTTTCTCTTTCCTGGGATATTTAAGGTGTAACCAAGTGGAGGTTCTTGTCAACAGAGCAGCCCTAAATTTTGGGGTGCCTGTGTCTTGCTGATTTTTAGTTTTCCCAATTTATACGCCCATGAGTGGATGTGCCCTATGCTCCCTAAGCTGAGTTTTGTAGATGTTTCAGGACACACCGTGCACTTCTCCAGAGTGGCTGTTGGCAATTTACATCCCGCCCATCAGCGTAGCCAGGCTCCCGTTTCTCCATGGCCTGTCCTGCATTTCTGGTTTTGACACTTTATTCAGCATGGCCCTTTTGACCGATGGGAAGCGAGACTTCTTTGTAGCGCTGATTTGCCTTTCCAGGTTGCTTGGTTGGCCAAAAAGGGCGTATGCGTTTTTTCCTGAATATATTCAGGAAAAAACGCATACGCCCTTTTTGGCCAAGGGCATCATTGTCGAGGTTTTGCCGCCTTTCCTGTGCTTTAAAGGCGATTCGAATCTCCCTCCTGAAATCTGTTTCCTGCAATTCTGCCTTGCTTTCAAATCCTCTTCGTTTCCTTCCATCAATATATTTGTGGACGAGAGTCATCATTTATAAGTCTGCAGGTTTGTGAATTGCAGTGCCCCTGAGCGCCATTTTTCAACTCGCTTTCTTGGGCGCTGGCCGCAAAAGCGCAGGATTGCTTCAGGCCCTATTCTGGTCGCAGGCGGCATGCTGAGCCTGTGGTTAATTCTCCTTCTTGAGGGGAAAATAGAGTGACCTGTGCCTGTCCCAACACCTAGAGCTAGTCTCTCATTGGTTCCCCCTCTTCCCGTTCATCCTCAGGACAAATTGCAACCTGTACGGAACAGGAGGTTAAAGGTGCTGATTCTCCAAGGAGGGAGATTGCTAGTAAAGCGGCTGGAATGGCGAACCCAAGCACAAGGAGATGAGAAATGAGGTGCGTTTTAGAAACCTTTCCCGATCACACGGTGTACCATCTTCTGGGTTTCTCATGAATGTTTTCGATGTAGGAAGATGCCCTTGAACCTGGAGACTTGGGACCCATGGGATGGGTACCACGCAGTATTACTTTATAGGGTCTGCGTTTGCTCACCCAACCTCACCAAACCTCTCAGCCCCAAGAGTGTCCACCCTTATGTCTCAATCAGCTGTGGGTCTAGATGTGGTCAATCCAGGTGGCATCACAGCCCCTGAACGACTTTTTAAGAATTTCTCTCTCTTTCACTGTCTTTGTTTCACGGGTTTTTAAAAGTAATTGATATTTATAATGGGGTTTACCTGCTTTTCACTCCTGTGTTTTTGCCGCTTTACACCCACTTGACTCACTTACAGAGAGATATCAATGCATAGGTTTTAAGATTCTTACAATTCAGATATATTCGTGGGCGGTGAATAGGGGGTGTTGAGTCCAATTCATTGAGCAAGGAGTAGGTCTTGTCTATTACATATTGGGTTTATGGAACGGTATCTCAGATAATTTGAAACCCTTGTTTTATGAATCACCCCACCTCACCTTTCCCGTTAAGCAGCCATAGTGTGTTTTCTAAACGTGTGACTCTATTCTGTTTTGTAATTCAGTTCAAGGGTAGCGGTTTTTACATTCCCTCTATAAGTGATATCTTATGATAAGTGTCTTTTTCTGTGTGACTTATTTCACTTAGAATCGTCGTACCTAAATCCACTCATCATGCTGCTACTAGCCTTATGACGTTGATTTCATGGCTGAGTGATATTCCATTGTACAGAAGGACCACAACTTCTTTATCCATTTTTCTCTTTCCTGGGATATTTAAGGTGTAACCAAGTGGAGGTTCTTGTCAACAGAGCAGACCTAAATTTTGGGGTGCCTGTGTCTTGCTGATTTTTAGTTTTCCCAATTTATACGCCCATGAGTGGATGTGCCCTATGCTCCCTAAGCTGAGTTTTGTAGATGTTTCAGGACACACCGTGCACTTCTCCAGAGTGGCTGTTGGCAATTTACATCCCGCCCATCAGCGTAGCCAGGCTCCCGTTTCTCCATGGCCTGTCCTGCATTTCTGGTTTTGACACTTTATTCAGCATGGCCCTTTTGACCGATGGGAAGCGAGACTTCTTTGTAGCGCTGATTTGCCTTTCCAGGTTGCTTGGTTGGCCAAAAAGGGCGTATGCGTTTTTTCCTGAATATATTCAGGAAAAAACGCATACGCCCTTTTTGGCCAAGGGCATCATTGTCGAGGTTTTGCCGCTTTTCCTGTGCTTTAAATGCGATTCGAATCTCCCTCCTGAAATCTGTTTCCTGCAATTCTGCCTTGCTTTCAAATCCTCTTCGTTTCCTTCCATCAATATATTTGTGGACGAGAGTCATCATTTATAAGTCTGCAGGTTTGTGAATTGCAGTGCCCCTGAGCGCCATTTTTCAACTCGCTTTCTTGGGCGCTGGCCGCAAAAGCGCAGGATTGCTTCAGGCCCTATTCTGGTCCCAGGCGGCAGGCTGAGCCTGTGGTTAATTCTTCTTCCTGTTGGGAAAATAGAGTGACCTCTGCCTAACCCAACACCTAGAGATAGTCTCACATTGGTTCCCCCTCTTCCCTTTCATCCTCAGGACAAATTGCAAGCTGTACGGAACAGGAGGTTAAAGGTGCTGATTCTCCAAGGAGGGAGATTGCTAGTAAAGCGGCTGGAATGGCGAACCCGAGCACAAGGAGCTGAGAAATGAGGTGCGTTTTAGAAACCTTTCCCGATCACACGGTGTACCATCTTCTGGGTTTCTCATGCATGTTTTCGATGTAGGAAGATGCCCTTGAACCTGGAGATTTGGGACCCATGGGATGGGTACCACGCAGTATTAATTTAAAGGGTCTGCGTTTGCTCACCCAACCTCACCAAACCTCTCAGCCCCAAGAGTGTCCACCCTTATGTCTCAATCAGCTGTGGGTCTAGATATGGTCAATCCAGGTGGCATTACAGCCGCTGAAAGAATTTTGTAAGAATTTCTCTCTCTTTAACTGTCTTTGTTTCACGGGTTTTTAAAAGTAATTGATTTTTATAATGGGGTTTACCTGCTTTTCACTGCTGTGATTTTGCCGCTTTACACCCACTTGACTCACTTTCAGAGAGATATCAATGCATAGGTTTCAAGATTCTTACTAGTCAGATATCTTCTTGGGCGGTGAATAGGGGGTGCTGAGTCCAATTCCTTGAGCAAGGAGTAGGGATTGTCTATTACATATTGGTTTTATGGAACGGTATCTGAGCTAATTTGAAACCCTTGTTGTATGCATCACCCCTCCTCACCTTTCCCGTTAAGCAGCCATAGTGTGTTTTCTAAACGTGTGATTCTATTCTGTTTTGTAATTCAGTTCAAGGGTAGCGGTTTTTACATTCCCTCTATAAGTCATATCTTATGATAAGTGTCTTTTTCTGTGTGACTTATTTCACTTAGAATCGTCGTACCTAAATCCACTCATCATGCTGCTACTAGCCTTATGACGTTGATTTCATGGCTGAGTGATATTCCATTGTACATAAGGACCACCACTTCTTTATCCATTTTTCTCTTTCCTGGGATATTTAAGGTGTAACGAAGTGGAGATTCTTGTCAACAGAGCAGCCCTAAACTTTGGGGTGCCTGTGTCTTGCTGATTTTTAGTTTTCTCAATTTATACGCCCATGAGTGGATGTGCCCTATGCTCCCTAAGCTGAGTTTTTTAGATGTTTCAGGACACACCGTGCAGTTCTCCAGAGTGGCTGTTGGCAATTTACATCCCGCCCATCAGCGTAGCCAGGCTCCCGTTTCTCCATGGCCTGTCCTGCATTTCTGGTTTTGACCCTTTATTCAGCATGGCCCTTTTGACCGATGGGAAGCGAGACTTCTTTGTAGCGCTGATTTGCCTTTCCAGGTTGCTTGGTTGGCCAAAAAGGGCGTATGCGTTTTTTCCTGAATATATTCAGGAAAAAACGCATACGCCCTTTTTGGCCAAGGGCATCATTGTCGAGGTTTTGCCGCTTTTCCTGTGCTTTAAAGGCGATTCGAATCTCCCTCCTGAAATCTGTTTCCTGCAATTCTGCCTTGCTTTCAAATCCTCTTCGTTGCCTTCCCTCAATATATTTGTGGACGAGAGTCATCATTTATAAGTCTGCAGGTTTGTGAATTGCAGTGCCCCTGATCGCCATTTTTCAACTCGCTTTCTTGGGCGCTGGCCGCAAAAGCGCAGGATTGCTTCAGGCCCTATTCTGGTCCCAGGCGGCAGGCTGAGCCTGTGGTTAATTCTTCTTCCTGTTGGGAAAATAGAGTGACCTCTGCCTCTCCCAACACCTAGAGCTAGTCTCTCATTGGTTCCCCCTCTTCCCTTTCATCCTCAGGACAAATTGCAAGCTGTACGGAACAGGAGGTCAAAGGTGCTGATTCTCCAAGGAGGGAGATTGCTAGTAAAGCGGCTGGAATGGCGAACCCGAGCACAAGGAGATGAGAAATGAGGTGCGTTTTAGAAACCTTTCCCGATCACACGGTGTACCATCTTCTGGGTTTCTCATGCATGTTTTCGATGTAGGAAGATGCCCTTGAACCTGGAGATTTGGGACCCATGGGATGGGTACCACGCAGTATTACTTTAAAGGGTCTGCGTTTGCTCACCCAACCTCACCAAACCTCTCAGCCCCAAGAGTGTCCACCCTTATGTCTCAATCAGCTGTGGGTCTAGATATGGTCAATCCAGGTGGCATTACAGCCGCTGAAAGAATTTTGTAAGAATTTCTCTCTCTTTCACTGTCTTTGTTTCACGGGGTTTTAAAAGTAATTGATTTTTATAATGGGGTTTACCTGCTTTTCACTGCTGTGATTTTGCCGCTTTACACCCACTTGACTCACTTTCAGAGAGATATCAATGCATAGGTTTCAAGATTCTTACTAGTCAGATATATTCTTGGGCGGTGAATAGGGGGTGCTGAGTCCAATTCCTTGAGCAAGGAGTAGGGCTTGTCTATTACATATTGGGTTTATGGAACGGTATCTGAGCTAATTTGAAACCCTTGTTGTATGCATCACCCCACCTCACCTTTCCCGTTAAGCAGCCATAATGTGTTTTCTAAACGTGTGACTCTATTCTGTTTTGTAATTCAGTTCAAGGGTAGCGGTTTTTACATTCCCTCTATAAGTCATATCTTATGATAAGTGTCTTTTTCTGTGTGAGTTATTTCACTTAGAATCGTCGTACCTAAATCCACTCATCATGCTGCTACTAGCCTTATGACGTTGATTTCATGGCTGAGTGATATTCCATTGTACATAAGCACCACCACTTCTTTATCCATTTTTCTCTTTCCTGGGATATTTAAGGTGTAACGAAGTGGAGATTCTTGTCAACAGAGCAGCCCTAAACTTTGGGGTGCCTGTGTCTTGCTGATTTTTAGTTTTCTCAATTTATACGCCCATGAGTGGATGTGCCCTATGCTCCCTAAGCTGAGTTTTTTAGATGTTTCAGGACACACCGTGCACTTCTCCAGAGTGGCTGTTGGCAATTTACATCCCGCCCATCAGCGTAGCCAGGCTCCCGTTTCTCCATGGCCTGTCCTGCATTTCTGGTTTTGACCCTTTATTCAGCATGGCCCTTTTGACCGATGGGAAGCGAGACTTCTTTGTAGCGCTGATTTGCCTTTCCAGGTTGCTTGGTTGGCCAAAAAGGGCGTATGCGTTTTTTCCTGAATATATTCAGGAAAAAACGCATACGCCCTTTTTGGCCAAGGGCATCATGGTCGAGGTTTTGCCGCTTTTCTTGTGTTTTAAAGGCGATTCGAATCTCCCTCCTGAAATCTGTTTCCTGCAATTCTGCCTTGCTTTCAAATCCTCTTCGTTGCCTTCCCTCAATATATTTGTGGACGAGAGTCATCATTTATAAGTCTGCAGGTTTGTGAATTGCAGTGCCCCTGAGCTCCATTTTATAACTCGCTTTCTTGGGAGCTGGCCGCAAAAGCGCAGGATTGCTTCAGGCCCTATTCTGGTCCCGGGCGGCAGGCTGAGCCTGTGGTTAATTCTTCTTCCTGTTGGGAAAATAGAGTGACCTCTGCCTCTCCCAACACCTAGAGCTAGTCTCTCATTGGTTCCCCCTCTTCCCTTTCATCCTCAGGACAAATTGCAAGCTGTACGGAACAGGAGGTCAAAGGTGCTGATTCTCCAAGGAGGGAGATTGCTAGTAAAGCGGCTGGAATGGCGAACCCGAGCACAAGGAGATGAGAAATGAGGTGCGTTTTAGAAACCTTTCCCGATCACACGGTGTACCATCTTCTGGGTTTCTCATGCATGTTTTCGATGTAGGAAGATGCCCTTGAACCTGGAGATTTGGGACCCATGGGATGGGTACCACGCAGTATTACTTTAAAGGGTCTGCGTTTGCTCACCCAACCTCACCAAACCTCTCAGCCCCAAGAGTGTCCACCCTTATGTCTCAATCAGCTGTGGGTCTAGATATGGTCAATCCAGGTGGCATTACAGCCGCTGAAAGAATTTTGTAAGAATTTCTCTCTCTTTCACTGTCTTTGTTTCACGGGGTTTTAAAAGTAATTGATTTTTATAATGGGGTTTACCTGCTTTTCACTGCTGTGATTTTGCCGCTTTACACCCACTTGACTCACTTTCAGAGAGATATCAATGCATAGGTTTCAAGATTCTTACTAGTCAGATATATTCTTGGGCGGTGAATAGGGGGTGCTGAGTCCAATTCCTTGAGCAAGGAGTAGGGCTTGTCTATTACATATTGGGTTTATGGAACGGTATCTGAGCTAATTTGAAACCCTTGTTGTATGCATCACCCCACCTCACCTTTCCCGTTAAGCAGCCATAATGTGTTTTCTAAACGTGTGACTCTATTCTGTTTTGTAATTCAGTTCAAGGGTAGCGGTTTTTACATTCCCTCTATAAGTCATATCTTATGATAAGTGTCTTTTTCTGTGTGAGTTATTTCACTTAGAATCGTCGTACCTAAATCCACTCATCATGCTGCTACTAGCCTTATGACGTTGATTTCATGGCTGAGTGATATTCCATTGTACATAAGGACCACCACTTCTTTATCCATTTTTCTCTTTCCTGGGATATTTAAGGTGTAACGAAGTGGAGATTCTTGTCAACAGAGCAGCCCTAAACTTTGGGGTGCCTGTGTCTTGCTGATTTTTAGTTTTCTCAATTTATACGCCCATGAGTGGATGTGCCCTATGCTCCCTAAGCTGAGTTTTTTAGATGTTTCAGGACACACCGTGCACTTCTCCAGAGTGGCTGTTGGCAATTTACATCCCGCCCATCAGCGTAGCCAGGCTCCCGTTTCTCCATGGCCTGTCCTGCATTTCTGGTTTTGACCCTTTATTCAGCATGGCCCTTTTGACCGATGGGAAGCGAGACTTCTTTGTAGCGCTGATTTGCCTTTCCAGGTTGCTTGGTTGGCCAAAAAGGGCGTATGCGTTTTTTCCTGAATATATTCAGGAAAAAACGCATACGCCCTTTTTGGCCAAGGGCATCATGGTCGAGGTTTTGCCGCTTTTCTTGTGTTTTAAAGGCGATTCGAATCTCCCTCCTGAAATCTGTTTCCTGCAATTCTGCCTTGCTTTCAAATCCTCTTCGTTGCCTTCCCTCAATATATTTGTGGACGAGAGTCATCATTTATAAGTCTGCAGGTTTGTGAATTGCAGTGCCCCTGAGCGCCATTTTTCAACTCGCTTTCTTGGGAGCTGGCCGCAAAAGCGCAGGATTGCTTCAGGCCCTATTCTGGTCCCGGGCGGCAGGCTGAGCCTGTGGTTAATTCTTCTTCTTGAGGGGAAAATAGAGTGACCTGTGCCTGTCCCAACACCTAGAGCTAGTCTCTCATTGGTTCCCCCTCTTCCCATTCATCCTCAGGACAAATTGCAACCTGTACGGAACAGGAGGTTAAAGGTGCTGATTCTCCAAGGAGGGAGATTGCTAGTAAAGCGGCTGGAATGGCGAACCCGAGCACAAGGAGATGAGAAATTAGGTCCGTTTTATAAACCTTTCCCGATCACACGGTGTACCATCTTCTGGGTTTCTCATGCATGTTTTCGATGTAGGAAGATGCCCTTGAACCTGGAGATTTGGGACCCATGGGATGGGTACCACGCAGTATTACTTTATAGGGTCTGCGTTTGCTCACCCAACCTCACCAAACCTCTCAGCCCCAAGAGTGTCCACCCTTATGTCTCAATCAGCTGTGGGTCTAGATGTGGTCAATCCAGGTGGCATCACAGCCCCTGAATGACTTTTTAAGAATTTCTCTCTCTTTCACTGTCTTTGTTCCACGGGTTTTTAAAAGTAATTGATATTTATAATGGGGTTTACCTGCTTTTCACTCCTGTGTTTTTGCCGCTTTACACCCACTTGACTCACTTACAGAGAGATATCAATGCATAGGTTTTAAGATTCTTACTATTCAGATATATTCGTGGGCGGTGAATAGGGGGTGTTGAGTCCAATTCATTGAGCAAGGAGTAGGTCTTGTCTATTACATATTGGGTTTATGGAACGGTATGTCATATAATTTGAAACCCTTGTTTTATGAATCACCCCACCTCACCTTTCCCGTTAAGCAGCCATAGTGTGTTTTCTAAACGTGTGACTCTATTCTGTTTTGTAATTCAGTTCAAGGGTAGCGGTTTTTACATTCCCTCTATAAGTCATATCTTATGATAAGTGTCTTTTTCTGTGTGACTTATTTCACTTAGAATCGTCGTACCTAAATCCACTCATCATGCTGCTACTAGCCTTATGACGTTGATTTCATGGCTGAGTGATATTCCATTGTACATAAGGACCACAACTTCTTTATCCATTTTTCTCTTTCCTGGGATATTTAAGGTGTAACCAAGTGGAGGTTCTTGTCAACAGAGCAGCCCTAAATTTTGGGGTGCCTGTGTCTTGCTGATTTTTAGTTTTCCCAATTTATACGCCCATGAGTGGATGTGCCCTATGCTCCCTAAGCTGAGTTTTGTAGATGTTTCAGGACACACCGTGCACTTCTCCAGAGTGGCTGTTGGCAATTTACATCCCGCCCATCAGCGTAGCCAGGCTCCCGTTTCTCCATGGCCTGTCCTGCATTTCTGGTTTTGACACTTTATTCAGCATGGCCCTTTTGACCGATGGGAAGCGAGACTTCTTTGTAGCGCTGATTTGCCTTTCCAGGTTGCTTGGTTGGCCAAAAAGGGCGTATGCGTTTTTTCCTGAATATATTCAGGAAAAAACGCATACGCCCTTTTTGGCCAAGGGCATCATTGTCGAGGTTTTGCCGCCTTTCCTGTGCTTTAAAGGCGATTCGAATCTCCCTCCTGAAATCTGTTTCCTGCAATTCTGCCTTGCTTTCAAATCCTCTTCGTTTCCTTCCATCAATATATTTGTGGACGAGAGTCATCATTTATAAGTCTGCAGGTTTGTGAATTGCAGTGCCCCTGAGCGCCATTTTTCAACTCGCTTTCTTGGGCGCTGGCCGCAAAAGCGCAGGATTGCTTCAGGCCCTATTCTGGTCGCAGGCGGCATGCTGAGCCTGTGGTTAATTCTCCTTCTTGAGGGGAAAATAGAGTGACCTGTGCCTGTCCCAACACCTAGAGCTAGTCTCTCATTGGTTCCCCCTCTTCCCGTTCATCCTCAGGACAAATTGCAACCTGTACGGAACAGGAGGTTAAAGGTGCTGATTCTCCAAGGAGGGAGATTGCTAGTAAAGCGGCTGGAATGGCGAACCCAAGCACAAGGAGATGAGAAATGAGGTGCGTTTTAGAAACCTTTCCCGATCACACGGTGTACCATCTTCTGGGTTTCTCATGAATGTTTTCGATGTAGGAAGATGCCCTTGAACCTGGAGACTTGGGACCCATGGGATGGGTACCACGCAGTATTACTTTATAGGGTCTGCGTTTGCTCACCCAACCTCACCAAACCTCTCAGCCCCAAGAGTGTCCACCCTTATGTCTCAATCAGCTGTGGGTCTAGATGTGGTCAATCCAGGTGGCATCACAGCCCCTGAACGACTTTTTAAGAATTTCTCTCTCTTTCACTGTCTTTGTTTCACGGGTTTTTAAAAGTAATTGATATTTATAATGGGGTTTACCTGCTTTTCACTCCTGTGTTTTTGCCGCTTTACACCCACTTGACTCACTTACAGAGAGATATCAATGCATAGGTTTTAAGATTCTTACAATTCAGATATATTCGTGGGCGGTGAATAGGGGGTGTTGAGTCCAATTCATTGAGCAAGGAGTAGGTCTTGTCTATTACATATTGGGTTTATGGAACGGTATCTCAGATAATTTGAAACCCTTGTTTTATGAATCACCCCACCTCACCTTTCCCGTTAAGCAGCCATAGTGTGTTTTCTAAACGTGTGACTCTATTCTGTTTTGTAATTCAGTTCAAGGGTAGCGGTTTTTACATTCCCTCTATAAGTGATATCTTATGATAAGTGTCTTTTTCTGTGTGACTTATTTCACTTAGAATCGTCGTACCTAAATCCACTCATCATGCTGCTACTAGCCTTATGACGTTGATTTCATGGCTGAGTGATATTCCATTGTACAGAAGGACCACAACTTCTTTATCCATTTTTCTCTTTCCTGGGATATTTAAGGTGTAACCAAGTGGAGGTTCTTGTCAACAGAGCAGACCTAAATTTTGGGGTGCCTGTGTCTTGCTGATTTTTAGTTTTCCCAATTTATACGCCCATGAGTGGATGTGCCCTATGCTCCCTAAGCTGAGTTTTGTAGATGTTTCAGGACACACCGTGCACTTCTCCAGAGTGGCTGTTGGCAATTTACATCCCGCCCATCAGCGTAGCCAGGCTCCCGTTTCTCCATGGCCTGTCCTGCATTTCTGGTTTTGACACTTTATTCAGCATGGCCCTTTTGACCGATGGGAAGCGAGACTTCTTTGTAGCGCTGATTTGCCTTTCCAGGTTGCTTGGTTGGCCAAAAAGGGCGTATGCGTTTTTTCCTGAATATATTCAGGAAAAAACGCATACGCCCTTTTTGGCCAAGGGCATCATTGTCGAGGTTTTGCCGCTTTTCCTGTGCTTTAAATGCGATTCGAATCTCCCTCCTGAAATCTGTTTCCTGCAATTCTGCCTTGCTTTCAAATCCTCTTCGTTTCCTTCCATCAATATATTTGTGGACGAGAGTCATCATTTATAAGTCTGCAGGTTTGTGAATTGCAGTGCCCCTGAGCGCCATTTTTCAACTCGCTTTCTTGGGCGCTGGCCGCAAAAGCGCAGGATTGCTTCAGGCCCTATTCTGGTCCCAGGCGGCAGGCTGAGCCTGTGGTTAATTCTTCTTCCTGTTGGGAAAATAGAGTGACCTCTGCCTAACCCAACACCTAGAGATAGTCTCACATTGGTTCCCCCTCTTCCCTTTCATCCTCAGGACAAATTGCAAGCTGTACGGAACAGGAGGTTAAAGGTGCTGATTCTCCAAGGAGGGAGATTGCTAGTAAAGCGGCTGGAATGGCGAACCCGAGCACAAGGAGCTGAGAAATGAGGTGCGTTTTAGAAACCTTTCCCGATCACACGGTGTACCATCTTCTGGGTTTCTCATGCATGTTTTCGATGTAGGAAGATGCCCTTGAACCTGGAGATTTGGGACCCATGGGATGGGTACCACGCAGTATTAATTTAAAGGGTCTGCGTTTGCTCACCCAACCTCACCAAACCTCTCAGCCCCAAGAGTGTCCACCCTTATGTCTCAATCAGCTGTGGGTCTAGATATGGTCAATCCAGGTGGCATTACAGCCGCTGAAAGAATTTTGTAAGAATTTCTCTCTCTTTAACTGTCTTTGTTTCACGGGTTTTTAAAAGTAATTGATTTTTATAATGGGGTTTACCTGCTTTTCACTGCTGTGATTTTGCCGCTTTACACCCACTTGACTCACTTTCAGAGAGATATCAATGCATAGGTTTCAAGATTCTTACTAGTCAGATATCTTCTTGGGCGGTGAATAGGGGGTGCTGAGTCCAATTCCTTGAGCAAGGAGTAGGGATTGTCTATTACATATTGGTTTTATGGAACGGTATCTGAGCTAATTTGAAACCCTTGTTGTATGCATCACCCCTCCTCACCTTTCCCGTTAAGCAGCCATAGTGTGTTTTCTAAACGTGTGATTCTATTCTGTTTTGTAATTCAGTTCAAGGGTAGCGGTTTTTACATTCCCTCTATAAGTCATATCTTATGATAAGTGTCTTTTTCTGTGTGACTTATTTCACTTAGAATCGTCGTACCTAAATCCACTCATCATGCTGCTACTAGCCTTATGACGTTGATTTCATGGCTGAGTGATATTCCATTGTACATAAGGACCACCACTTCTTTATCCATTTTTCTCTTTCCTGGGATATTTAAGGTGTAACGAAGTGGAGATTCTTGTCAACAGAGCAGCCCTAAACTTTGGGGTGCCTGTGTCTTGCTGATTTTTAGTTTTCTCAATTTATACGCCCATGAGTGGATGTGCCCTATGCTCCCTAAGCTGAGTTTTTTAGATGTTTCAGGACACACCGTGCAGTTCTCCAGAGTGGCTGTTGGCAATTTACATCCCGCCCATCAGCGTAGCCAGGCTCCCGTTTCTCCATGGCCTGTCCTGCATTTCTGGTTTTGACCCTTTATTCAGCATGGCCCTTTTGACCGATGGGAAGCGAGACTTCTTTGTAGCGCTGATTTGCCTTTCCAGGTTGCTTGGTTGGCCAAAAAGGGCGTATGCGTTTTTTCCTGAATATATTCAGGAAAAAACGCATACGCCCTTTTTGGCCAAGGGCATCATTGTCGAGGTTTTGCCGCTTTTCCTGTGCTTTAAAGGCGATTCGAATCTCCCTCCTGAAATCTGTTTCCTGCAATTCTGCCTTGCTTTCAAATCCTCTTCGTTGCCTTCCCTCAATATATTTGTGGACGAGAGTCATCATTTATAAGTCTGCAGGTTTGTGAATTGCAGTGCCCCTGATCGCCATTTTTCAACTCGCTTTCTTGGGCGCTGGCCGCAAAAGCGCAGGATTGCTTCAGGCCCTATTCTGGTCCCAGGCGGCAGGCTGAGCCTGTGGTTAATTCTTCTTCCTGTTGGGAAAATAGAGTGACCTCTGCCTCTCCCAACACCTAGAGCTAGTCTCTCATTGGTTCCCCCTCTTCCCTTTCATCCTCAGGACAAATTGCAAGCTGTACGGAACAGGAGGTCAAAGGTGCTGATTCTCCAAGGAGGGAGATTGCTAGTAAAGCGGCTGGAATGGCGAACCCGAGCACAAGGAGATGAGAAATGAGGTGCGTTTTAGAAACCTTTCCCGATCACACGGTGTACCATCTTCTGGGTTTCTCATGCATGTTTTCGATGTAGGAAGATGCCCTTGAACCTGGAGATTTGGGACCCATGGGATGGGTACCACGCAGTATTACTTTAAAGGGTCTGCGTTTGCTCACCCAACCTCACCAAACCTCTCAGCCCCAAGAGTGTCCACCCTTATGTCTCAATCAGCTGTGGGTCTAGATATGGTCAATCCAGGTGGCATTACAGCCGCTGAAAGAATTTTGTAAGAATTTCTCTCTCTTTCACTGTCTTTGTTTCACGGGGTTTTAAAAGTAATTGATTTTTATAATGGGGTTTACCTGCTTTTCACTGCTGTGATTTTGCCGCTTTACACCCACTTGACTCACTTTCAGAGAGATATCAATGCATAGGTTTCAAGATTCTTACTAGTCAGATATATTCTTGGGCGGTGAATAGGGGGTGCTGAGTCCAATTCCTTGAGCAAGGAGTAGGGCTTGTCTATTACATATTGGGTTTATGGAACGGTATCTGAGCTAATTTGAAACCCTTGTTGTATGCATCACCCCACCTCACCTTTCCCGTTAAGCAGCCATAATGTGTTTTCTAAACGTGTGACTCTATTCTGTTTTGTAATTCAGTTCAAGGGTAGCGGTTTTTACATTCCCTCTATAAGTCATATCTTATGATAAGTGTCTTTTTCTGTGTGAGTTATTTCACTTAGAATCGTCGTACCTAAATCCACTCATCATGCTGCTACTAGCCTTATGACGTTGATTTCATGGCTGAGTGATATTCCATTGTACATAAGCACCACCACTTCTTTATCCATTTTTCTCTTTCCTGGGATATTTAAGGTGTAACGAAGTGGAGATTCTTGTCAACAGAGCAGCCCTAAACTTTGGGGTGCCTGTGTCTTGCTGATTTTTAGTTTTCTCAATTTATACGCCCATGAGTGGATGTGCCCTATGCTCCCTAAGCTGAGTTTTTTAGATGTTTCAGGACACACCGTGCACTTCTCCAGAGTGGCTGTTGGCAATTTACATCCCGCCCATCAGCGTAGCCAGGCTCCCGTTTCTCCATGGCCTGTCCTGCATTTCTGGTTTTGACCCTTTATTCAGCATGGCCCTTTTGACCGATGGGAAGCGAGACTTCTTTGTAGCGCTGATTTGCCTTTCCAGGTTGCTTGGTTGGCCAAAAAGGGCGTATGCGTTTTTTCCTGAATATATTCAGGAAAAAACGCATACGCCCTTTTTGGCCAAGGGCATCATGGTCGAGGTTTTGCCGCTTTTCTTGTGTTTTAAAGGCGATTCGAATCTCCCTCCTGAAATCTGTTTCCTGCAATTCTGCCTTGCTTTCAAATCCTCTTCGTTGCCTTCCCTCAATATATTTGTGGACGAGAGTCATCATTTATAAGTCTGCAGGTTTGTGAATTGCAGTGCCCCTGAGCTCCATTTTATAACTCGCTTTCTTGGGAGCTGGCCGCAAAAGCGCAGGATTGCTTCAGGCCCTATTCTGGTCCCGGGCGGCAGGCTGAGCCTGTGGTTAATTCTTCTTCCTGTTGGGAAAATAGAGTGACCTCTGCCTCTCCCAACACCTAGAGCTAGTCTCTCATTGGTTCCCCCTCTTCCCTTTCATCCTCAGGACAAATTGCAAGCTGTACGGAACAGGAGGTCAAAGGTGCTGATTCTCCAAGGAGGGAGATTGCTAGTAAAGCGGCTGGAATGGCGAACCCGAGCACAAGGAGATGAGAAATGAGGTGCGTTTTAGAAACCTTTCCCGATCACACGGTGTACCATCTTCTGGGTTTCTCATGCATGTTTTCGATGTAGGAAGATGCCCTTGAACCTGGAGATTTGGGACCCATGGGATGGGTACCACGCAGTATTACTTTAAAGGGTCTGCGTTTGCTCACCCAACCTCACCAAACCTCTCAGCCCCAAGAGTGTCCACCCTTATGTCTCAATCAGCTGTGGGTCTAGATATGGTCAATCCAGGTGGCATTACAGCCGCTGAAAGAATTTTGTAAGAATTTCTCTCTCTTTCACTGTCTTTGTTTCACGGGGTTTTAAAAGTAATTGATTTTTATAATGGGGTTTACCTGCTTTTCACTGCTGTGATTTTGCCGCTTTACACCCACTTGACTCACTTTCAGAGAGATATCAATGCATAGGTTTCAAGATTCTTACTAGTCAGATATATTCTTGGGCGGTGAATAGGGGGTGCTGAGTCCAATTCCTTGAGCAAGGAGTAGGGCTTGTCTATTACATATTGGGTTTATGGAACGGTATCTGAGCTAATTTGAAACCCTTGTTGTATGCATCACCCCACCTCACCTTTCCCGTTAAGCAGCCATAATGTGTTTTCTAAACGTGTGACTCTATTCTGTTTTGTAATTCAGTTCAAGGGTAGCGGTTTTTACATTCCCTCTATAAGTCATATCTTATGATAAGTGTCTTTTTCTGTGTGAGTTATTTCACTTAGAATCGTCGTACCTAAATCCACTCATCATGCTGCTACTAGCCTTATGACGTTGATTTCATGGCTGAGTGATATTCCATTGTACATAAGCACCACCACTTCTTTATCCATTTTTCTCTTTCCTGGGATATTTAAGGTGTAACGAAGTGGAGATTCTTGTCAACAGAGCAGCCCTAAACTTTGGGGTGCCTGTGTCTTGCTGATTTTTAGTTTTCTCAATTTATACGCCCATGAGTGGATGTGCCCTATGCTCCCTAAGCTGAGTTTTTTAGATGTTTCAGGACACACCGTGCACTTCTCCAGAGTGGCTGTTGGCAATTTACATCCCGCCCATCAGCGTAGCCAGGCTCCCGTTTCTCCATGGCCTGTCCTGCATTTCTGGTTTTGACCCTTTATTCAGCATGGCCCTTTTGACCGATGGGAAGCGAGACTTCTTTGTAGCGCTGATTTGCCTTTCCAGGTTGCTTGGTTGGCCAAAAAGGGCGTATGCGTTTTTTCCTGAATATATTCAGGAAAAAACGCATACGCCCTTTTTGGCCAAGGGCATCATGGTCGAGGTTTTGCCGCTTTTCTTGTGTTTTAAAGGCGATTCGAATCTCCCTCCTGAAATCTGTTTCCTGCAATTCTGCCTTGCTTTCAAATCCTCTTCGTTGCCTTCCCTCAATATATTTGTGGACGAGAGTCATCATTTATAAGTCTGCAGGTTTGTGAATTGCAGTGCCCCTGAGCGCCATTTTTCAACTCGCTTTCTTGGGAGCTGGCCGCAAAAGCGCAGGATTGCTTCAGGCCCTATTCTGGTCCCGGGCGGCAGGCTGAGCCTGTGGTTAATTCTTCTTCTTGAGGGGAAAATAGAGTGACCTGTGCCTGTCCCAACACCTAGAGCTAGTCTCTCATTGGTTCCCCCTCTTCCCATTCATCCTCAGGACAAATTGCAACCTGTACGGAACAGGAGGTTAAAGGTGCTGATTCTCCAAGGAGGGAGATTGCTAGTAAAGCGGCTGGAATGGCGAACCCGAGCACAAGGAGATGAGAAATTAGGTCCGTTTTATAAACCTTTCCCGATCACACGGTGTACCATCTTCTGGGTTTCTCATGCATGTTTTCGATGTAGGAAGATGCCCTTGAACCTGGAGATTTGGGACCCATGGGATGGGTACCACGCAGTATTACTTTATAGGGTCTGCGTTTGCTCACCCAACCTCACCAAACCTCTCAGCCCCAAGAGTGTCCACCCTTATGTCTCAATCAGCTGTGGGTCTAGATATGGTCAATGCAGGTGGCATCACAGCCCCTGAACGACTTTTTAAGAATTTCTCTCTCTTTCACTGTCTTTGTTTCACGGGTTTTTAAAAGTAATTGATTTTTATAATGGGGTTTACCTGCTTTTCACTGCTGTGTTTTTGCCGCTTTACACCCACTTGACTCACTTACAGAGAGATATCAATGCATAGGTTTTAAGATTCTTACTAGTCAGATATATTCTTGGGCGGTGAATAGGGGGTGTTGAGTCCAATTCATTGAGGAAGGAGTAGGGCTTGTCTATTACATATTGGGTTTATGGAACGGTATCTGAGCTAATGTGAAACCCTTGTTGTATGCATCACCCCACCTCACCTTTCCCGTTAAGCAGCCATAGTGTGTTTTCTAAACGTGTGACTCTATTCTGTTTTGTAATTCAGTTCAAGGGTAGCGGTTTTTACATTCCCTCTATAAGTGATATCTTATGATAAGTGTCTTTTTCTGTGTGACTTATTTCACTTAGAATCGTCGTACCTAAATCCACTCATCATGCTGCTACTAGCCTTATGACGTTGATTTCATGGCTGAGTGATATTCCATTGTACATAAGGACCACCACTTCTTTATCCATTTTTCTCTTTCCTGGGATATTTAAGGTGTAACGAAGTGGAGATTCTTGTCAACAGAGCAGCCCTAAACTTTGGGGTGCCTGTGTCTTGCTGATTTTTAGTTTTCTCAATTTATACGCCCATGAGTGGATGTGCCCTATGCTCCCTAAGCTGAGTTTTTTAGATGTTTCAGGACACACCGTGCACTTCTCCAGAGTGGCTGTTGGCAATTTACATCCCGCCCATCAGCGTAGCCAGGCTCCCGTTTCTCCATGGCCTGTCCTGCATTTCTGGTTTTGACCCTTTATTCAGGATGGCCCTTTTGACCGATGGGAAGCGAGACTGCTTTGTAGCGCTGATTTGCCTTTCCAGGTTGCTTGGTTGGCCAAAAAGGGCGTTTGCGTTTTTTCCTGAATATATTCAGGAAAAAACGCATACGCCCTTTTTGGCCAAGGGCATCATTGTCGAGGTTTTGCCGCTTTTCCTGTGCTTTAAAGGCGATTCGAATCTCCCTCCTGAAATCTGTTTCCTGCAATTCTGCCTTGCTTTCAAATCCTCTTCGTTGCCTTCCCTCAATATATTCGTGGACGAGAGTCATCATTTATAAGTCTGCAGGTTTGTGAATTGCAGTGCCCCTGAGCTCCAGTTTTCAACTCGCTTTCTTGGGCGCTGGCCGCAAAAGCGCAGGATTGCTTCAGGCCCTATTCTGGTCCCAGGCGGCAGGATGAGCCTGTGGTTAATTCTTCTTCCTGATGGGAAAATAGACCTCTGCCTGTCCCAACACCTAGAGCTAGTCTCTCATTGGTTCCCCCTCTTCCCGTTAATCCTCAGGACAAATTGCAACCTGTACGGAACAGGAGGTTATAGGTGCTGATTCTCCAAGGAGGGAGATTGCTAGTAAAGCGGCTGGAATGGCGAACCCGAGCACAAGGAGATGAGAAATGAGGTGCGTTTTAGAAACCTTTCCCGGTCACACAGTGTACAATCTTCTGGGTTTCTCATGCATGTTTTCGATGTAGGAAGATGCCCTTGAACCTGGAGATTTGGGACCCATTGGATGGGTACCACGCAGTATTACTTTAAAGGGTCTGCGTTTGCTCACCCAACCTCAACAAACCTCTCAGCCCCAAGAGTGTCCACCCTTATGTCTCAATCAGCTGTGGGTCTAGATATGGTCAATCTAGGTGGCATCACAGCCCCTGAACGAATTTTGTAAGAATTTCTCTCTCTTTCACTGTCTTTGTTTCACGGGTTTTTAAAAGTAATTGATTTTTATAATGGGGTTTACCTGCTTTTCACTGCTGTGTTTTTGCCGCTTTACACCCACTTGACTCACTTACAGAGAGATATCAATGCATAGGTTTTAAGATTCTTACTAGTCAGATATATTCTTGGGCGGTGAATAGGGGGTGTGGAGTCCAATTCATTGAGCAAGGAGTAGGCCTTGTCTATTACATATTGGGTTTATGGAACGGTATCAGAGATAATTCGAAACCCTTGTTTTATGCATCATGCCACCTCACCTTTCCCGTTAAGCAGCCATAGTGTGTTTTCTAAACGTGTGACTCTATTCTGTTTTGTAATTCAGTTCAAGGGTAGCGTTTTTTACATTCCCTCTATAAGTGATATCTTATGATAAGTGTCTTTTTCTGTGTGACTTATTTCACTTAGAATCGTCGTTCCTAAATCCACTCATCATGCTGCTACTAGCCGTATGATGTTGATTTCATGGCTGAGTGATATTCCATTGTACATAAGGACCACAACTTCTTTATCCATTTTTCTCTTTCCTGGGATCTGTAAGGTGTAACGAAGTGGAGGTTCTTGTCAACCGATCAGCCCTAAACTTTGGGGTGCCTGTGTCTTGCTGATTTTTAGTTTTCCCAATTTATACGCCCATGAGTGGATGTGCCCTACGCTCCCTAAGCTGCATTTTTTAGATGTTTCAGGACACACCGTGCACATCTCCAGAGTGGCTCTTGGCAATTTACATCCCGCCCATCAGCCTAACCAGGCTCCCGTTTCTCCATGGCCTGTCCTGCATTTCTGGTTTCGACACTTTATTCAGCATGGCCCTTTTGACCGATGGGAAGCGAGACTTCTTTGTAGCGCTGATTTGCCTTTCCAGGTTGCTTGGTTGGCCAAAAAGGGCGTATGCGTTTTTTCCTGAATATATTCAGGAAAAAACGCATACGCCCTTTTTGGCCAAGGGCATCATTGTCGAGGTTTTGCCGCTTTTTCTGTGCTTTAAAGGCGATTCGAATCTCCCTCCTGAAATGTGTTTCCTGCAATTCTGCTTTGCTTTCAAATCCTCTTCGTTGCCTTCCCTCAATATATTTGCGGACGAGAGTCATCATTTATAAGTCTGCAGGTTTGTGAATTGCAGTGCCCCTGAGCGCCATTTTTCAACTCGCTTTCTTGGGAGCTGGCCGCAAAAGCGCAGGATTGCTTCAGGCCCTATTCTGGTCCCGGGCGGCAGGCTGAGCCTGTGGTTAATTCTTCTTCCTGATTGGAAAATAGAGTGACCTGTGCCTGTCCCAACAGCTAGAGCTAGTCTCTCATTGGTTCCCCCTCTTCCCGTTCATCCTCAGGACAAATTGCAAGCTGTACGGAACAGGAGGTTAAAGGTGCTGATTCTCCAAGGAGGGAGATTGCTAGTAAAGCGGCTGGAATGGCGATCCCAAGCACAAGGAGATGAGAAATGAGGTGCGTTTTACAAACCTTTCCCGATCACACGGTGTACCATCTTCTGGGTTTCTCATGCATGTTTTCGATGTAGGAAGATGCCCTTGAACCTGGAGATTTGGGACCCATGGGATGCGTACCACGCAGTATTACTTTAAAGGGTCTGCGTTTGCTCACCCAACCTCACCAAACCTCTCAGCCCCAAGAGTGTCCACCCTTATGTCTCAATCAGCTGTGGGTCTAGATATGGTCAATCCAGGTGGCATTACAGCCGCTGAACGAATTTTGTAAGAATTTCTCTCTCTTTCACTGTCTTTGTTTCACGGGTTTTTAAAAGTAATTGATTTTTATAATGGGGTTTACCTGCTTTTCACTGCTGTGATTTTGCCGCTTTACACCCACTTGACTCACTTACAGAGAGATATCAATGCATAGGTTTCAAGATTCTTACTAGTCAGATATATTCTTGGGCGGTGATTTGGAGGTGTTGAGTCCAATTCATTGAGGAAGGAGTAGGGCTTGTCTATTACATATTGGGTTTATGGAACGGTATCTGAGATAATTTGAAACCCTTGTTGTATGCATCACCCCACCTCGCCTTTCCAGTTAAGCAGCCATAGTGTGTTTTCTAAACGTGTGACTCTATTCTGTTTTGTAATTCCGTTCAAGGGTAGCGGTTTTTACATTCCCTCTATAAGTCATATCTTATGATAATTGTCTTTTTCTGTGTGACTTATTTCACTTAGAATCGTCGTACCTAAATCCAATCATCAGGCTGCTACTAGCCTTATGACGTTGATTTCATGGCTGAGTGATATTCCATTGTACATAAGGACCACAACTTCTTTATCCATTTTTCTCTTTCCTGGGATATTTAAGGTGTAACGAAGTGGAGATTCTTGTCAACAGAGCAGCCCTAAACTTTGGGGTGCCTGTGTCCTGCTGATTTTTAGTTTTCCCAATTTATACGCCTATGAGTGGATGTGCCCTATGCTCCCTAAGCTCAGTTTTTTAGATGTTTCAGGACACACCGTGCACTTCTCCAGAGTGGCTGTTGGCAATTTACATCCCGCCCATCAGCGTAGCCAGGCTCCCGTTTCTCCATGGCCTGTCCTGCATTTCTGGTTTTGACACTTTATTCAGCATGGCCCTTTTGACCGATGGGAAGCGAGACTTCTTTGTAGCGCTGATTTGCCTTTCCAGGTTGCTTGGTTGGCCAAAAAGGGCGTATGCGTTTTTTCCTGAATATATTCAGGAAAAAACGCATATGCCCTTTTTGGCCAAGGGCATCATTGTCGAGGTTTTGCCGCTTTTCCTGTGCTTTAAAGGCGATTCGAATCTCCCTCCTGAAATCTGTTTCCTGCAATTCTGCCTTGCTTTCAAATCCTCTTCGTTGCCTTCCATCAATATATTTGTGGACGAGAGTCATCATTTATAAGTCTGCAGGTTTGTGAATTGCAGTGCCCCTGAGCGCCATTTTTCAACTCGCTTTCTTGGGAGCTGGCCGCAAGAGCGCAGGATTGCTTCAGGCCCTATTCTGGTCCCAGGCGGCAGGCTGAGCCTGTGGTTAATTCTTCTTCTTGAGGGGAAAATAGAGTGACCTGTGCCTGTCCCAACACCTAGAGCTAGTCTCTCATTGGTTCCCCATCTTCCCGTTCATCCTCAGGACAAATTGCAACCTGTATGGAACAGGAGGTTAAAGGTGCTGATTCTCCAAGGAGGGAGATTGCTAGTAAAGCGGCTGGAATGGCGAACCCAAGCACAAGGAGATGAGAAATGAGGTGCGTTTTAGAAACCTTTCCCGATCACACGGTGTACCATCTTCTGGGTTTCTCATGAATGTTTTCGATGTAGGAAGATGCCCTTGAACCTGGAGATTTGGGACCCATGGGATGGGTACCACGCAGTATTACTTTATAGGGTCTGCGTTTGCTCACCCAACCTCACCAAACCTCTCAGCCCCAAGAGTGTCCACCCTTATGTCTCAATCAGCTGTGGGTCTAGATATGGTCAATCCAGGTGGCATCAAAGCCCCTGAACGAATTTTGTAAGAATTTCTCTCTCTTTCACTGTCTTTGTTTCACGGGTTTTTAAAAGTAATTGATTTTTATAATGGGGTTTACCTGCTTTTCACTGCTGTGATTTTGCCGCTTTACACCCACTTGACTCACTTACAGAGAGATATCAATGCATAGGTTTCAAGATTCTTACTAGTCAGATATATTCTTGGGCGGTGAATAGGGGGTGTGGAGTCCAGTTCATTGAGGAAGGAGTAGGGCTTGTCTATTACATATTGGCTTTATGTAACGGTATCTGAGCTAATTTGAAACCCTTGTTGTATGCATCACCCCACCTCACCTTTCCCATTAAGCAGCCATAGTGTGTTTTCTAAACGTGTGACTCTATTCTGTTTTGTAATTCAGTTCAAGGGTAGCGGTTTTTACATTCCCTCTATAAGTCATATCTTATGATAAGTGTCTTTTTCTGTGTGACTTATTTCACTTAGAATCTTCGTACCTAAATCCACTCATCATGCTGTTACTAGCCTTATGACGTTGATTTCATGGCTGAGTGATATTCCATTGTACATAAGGACCACAACTTCTTTATCCATTTTTCTCTTTCCTGGGATATTTAAGGTGTAACCAAGTGGAGATTCTTGTCAACAGAGCAGCCCTAAACTTTGGGGTGCCTGTGTCTTGCTGATTTTTAGTTTTCCCAATTTATACGCCCATGAGTGGATGTGCCCTATGCTCCCTAAGCTCAGTTTTTTAGATGTTTCAGGACACACCGTGCACTTCTCCAGAGTGGCTGTTGGCAATTTACATCCCGCCCTTCAGCGTAGCCACGCCCCCATTTCTCCATGGCCTGTCCTGCATTTCTGGTTTTGACACTTTATTCAGCATGGCCCTTTTGACCGATGGGAAGCGAGACTTCTTTGTAGCGCTGATTTGCCTTTCCAGGTTGCTTGGTTGGCCAAAAAGGGCGTATGCGTTTTTTCCTGAATATATTCAGGAAAAAACGCATACGCCCTTTTTGGCCAAGGGCATCATTGTCGAGGTTTTGCCGCTTTTCCTGTGCTTTAAAGGCGATTCGAATCTCCCTCCTGAAATCTGTTTCCTGCAATTCTGCCTTGCTTTCAAATCCTCTTCGTTGCCTTCCCTCAATATATTTGTGGACGAGAGTCATCATTTATAAGTCTGCAGGTTTGTGAATTGCAGTGCCCCTGAGCTCCATTTTTCAACTCGCTTTCTTGGGAGCTGGCCGCAAGAGCGCAGGATTGCTTCAGGCCCTATTCTGGTCCCAGGCGGCAGGCTGAGCCTGTGGTTAATTCTTCTTCTTGAGGGGAAAATAGAGTGACCTGTGCCTGTCCCAACACCTAGAGCTAGTCTCTCATTGGTTCCCCCTCTTCCCGTTCATCCTCAGGACAAATTGCAACCTGTACGGAACAGGAGGTTAAAGGTGCTGATTCTCCAAGGAGGGAGATTGCTAGTAAAGCGGCTGGAATGGCGAACCCAAGCACAAGGAGATGAGAAATGAAGTGCGTTTTAGAAACCTTTCCCGATCACACGGTGTACCATCTTCTGGGTTTCTCATGAATGTTTTCGATGTAGGAAGATGCCCTTGAACCTGGAGATTTGGGACCCATGGGATGGGTACCACGCAGTATTACTTTATAGGGTCTGCGTTTGCTCACCCAACCTCACCAAACCTCTCAGCCCCAAGAGTGTCCACCCTTATGTCTCAATCAGCTGTGGGTCTAGATATGGTCAATCCAGGTGGCATCACAGCCCCTGAACGAATTTTGTAAGAATTTCTCTCTCTTTCACTGTCTTTGTTTCACGGGTTTTTAAAAGTAATTGATTTTTATAATGGGGTTTACCTGCTTTTCACTGCTGTGATTTTGCCGCTTTACACCCACTTGACTCACTTACAGAGAGATATCAATGCATAGGTTTCAAGATTCTTACTAGTCAGATATATTCTTGGGCGGTGAATTGGGGGTGTTGAGTCCAATTCATTGAGGAAGGAGTAGGGCTTGTCTATTACATATTGGCTTTATGGAACGGTATCTGAGATAATTTGAAACCCTTGTTGTATGCATCACCCCACCTCACCTTTCCCGTTAAGCAGCCATAGTGTGTTTTCTAAACGTGTGACTCTATTCTGTTTTGTAATTCAGTTCAAGGGTAGCGGTTTTTACATTCCCTCTATAAGTCATATCTTATGATAAGTGTCTTTTTCTGTGTGACTTATTTCACTTAGAATCGTCGTATCTAAATCCAATCATCATGCTGCTACTAGCCTTATGACGTTGATTTCATGGCTGAGTGATATTCCATTGTACATAAGGACCACAACTTCTTTATCCATTTTTCTCTTTCCTTGGATATTTAAGGTGTAACGAAGTGGAGATTCTTGTCAACAGAGCAGCCCTAAACTTTGGGGTGCCTGTGTCTTGCTGATTTTTAGTTTTCCCAATTTATACGCCCATGAGTGGATGTGCCCTATGCTCCCTAAGCTCAGTTTTTTAGATGTTTCAGGACACACCGTGCACTTCTCCAGAGTGGCTGTTGGCAATTTACATCCCGCCCATCAGCGTAGCCAGGCTCCCGTTTCTCCATGGCCTGTCCTGCATTTCTGCTTTTGACACTTTATTCAGCATGGCCCTTTTGACCGATGGGAAGCGAGACTTCTTTGTAGCGCTGATTTGCCTTTCCAGGTTGCTTGGTTGGCCAAAAAGGGCGTATGCGTTTTTTCCTGAATATATTCAGGAAAAAACGCATACGCCCTTTTTGGCCAAGGGCATCATTGTCGAGGTTTTGCCGCTTTTCCTGTGCTTTAAAGGCGATTCGAATCTCCCTCCTGAAATCTGTTTCCTGCAATTCTGCCTTGCTTTCAAATCCTCTTCGTTGCCTTCCCTCAATATATTTGTGGACGAGAGTCATCATTTATAAGTCTGCAGGTTTGTGAATTGCAGTGCCCCTGAGCGCCATTTTTCAACTCGCTTTCTTGGGAGCTGGCCGCAAGAGCGCAGGATTGCTTCAGGCCCTATTCTGGTCCCAGGCGGCAGGCTGAGCCTGTGGTTAATTCTTCTTCTTGAGGGGAAAATAGAGTGACCTGTGCCTGTCCCAACACCTAGAGCTAGTCTCTCATTGGTTCCCCCTCTTCCCGTTCATCCTCAGGACAAATTGCAACCTGTACGGAACAGGAGGTTAAAGGTGCTGATTCTCCAAGGAGGGAGATTGCTAGTAAAGCGGCTGGAATGGCGAACCCAAGCACAAGGAGATGAGAAATGAAGTGCGTTTTAGAAACCTTTCCCGATCACACGGTGTACCATCTTCTGGGTTTCTCATGAATGTTTTCGATGTAGGAAGATGCCCTTGAACCTGGAGATTTGGGACCCATGGGATGGGTACCACGCAGTATTACTTTATAGGGTCTGCGTTTGCTCACCCAACCTCACCTAACCTCTCAGCCCCAAGAGTGTCCACCCTTATGTCTCAATCAGCTGTGGGTCTAGATATGGTCAATCCAGGTGGCATCACAGCCCCTGAACGAATTTTGTAAGAATTTCTCTCTCTTTCACTGTCTTTGTTTCACGGGTTTTTAAAAGTAATTGATTTTTATAATGGGGTTTACCTGCTTTTCACTGCTGTGATTTTGCCGCTTTACACCCACTTGACTCACTTACAGAGAGATATCAATGCATAGGTTTCAAGATTCTTACTAGTCAGATATATTCTTGGGCGGTGAATTGGGGGTGTTGAGTCCAATTCATTGAGGAAGGAGTAGGGCTTGTCTATTACATATTGGCTTTATGGAACGGTATCTGAGATAATTTGAAACCCTTGTTGTATGCATCACCCCACCTCACCTTTCCCGTTAAGCAGCCATAGTGTGTTTTCTAAACGTGTGACTCTATTCTGTTTTGTAATTCAGTTCAAGGGTAGCGGTTTTTACATTCCCTCTATAAGTCATATCTTATGATAAGTGTCTTTTTCTGTGTGACTTATTTCACTTAGAATCGTCGTACCTAAATCCAATCATCATGCTGCTACTAGCCTTATGACGTTGATTTCATGGCTGAGTGATATTCCATTGTACATAAGGACCACAACTTCTTTATCCATTTTTCTCTTTCCTGGGATATTTAAGGTGTAACCAAGTGGAGATTCTTGTCAACAGAGCAGCCCTAAACTTTGGGGTGCCTGTGTCTTGCTGATTTTTAGTTTTCCCAATTTATACGCCCATGAGTGGATGTGCCCTATGCTCCCTAAGCTGAGTTTTTTAGATGTTTCAGGACACACCGTGCACTTCTCCAGAGTGGCTGTTGGCAATTTACATCCCGCCCATCAGCGTAGCCAGGCTCCCGTTTCTCCATGGCCTGTCCTGCATTTCTGGTTTTGACACTTTATTCAGCATGGCCCTTTTGACCGATGGGAAGCGAGACTTCTTTGTAGCGCTGATTTGCCTTTCCAGGTTGCTTGGTTGGCCAAAAAGGGCGTATGCGTTTTTTCCTGAATATATTCAGGAAAAAACGCATACGCCCTTTTTGGCCAAGGGCATCATTGTCGAGGTTTTGCCGCTTTTCCTGTGCTTTAAAGGCGATTCGAATCTCCCTCCTGAAATCTGTTTCCTGCAATTCTGCCTTGCTTTCAAATCCTCTTCGTTTCCTTCCATCAATATATTTGTGGTCGAGAGTCATCATTTATAAGTCTGCAGGTTTGTGAATTGCAGTGCCCCTGAGCTCCATTTTTCAACTCGCTTTCTTGGGCGCTGGCCGCAAAAGCGCAGGATTGCTTCAGGCCCTATTCTGGTCCCAGGCGGCAGGCTGAGCCTGTGGTTAATTCTTCTTCCTGATGGGAAAATAGAGTGACCTCTGCCTGTCCCAACACCTAGAGCTAGTCCCTCATTGGTTCCCCCTCTTCCCTTTCATCCTCAGGACAAATTGCAAGCTGTACGGAACAGGAGGTTAAAGGTGCTGATTCTCCAAGGAGGGAGATTCCTAGTAAAGCAGCTGGAATGGCGAACCCGAGCACAAGGAGATGAGAAATGAGGTGCGTTTTAGAAACCTTTCCCGATCACACGGTGTACCATCTTCTGGGTTTCTCATGCATGTTTTCGATGTAGGAAGATGCCCTTGAACCTGGAGATTTGGGACCCATGGGATGGGTACCACGCAGTATTACTTTAAAGGGTCTGCGTTTGCTCACCCAACCTCACCAAACCTCTCAGCCCCAAGAGTGTCCACCCTTATGTCTCAATCAGCTGTGGGTCTAGATATGGTCAATCCAGGTGGCATTACAGCCGCTGAACGAATTTTGTAAGAATTTCTCTCTCTTTCACTGTCTTTGTTTCACGGGTTTTTAAAAGTAATTGATTTTTATAATGGGGTTTACCTGCTTTTCATTGCTGTGATTTTGCCGCTTTACACCCACTTGACTCACTTACAGAGAGATATCAATGAATAGGTTTCAAGATTCTTACTAGTCAGATATATTCTTGGGCGGTGAATTGGGGGTGTTGAGTCCAATTCATTGAGGAAGGAGTAGGGCTTGTCTATTACATATTGGGTTTATGGAACGGTATCTGAGATAATTTGAAACCCTTGTTGTATGCATCACCCCACCTCACCTTTCCCGTTAAGCAGCCATAGTGTGTTTTCTAAACGTGTGACTCTATTCTGTTTTGTAATTCAGTTCAAGGGTAGCGGTTTTTACATTCCCTCTATAAGTCATATCTTATGATAAGTGTCTTTTTCTGTGTGACTTATTTCACTTAGAATCGTCGTACCTAAATCCAATCATCATGCTGCTACTAGCCTTATGACGTTGATTTCATGGCTGAGTGATATTCCATTGTACATAAGGACCACAACTTCTTTATCCATTTTTCTCTTTCCTGGGATATTTAAGGTGTAACAAAGTGGAGATTCTTGTCAACAGAGCAGCCCTAAACTTTGGGGTGCCTGTGTCTTGCTGATTTTTAGTTTTCCCAATTTATACGCCCATGAGTGGATGTGCCCTATGCTCCCTAAGCTGAGTTTTGTAGATGTTTCAGGACACACCGTGCACTTCTCCAGAGTGGCTGTTGGCAATTTACATCCCGCCCATCAGCGTAGCCAGGCTCCCGTTTCTCCATGGCCTGTCCTGCATTTCTGGTTTTGACACTTTATTCAGCATGGCCCTTTTGACCGATGGGAAGCGAGACTTCTTTGTAGCGCTGATTTGCCTTTCCAGGTTGCTTGGTTGGCCAAAAAGGGCGTATGCGTTTTTTCCTGAATATATTCAGGAAAAAACGCATACGCCCTTTTTGGCCAAGGGCATCATTGTCGAGGTTTTGCCGCTTTTCCTGTGCTTTAAAGGCGATTCGAATCTCCCTCCTGAAATCTGTTTCCTGCAATTCTGCCTTGCTTTCAAATTCTCTTCGTTTCCTTCCATCAATATATTTGTGGTCGAGAGTCATCATTTATAAGTCTGCAGGTTTGTGAATTGCAGTGCCCCTGAGCTCCATTTTTCAACTCGCTTTCTTGGGCGCTGGCCGCAAAAGCGCAGGATTGCTTCAGGCCCTATTCTGGTCCCAGGCGGCAGGCTGAGCCTGTGGTTAATTCTTCTTCCTGATGGGAAAATAGAGTGACCTCTGCCTGTCCCAAAACCTAGAGCTAGTCCCTCATTGGTTCCCCCTCTTCCCTTTCATCCTCAGGACAAATTGCAAGCTGTACGGAACAGGAGGTTAAAGGTGCTGATTCTCCAAGGAGGGAGATTCCTAGTAAAGCGGCTGGAATGGCGAACCCGAGCACAAGGAGATGAGAAATGAGGTGCGTTTTAGAAACCTTTCCCGATCACACGGTGTACCATCTTCTGGGTTTCTCATGCATGTTTTCGATGTAGGAACATGCCCTTGAACCTGGAGATTTGGGACCCATGGGATGGGTACCACGCAGTATTACTTTAAAGGGTCTGCGTTTGCTCACCCAACCTCACCAAACCTCTCAGCCCCAAGAGTGTCCACCCTTATGTCTCAATCAGCTGTGGGTCTAGATATGGTCAATCCAGGTGGCATTACAGCCGCTGAACGAATTTTGTAAGAATTTCTCTCTCTTTCACTGTCTTTGTTTCACGGGTTTTTAAAAGTAATTGATTTTTATAATGGGGTTTACCTGCTTTTCACTGCTGTGATTTTGCCGCTTTACACCCACTTGACTCACTTACAGAGAGATATCAATGCATAGGTTTCAAGATTCTTACTAGTCAGATATATTCTTGGGCGGTGATTTGGAGGTGTTGAGTCCAATTCATTGAGGAAGGAGTAGGGCTTGTCTATTACATATTGGGTTTATGGAACGGTATCTGAGATAATTTGAAACCCTTGTTGTATGCATCACCCCACCTCGCCTTTCCAGTTAAGCAGCCATAGTGTGTTTTCTAAACGTGTGACTCTATTCTGTTTTGTAATTCCGTTCAAGGGTAGCGGTTTTTACATTCCCTCTATAAGTCATATCTTATGATAATTGTCTTTTTCTGTGTGACTTATTTCACTTAGAATCGTCGTACCTAAATCCAATCATCAGGCTGCTACTAGCCTTATGACGTTGATTTCATGGCTGAGTGATATTCCATTGTACATAAGGACCACAACTTCTTTATCCATTTTTCTCTTTCCTGGGATATTTAAGGTGTAACGAAGTGGAGATTCTTGTCAACAGAGCAGCCCTAAACTTTGGGGTGCCTGTGTCCTGCTGATTTTTAGTTTTCCCAATTTATACGCCTATGAGTGGATGTGCCCTATGCTCCCTAAGCTCAGTTTTTTAGATGTTTCAGGACACACCGTGCACTTCTCCAGAGTGGCTGTTGGCAATTTACATCCCGCCCATCAGCGTAGCCAGGCTCCCGTTTCTCCATGGCCTGTCCTGCATTTCTGGTTTTGACACTTTATTCAGCATGGCCCTTTTGACCGATGGGAAGCGAGACTTCTTTGTAGCGCTGATTTGCCTTTCCAGGTTGCTTGGTTGGCCAAAAAGGGCGTATGCGTTTTTTCCTGAATATATTCAGGAAAAAACGCATATGCCCTTTTTGGCCAAGGGCATCATTGTCGAGGTTTTGCCGCTTTTCCTGTGCTTTAAAGGCGATTCGAATCTCCCTCCTGAAATCTGTTTCCTGCAATTCTGCCTTGCTTTCAAATCCTCTTCGTTGCCTTCCATCAATATATTTGTGGACGAGAGTCATCATTTATAAGTCTGCAGGTTTGTGAATTGCAGTGCCCCTGAGCTCCATTTTTCAACTCGCTTTCTTGGGAGCTGGCCGCAAGAGCGCAGGATTGCTTCAGGCCCTATTCTGGTCCCAGGCGGCAGGCTGAGCCTGTGGTTAATTCTTCTTCTTGAGGGGAAAATAGAGTGACCTGTGCCTGTCCCAACACCTAGAGCTAGTCTCTCATTGGTTCCCCCTCTTCCCGTTCATCCTCAGGACAAATTGCAACCTGTATGGAACAGGAGGTTAAAGGTGCTGATTCTCCAAGGAGGGAGATTGCTAGTAAAGCGGCTGGAATGGCGAACCCAAGCACAAGGAGATGAGAAATGAGGTGCGTTTTAGAAACCTTTCCCGATCACACGGTGTACCATCTTCTGGGTTTCTCATGAATGTTTTCGATGTAGGAAGATGCCCTTGAACCTGGAGATTTGGGACCCATGGGATGGGTACCACGCAGTATTACTTTATAGGGTCTGCGTTTGCTCACCCAACCTCACCAAACCTCTCAGCCCCAAGAGTGTCCACCCTTATGTCTCAATCAGCTGTGGGTCTAGATATGGTCAATCCAGGTGGCATCAAAGCCCCTGAACGAATTTTGTAAGAATTTCTCTCTCTTTCACTGTCTTTGTTTCACGGGTTTTTAAAAGTAATTGATTTTTATAATGGGGTTTACCTGCTTTTCACTGCTGTGATTTTGCCGCTTTACACCCACTTGACTCACTTACAGAGAGATATCAATGCATAGGTTTCAAGATTCTTACTAGTCAGATATATTCTTGGGCGGTGAATAGGGGGTGTGGAGTCCAGTTCATTGAGGAAGGAGTAGGGCTTGTCTATTACATATTGGCTTTATGTAACGGTATCTGAGCTAATTTGAAACCCTTGTTGTATGCATCACCCCACCTCACCTTTCCCATTAAGCAGCCATAGTGTGTTTTCTAAACGTGTGACTCTATTCTGTTTTGTAATTCAGTTCAAGGGTAGCGGTTTTTACATTCCCTCTATAAGTCATATCTTATGATAAGTGTCTTTTTCTGTGTGACTTATTTCACTTAGAATCTTCGTACCTAAATCCACTCATCATGCTGTTACTAGCCTTATGACGTTGATTTCATGGCTGAGTGATATTCCATTGTACATAAGGACCACAACTTCTTTATCCATTTTTCTCTTTCCTGGGATATTTAAGGTGTAACCAAGTGGAGATTCTTGTCAACAGAGCAGCCCTAAACTTTGGGGTGCCTGTGTCTTGCTGATTTTTAGTTTTCCCAATTTATACGCCCATGAGTGGATGTGCCCTATGCTCCCTAAGCTCAGTTTTTTAGATGTTTCAGGACACACCGTGCACTTCTCCAGAGTGGCTGTTGGCAATTTACATCCCGCCCTTCAGCGTAGCCACGCCCCCATTTCTCCATGGCCTGTCCTGCATTTCTGGTTTTGACACTTTATTCAGCATGGCCCTTTTGACCGATGGGAAGCGAGACTTCTTTGTAGCGCTGATTTGCCTTTCCAGGTTGCTTGGTTGGCCAAAAAGGGCGTATGCGTTTTTTCCTGAATATATTCAGGAAAAAACGCATACGCCCTTTTTGGCCAAGGGCATCATTGTCGAGGTTTTGCCGCTTTTCCTGTGCTTTAAAGGCGATTCGAATCTCCCTCCTGAAATCTGTTTCCTGCAATTCTGCCTTGCTTTCAAATCCTCTTCGTTGCCTTCCCTCAATATATTTGTGGACGAGAGTCATCATTTATAAGTCTGCAGGTTTGTGAATTGCAGTGCCCCTGAGCTCCATTTTTCAACTCGCTTTCTTGGGAGCTGGCCGCAAGAGCGCAGGATTGCTTCAGGCCCTATTCTGGTCCCAGGCGGCAGGCTGAGCCTGTGGTTAATTCTTCTTCTTGAGGGGAAAATAGAGTGACCTGTGCCTGTCCCAACACCTAGAGCTAGTCTCTCATTGGTTCCCCCTCTTCCCGTTCATCCTCAGGACAAATTGCAACCTGTACGGAACAGGAGGTTAAAGGTGCTGATTCTCCAAGGAGGGAGATTGCTAGTAAAGCGGCTGGAATGGCGAACCCAAGCACAAGGAGATGAGAAATGAAGTGCGTTTTAGAAACCTTTCCCGATCACACGGTGTACCATCTTCTGGGTTTCTCATGAATGTTTTCGATGTAGGAAGATGCCCTTGAACCTGGAGATTTGGGACCCATGGGATGGGTACCACGCAGTATTACTTTATAGGGTCTGCGTTTGCTCACCCAACCTCACCAAACCTCTCAGCCCCAAGAGTGTCCACCCTTATGTCTCAATCAGCTGTGGGTCTAGATATGGTCAATCCAGGTGGCATCACAGCCCCTGAACGAATTTTGTAAGAATTTCTCTCTCTTTCACTGTCTTTGTTTCACGGGTTTTTAAAAGTAATTGATTTTTATAATGGGGTTTACCTGCTTTTCACTGCTGTGATTTTGCCGCTTTACACCCACTTGACTCACTTACAGAGAGATATCAATGCATAGGTTTCAAGATTCTTACTAGTCAGATATATTCTTGGGCGGTGAATTGGGGGTGTTGAGTCCAATTCATTGAGGAAGGAGTAGGGCTTGTCTATTACATATTGGCTTTATGGAACGGTATCTGAGATAATTTGAAACCCTTGTTGTATGCATCACCCCACCTCACCTTTCCCGTTAAGCAGCCATAGTGTGTTTTCTAAACGTGTGACTCTATTCTGTTTTGTAATTCAGTTCAAGGGTAGCGGTTTTTACATTCCCTCTATAAGTCATATCTTATGATAAGTGTCTTTTTCTGTGTGACTTATTTCACTTAGAATCGTCGTATCTAAATCCAATCATCATGCTGCTACTAGCCTTATGACGTTGATTTCATGGCTGAGTGATATTCCATTGTACATAAGGACCACAACTTCTTTATCCATTTTTCTCTTTCCTGGGATATTTAAGGTGTAACGAAGTGGAGATTCTTGTCAACAGAGCAGCCCTAAACTTTGGGGTGCCTGTGTCTTGCTGATTTTTAGTTTTCCCAATTTATACGCCCATGAGTGGATGTGCCCTATGCTCCCTAAGCTGAGTTTTTTAGATGTTTCAGGACACACCGTGCACTTCTCCAGAGTGGCTGTTGGCAATTTACATCCCGCCCATCAGCGTAGCCAGGCTCCCGTTTCTCCATGGCCTGTCCTGCATTTCTGCTTTTGACACTTTATTCAGCATGGCCCTTTTGACCGATGGGAAGCGAGACTTCTTTGTAGCGCTGATTTGCCTTTCCAGGTTGCTTGGTTGGCCAAAAAGGGCGTATGCGTTTTTTCCTGAATATATTCAGGAAAAAACGCATACGCCCTTTTTGGCCAAGGGCATCATTGTCGAGGTTTTGCCGGTTTTCCTGTGCTTTAAAGGCGATTCGAATCTCCCTCCTGAAATCTGTTTCCTGCAATTCTGCCTTGCTTTCAAATCCTCTTCGTTTCCTTCCATCAATATATTTGTGGTCGAGAGTCATCATTTATAAGTCGGCAGGTTTGTGAATTGCAGTGCCCCTGAGCTCCATTTTTCAACTCGCTTTCTTGGGCGCTGGCCGCAAAAGCGCAGGATTGCTTCAGGCCCTATTCTGGTCCCAGGCGGCAGGCTGAGCCTGTGGTTAATTCTTCTTCCTGATGGGAAAATAGAGTGACCTCTGCCTGTCCCAACACCTAGAGCTAGTCCCTCATTGGTTCCCCCTCTTCCCTTTCATCCTCAGGACAAATTGCAAGCTGTACGGAACAGGAGGTTAAAGGTGCTGATTCTCCAAGGAGGGAGATTCCTAGTAAAGCAGCTGGAATGGCGAACCCGAGCACAAGGAGATGAGAAATGAGGTGCGTTTTAGAAACCTTTCCCGATCACACGGTGTACCATCTTCTGGGTTTCTCATGCATGTTTTCGATGTAGGAACATGCCCTTGAACCTGGAGATTTGGGACCCATGGGATGGGTACCACGCAGTATTACTTTAAAGGGTCTGCGTTTGCTCACCCAACCTCACCAAACCTCTCAGCCCCAAGAGTGTCCACCCTTATGTCTCAATCAGCTGTGGGTCTAGATATGGTCAATCCAGGTGGCATTACAGCCGCTGAACGAATTTTGTAAGAATTTCTCTCTCTTTCACTGTCTTTGTTTCACGGGTTTTTAAAAGTAATTGATTTTTATAATGGGGTTTACCTGCTTTTCATTGCTGTGATTTTGCCGCTTTACACCCACTTGACTCACTTACAGAGAGATATCAATGAATAGGTTTCAAGATTCTTACTAGTCAGATATATTCTTGGGCGGTGAATTGGGGGTGTTGAGTCCAATTCATTGAGGAAGGAGTAGGGCTTGTCTATTACATATTGGGTTTATGGAACGGTATCTGAGATAATTTGAAACCCTTGTTGTATGCATCACCCCACCTCACCTTTCCCGTTAAGCAGCCATAGTGTGTTTTCTAAACGTGTGACTCTATTCTGTTTTGTAATTCAGTTCAAGGGTAGCGGTTTTTACATTCCCTCTATAAGTCATATCTTATGATAAGTGTCTTTTTCTGTGTGACTTATTTCACTTAGAATCGTCGTACCTAAATCCAATCATCATGCTGCTACTAGCCTTATGACGTTGATTTCATGGCTGAGTGATATTCCATTGTACATAAGGACCACAACTTCTTTATCCATTTTTCTCTTTCCTGGGATATTTAAGGTGTAACAAAGTGGAGATTCTTGTCAACAGAGCAGCCCTAAACTTTGGGGTGCCTGTGTCTTGCTGATTTTTAGTTTTCCCAATTTATACGCCCATGAGTGGATGTGCCCTATGCTCCCTAAGCTGAGTTTTTTAGATGTTTCAGGACACACCGTGCACTTCTCCAGAGTGGCTGTTGGCAATTTACATCCCGCCCATCAGCGTAGCCAGGCTCCCGTTTCTCCATGGCCTGTCCTGCATTTCTGGTTTTGACACTTTATTCAGCATGGCCCTTTTGACCGATGGGAAGCGAGACTTCTTTGTAGCGCTGATTTGCCTTTCCAGGTTGCTTGGTTGGCCAAAAAGGGCGTATGCGTTTTTTCCTGAATATATTCAGGAAAAAACGCATACGCCCTTTTTGGCCAAGGGCATCATTGTCGAGGTTTTGCCGCTTTTCCTGTGCTTTAAAGGCGATTCGAATCTCCCTCCTGAAATCTGTTTCCTGCAATTCTGCCTTGCTTTCAAATCCTCTTCGTTTCCTTCCATCAATATATTTGTGGTCGAGAGTCATCATTTATAAGTCTGCAGGTTTGTGAATTGCAGTGCCCCTGAGCTCCATTTTTCAACTCGCTTTCTTGGGCGCTGGCCGCAAAAGCGCAGGATTGCTTCAGGCCCTATTCTGGTCCCAGGCGGCAGGCTGAGCCTGTGGTTAATTCTTCTTCCTGATGGGAAAATAGAGTGACCTCTGCCTGTCCCAACACCTGGAGCTAGTCTCTCATTGTTTCCCCCTCTTCCCTTTCATCCTCAGGACAAATTGCAAGCTGTACGGAACAGGAGGTTAAAGGTGCTGATTCTCCAAGGAGGGAGATTGCTAGTAAAGCGGCTGGAATGGCGAACCCGAGCACAAGGAGATGAGAAATGAGGTGCGTTTTAGAAACCTTTCCCGATCACACGGTGTACCATCTTCTGGGTTTCTCATGCATGTTTTCGATGTAGGAAGATGCCCTTGAACCTGGAGATTTGGGACCCATGGGATGGGTACCACGCAGTATTACTTTAAAGGGTCTGCGTTTGCTCACCCAACCTCACCAAACCTCTCAGCCCCAAGAGTGTCCACCCTTATGTCTCAATCAGCTGTGGGTCTAGATATGGTCAATCCAGGTGGCATTACAGCCGCTGAACGAATTTTGTAAGAATTTCTCTCTCTTTCACTGTCTTTGTTTCACGGGTTTTAAAAGTAATTGATTTTTATAATGGGGTTTACCTGCTTTTCACTGCTGTGATTTTGCCGCTTTACACCCACTTGACTCACTTACAGAGAGATATCAATGCATAGGTTTCAAGATTCTTACTAGTCAGATATATTCTTGGGCGGTGAATTGGGGGTGTTGAGTCCAATTCATTGAGGAAGGAGTAGGGCTTGTCTATTACATATTGGGTTTATGGAACGGTATCTGAGATAATTTGAAACCCTTGTTGTATGCATCACCCCACCTCACCTTTCCCGTTAAGCAGCCATAGTGTGTTTTCTAAACGTGTGACTCTATTCTGTTTTGTAATTCAGTTCAAGGGTAGCGGTTTTTACATTCCCTCTATAAGTCGTATCTTATGATAAGTGCCTTTTTCTGTGTGACTTATTTCACTCAGAATCGTCGTACCTAAATCCAATCATCATGCTGCTACTAGCCTTATGACGTTGATTTCATGGCTGAGTGATATTCCATTGTACATAAGGACCACCACTTCTTTATCCATTTTTCTCTTTCCTGGGATATTTAAGGTGTAACGAAGTGGAGATTCTTGTCAACAGAGCAGCCGTAAACTTTGGGGTGCCTGTGTCTTGCTGATTTCTAGTTTTCCCAATTTATACGCCCATGAGTGGATGTGCCCTATGCTCCCTAAGCTGAGTTTTTTAGATGTTTCAGGACACACCGTGCACTTCTCCAGAGTGGCTGTTGGCAATTTACATCCCGCCCATCAGCGTAGCCAGGCTCCCGTTTCTCCATGGCCTGTCCTGCATTTCTGGTTTTGACACTTTATTCAGCATGGCCCTTTTGACCGATGGGAAGCGAGACTTCTTTGTAGCGCTGATTTGCCTTTCCAGGTTGCTTGGTTGGCCAAAAAGGGCGTATGCGTTTTTTCCTGAATATATTCAGGAAAAAACGCATACGCCCTTTTTGGCCAAGGGCATCATTGTCGAGGTTTTGCCGCTTTTCCTGTGCTTTAAAGGCGATTCGAATCTCCCTCCTGAAATCTGTTTCCTGCAATTCTGCCTTGCTTTCAAATCCTCTTCGTTGCCTTCCCTCAATATATTTGTGGACGAGAGTCATCATTTATAAGTCTGCAGGTTTGTGAATTGCAGTGCCCCTGAGCGCCATTTTTCAACTCGCTTTCTTGGGCGCTGGCCGCAAAAGCGCAGGATTGCTTCAGGCCCTATTCTGGTCCCAGGCGGCAGGCTGAGCCTGTGGTTAATTCTTCTTCTTGAGGGGAAAATAGAGTGACCTCTGCCTGTCCCAACACCTACAGCTAGTCTCTCATTGGTTCCCCCTCTTCCCTTTCATCCTCAGGACAAATTGCAAGCTGTACGGAACAGGAGGTTAAAGGTGCTGATTCTCCAAGGAGGGAGATTGCTAGTAAAGCGGCTGGAATGGCGAACCCGAGCACAAGGAGATGAGAAATGAGGTGCGTTTTAGAAACCTTTCCCGATCACACGGTGTACCATCTTCTGGGTTTCTCATGCATGTTTTCGATGTAGGAAGATGCCCTTGAACCTGGAGATTTGGGACCCATGGGATGGGTACCACGCAGTATTACTTTAAAGGGTCTGCGTTTGCTCACCCAACCTCACCAAACCTCTCAGCCCCAAGAGTGTCCACCCTTATGTCTCAATCAGCTGTGGGTCAAGATATGGTCAATCCAGGTGGCATCACAGCCCCTGAACGAATTTTGTAAGAATTTCTCTCTCTTTCACTGTCTTTGTTTCACGGGTTTTTAAAAGTAATTGATTTTTATAATGGGGTTTACCTGCTTTTCACTGCTGTGATTTTGCCGCTTTACACCCACTTGACTCACTTTCAGAGAGATATCAATGCATAGGTTTCAAGATTCTTACTAGTCAGATATCTTCTTGGGCGGTGAATAGGGGGTGCTGAGTCCAATTCCTTGAGCAAGGAGTAGGGATTGTCTATTACATATTGGTTTTATGGAACGGTATCTGAGCTAATTTGAAACCCTTGTTGTATGCATCACCCCACCTCACCTTTCCCGTTAAGCAGCCATAGTGTGTTTTCTAAACGTGTGATTCTCTTCTGTTTTGTAATTCAGTTCAAGGGTAGCGGTTTTTACATTCCCTCTATAAGTCATATCTTATGATAAGTGTCTTTTTCTGTGTGACTCATTTCACTTAGAATCGTCGTACCTAAATCCACTCATCATGCTGCTACTAGCCTTATGACGTTGATATCATGGCTGAGTGATATTCCATTGTACATAAGGACCACCACTTCTTTATCCATTTTTCTCTTTCCTGGGATATTTAAGGTGTAACGAAGTGGAGATTCTTGTCAACAGAGCAGCCCTAAACTTTGGGGTGCCTGTGTCTTGCTGATTTTTAGTTTTCTCAATTTATACGCCCATGAGTGGATGTGCCCTATGCTCCCTAAGCTGAGTTTTTTAGATGTTTCAGGACACACCGTGCACTTCTCCAGAGTGGCTGTTGGCAATTTACATCCCGCCCATCAGCGTAGCCAGGCTCCCGTTTCTCCATGGCCTGTCCTGCATTTCTGGTTTTGACACTTTATTCAGCATGGCCCTTTTGACCGATGGGAAGCGAGACTTCTTTGTAGCGCTGATTTGCCTTTCCAGGTTGCTTGGTTGGCCAAAAAGGGCGTATGCGTTTTTTCCTGAATATATTCAGGAAAAAACGCATACGCCCTTTTTGGCCAAGGGCATCATTGTCGAGGTTTTGCCGCTTTTCCTGTGCTTTAAAGGCGATTCGAATCTCCCTCCTGAAATCTGTTTCCTGCAATTCTGCCTTGCTTTCAAATCCTCTTCGTTGCCTTCCCTCAATATATTTGTGGAAGAGAGTCATCATTTATAAGTCTGCAGGTTTGTGAATTGCAGTGCCCCTGAGCGCCATTTTTCAACTCGCTTTCTTGGGCGCTGGCCGCAAAAGCGCAGGATTGCTTCAGGCCCTATTCTGGTCCCAGGCGGCAGGCTGAGCCTGTGGTTAATTCTTCTTCCTGATGGGAAAATAGAGTGACCTCTGCCTCTCCCAACACCTAGAGCTAGTCTCTCATTGGTTCCCCCTCTTCCCTTTCATCCTCAGGACAAATTGCAAGCTGTACGGAACAGGAGGTTAAAGGTGCTGATTCTCCAAGGAGGGAGATTGCTAGTAAAGCGGCTGGAATGGCGAACCCGAGCACAAGGAGATGAGAAATGAGGTGCGTTTTAGAAACCTTTCCCGATCACACGGTGTACCATCTTCTGGGTTTCTCATGCATGTTTTCGATGTAGGAAGATGCCCTTGAACCTGGAGATTTGGGACCCATGGGATGGGTACCACGCAGTATTACTTTAAAGGGTCTGCGTTTGCTCACCCAACCTCACCAAACCTCTCAGCCCCAAGAGTGTCCACCCTTATGTCTCAATCAGCTGTGGGTCTAGATATGGTCAATCCAGGTGGCATTACAGCCGCTGAAAGAATTTTGTAAGAATTTCTCTCTCTTTCACTGTCTTTGTTTCACGGGTTTTTAAAAGTAATTGATTTTTATAATGGGGTTTACCTGCTTTTCACTGCTGTGATTTTGCCGCTTTACACCCACTTGACTCACTTTCAGAGAGATATCAATGCATAGGTTTCAAGATTCTTACTAGTCAAATATATTCTTGGGCGGTGAATAGGGGGTGCTGAGTCCAATTCCTTGAGCAAGGAGTAGGGCTTGTCTATTACATATTGGGTTTATGGAACGGTATCTGAGCTAATTTGAAACCCTTGTTGTATGCATCACCCCACCTCACCTTTCCCGTTAAGCAGCCATAATGTGTTTTCTAAACGTGTGACTATATTCTGTTTTGTAATTCAGTTCAAGGGTAGCGGTTTTTACATTCCCTCTATAAGTCATATCTTATGATAAGTGTCTTTTTCTGTGTGACTTATTTCACTTAGAATCGTCGTACCTAAATCCACTCATCATGCTGCTACTAGCCTTATGACGTTGATTTCATGGCTGAGTGATATTCCATTGTACATAAGGACCACCACTTCTTTATCCATTTTTCTCTTTCCTGGGATATTTAAGGTGTAACGAAGTGGAGATTCTTGTCAACAGAGCAGCCCTAAACTTTGGGGTGCCTGTGTCTTGCTGATTTTTAGTTTTCTCAATTTATACGCCCATGAGTGGATGTGCCCTATGCTCCCTAAGCTGAGTTTTTTAGATGTTTCAGGACACACCGTGCACTTCTCCAGAGTGGCTGTTGGCAATTTACATCCCGCCCATCAGCGTAGCCAGGCTCCCGTTTCTCCATGGCCTGTCCTGCATTTCTGGTTTTGACCCTTTATTCAGCATGGCCCTTTTGACCGATGGGAAGCGAGACTTCTTTGTAGCGCTGATTTGCCTTTCCAGGTTGCTTGGTTGGCCAAAAAGGGCGTATGCGTTTTTTCCTGAATATATTCAGGAAAAAACGCATACGCCCTTTTTGGCCAAGGGCATCATTGTCGAGGTTTTGCCGGTTTTCCTGTGCTTTAAAGGCGATTCGAATCTCCCTCCTGAAATCTGTTTCCTGCAATTCTGCCTTGCTTTCAAATCCTCTTCGTTGCCTTCCCTCAATATATTTGTGGACGAGAGTCATCATTTATAAGTCTGCAGGTTTGTGAATTGCAGTGCCCCTGAGCGCCATTTTTCAACTCGCTTTCTTGGGCGCTGGCCGCAAAAGCGCAGGATTGCTTCAGGCCCTATTCTGGTCCCAGGCGGCAGGCTGAGCCTGTGGTTAATTCTTCTTCCTGATGGGAAAATAGAGTGACCTCTGCCTCTCCCAACACCTAGAGCTAGTCTCTCATTGGTTCCCCCTCTTCCCTCTCATCCTCAGGACAAATTGCAAGCTGTACGGAACAGGAGGTTAAAGGTGCTGATTCTCCAAGGAGGGAGATTGCTAGTAAAGCGGCTGGAATGGCGAACCCGAGCACAAGGAGATGAGAAATGAGGTGCGTTTTAGAAACCTTTCCCGATCACACGGTGTACCATCTTCTGGGTTTCTCATGCATGTTTTCGATGTAGGAAGATGCCCTTGAACCTGGAGATTTGGGACCCATGGGATGGGTACCACGCAGTATTACTTTAAAGGGTCTGCGTTTGCTCACCCAACCTCACCAAACCTCTCAGCCCCAAGAGTGTCCACCCTTATGTCTCAATCAGCTGTGGGTCTAGATATGGTCAATCCAGGTGGCATTACAGCCGCTGAAAGAATTTTGTAAGAATTTCTCTCTCTTTCACTGTCTTTGTTTCACGGGTTTTTAAAAGTAATTGATTTTTATAATGGGGTTTACCTGCTTTTCACTGCTGTGATTTTGCCGCTTTACACCCACTTGACTCACTTTCAGAGAGATATCAATGCATAGGTTTCAAGATTCTTACTAGTCAGATATATTCTTGGGCGGTGAATAGGGGGTGCTGAGTCCAATTCACTGAGCAAGGAGTAGGGCTTGTCTATTACATATTGGGTTTATGGAACGGTATCTGAGCTAATTTGAAACCCTTGTTGTATGCATCACCCCACCTCACCTTTCCCGTTAAGCAGCCATAATGTGTTTTCTAAACGTGTGACTCTATTCTGTTTTGTAATTCAGTTCAAGGGTAGCGGTTTTTACATTCCCTCTATAAGTCATATCTTATGATAAGTGTCTTTTTCTGTGTGACTTATTTCACTTAGAATCGTCGTACCTAAATCCACTCATCATGCTGCTACTAGCCTTATGACGTTGATTTCATGGCTGAGTGATATTCCATTGTACATAAGGACCACCACTTCTTTATCCATTTTTCTCTTTCCTGGGATATTTAAGGTGTAACGAAGTGGAGATTCTTGTCAACAGAGCAGCCCTAAACTTTGGGGTGCCTGTGTCTTGCTGATTTTTAGTTTTCTCAATTTATACGCCCATGAGTGGATGTGCCCTATGCTCCCTAAGCTGAGTTTTTTAGATGTTTCAGGACACACCGTGCACTTCTCCAGAGTGGCTGTTGGCAATTTACATCCCGCCCATCAGCGTAGCCAGGCTCCCGTTTCTCCATGGCCTGTCCTGCATTTCTGGTTTTGACACTTTATTCAGCATGGCCCTTTTGACCGATGGGAAGCGAGACTTCTTTGTAGCGCTGATTTGCCTTTCCAGGTTGCTTGGTTGGCCAAAAAGGGCGTATGCGTTTTTTCCTGAATATATTCAGGAAAAAACGCATACGCCCTTTTTGGCCAAGGGCATCATTGTCGAGGTTTTGCCGCTTTTCCTGTGCTTTAAAGGCGATTCGAATCTCCCTCCTGAAATCTGTTTCCTGCAATTCTGCCTTGCTTTCAAATCCTCTTCGTTGCCTTCCCTCAATATATTTGTGGACGAGAGTCATCATTTATAAGTCTGCAGGTTTGTGAATTGCAGTGTCCCTGAGCTCCATTTTTCAACTCGCTTTCTTGGGCGCTGGCCGCAAAAGCGCAGGATTGCTTCAGGCCCTATTCTGGTCCCAGGCGGCAGGCTGAGCCTGTGGTTAATTCTTCTTCCTGATGGGAAAATAGAGTGACCTCTGCCTGTCCCAACACCTGGAGCTAGTCTCTCATTGGTTCCCCCTCTTCCCGTTCATCCTCAGGACAAATTGCAACCTGTACGGAACAGGAGGTTAAAGGTGCTGATTCTCCAAGGAGGGAGATTGCTAGTAAAGCGGCTGGAATGGCGAACCCGAGCACAAGGAGCTGAGAAATGAGGTGCGTTTTAGAAACCTTTCCCGATCACACGGTGTACCATCTTCTGGGTTTCTCATGCATGTTTTCGATGTAGGAAGATGCCCTTGAACCTGGAGATTTGGGACCCATGGGATGGGTACCACGCAGTATTACTTTAAAGGGTCTGCGTTTGCTCACCCAACCTCACCAAACCTCTCAGCCCCAAGAGTGTCCACCCTTATGTCTCAATCAGCTGTGGGTCTAGATATGGTCAATCCAGGTGGCATTACAGCCGCTGAACGAATTTTGTAAGAATTTCTCTCTCTTTCACTGTCTTTGTTTCACGGGTTTTTAAAAGTAATTGATTTTTATAATGGGGTTTACCTGCTTTTCACTGCTGTGATTTTGCCGCTTTACACCCACTTGACTCACTTTCAGAGAGATATCAATGCATAGGTTTCAAGATTCTTACTAGTCAGATATATTCTTGGGCGGTGAATAGGGGGTGCTGAGTCCAATTCCTTGAGCAAATAGTAGGGCTTGTCTATTACATATTGGGTTTATGGAACGGTATCTGAGCTAATTTGAAACCCTTGTTGTATGCATCACCCCACCTCACCTTTCCCGTTAAGCAGCCATAATGTGTTTTCTAAACGTGTGACTCTATTCTGTTTTGTAATTCAGTTCAAGGGTAGCGGTTTTTACATTCCCTCTATAAGTCATATCTTATGATAAGTGTCTTTTTCTGTGTGACTTATTTCACTTAGAATCGTCGTACCTAAATCCACTCATCATGCTGCTACTAGCCTTATGACGTTGATTTCATGGCTGAGTGATATTCCATTGTACATAAGGACCACCACTTCTTTATCCATTTTTCTCTTTCCTGGGATATTTAAGGTGTAACGAAGTGGAGATTCTTGTCAACAGAGCAGCCCTAAACTTTGGGGTGCCTGTGTCTTGCTGATTTTTAGTTTTCTCAATTTATACGCCCATGAGTGGATGTGCCCTATGCTCCCTAAGCTGAGTTTTTTAGCTGTTTCAGGACACACCGTGCACTTCTCCAGAGTGGCTGTTGGCAATTTACATCCCGCCCATTAGCGTAGCCAGGCTCCCGTTTCTCCATGGCCTGTCCTGCATTTCTGGTTTTGACACTTTATTCAGCATGGCCCTTTTGACCGATGGGAAGCGAGACTTCTTTGTAGCGCTGATTTGCCTTTCCAGGTTGCTTGGTTGGCCAAAAAGGGCGTATGCGTTTTTTCCTGAATATATTCAGGAAAAAACGCATACGCCCTTTTTGGCCAAGGGCATCATTGTCGAGGTTTTGCCGCTTTTCCTGTGCTTTAAAGGCGATTCGAATCTCCCTCCTGAAATCTGTTTCCTGCAATTCTGCCTTGCTTTCAAATCCTCTTCGTTGCCTTCCCTCAATATATTTGTGGACGAGAGTCATCATTTATAAGTCTGCAGGTTTGTGAATTGCAGTGCCCCTGAGCTCCATTTTTCAACTCGCTTTCTTGGGCGCTGGCCGCAAAAGCGCAGGATTGCTTCAGGCCCTATTCTGGTCCCAGGCGGCAGGCTGAGCCTGTGGTTAATTCTTCTTCCTGATGGGAAAATAGAGTGACCTCTGCCTGTCCCAACACCTGGAGCTAGTCTCTCATTGGTTCCCCCTCTTCCCTTTCATCCTCAGGACAAATTGCAAGCTGTACGGAACAGGAGGTTAAAGGTGCTGATTCTCCAAGGAGGGAGATTGCTAGTAAAGCGGCTGGAATGGCGAACCCGAGCACAAGGAGCTGAGAAATGAGGTGCGTTTTAGAAACCTTTCCCGATCACACGGTGTACCATCTTCTGGGTTTCTCATGCATGTTTTCGATGTAGGAAGATGCCCTTGAACCTGGAGATTTGGGACCCATGGGATGGGTACCACACAGTATTACTTTAAAGGGTCTGCGTTTGCTCACCCAACCTCACCAAACCTCTCAGCCCCAAGAGTGTCCACCCTTATGTCTCAATCAGCTGTGGGTCTAGATATGGTCAATCCAGGTGGCATTACAGCCGCTGAACGAATTTTGTAAGAATTTCTCTCTCTTTCACTGTCTTTGTTTCACGGGTTTTTAAAAGTAATTGATTTTTATAATGGGGTTTACCTGCTTTTCATTGCTGTGATTTTGCCGCTTTACACCCACTTGACTCACTTACAGAGAGATATCAATGCATAGGTTTCAAGATTCTTACAAGTCAGATATATTCTTGGGCGGTGAATTTGGGGTGTTGAGTCCAATTCATTGAGGAAGGAGTAGGGCTTGTCTATTACATATTGGGTTTATGGAACGGTATCTGAGATAATTTGAAACCCTTGTTGTATGCATCACCCCACCTCACCTTTCCCGTTAAGCAGCCATAGTGTGTTTTCTAAACGTGTGACTCTATTCTGTTTTGTAATTCAGTTCAAGGGTAGCGGTTTTTACATTCCCTCTATAAGTCATATCTTATGATAAGTGTCTTTTTCTGTGTGACTTATTTCACTTAGAATCGTCGTACCTAAATCCACTCATCATGCTGCTACTAGCCTTATGACGTTGATTTCATGGCTGAGTGATATTCCATTGTACATAAGGACCACCACTTCTTTATCCATTTTTCTCTTTCCTGGGATATTTAAGGTGTAACGAAGTGGAGATTCTTGTCAACAGAGCAGCCCTAAACTTTGGGGTGCCTGTGTCTTGCTGATTTTTAGTTTTCCCAATTTATACGCCCATGAGTGGATGTGCCCTATGCTCCCTAAGCTGAGTTTTTTAGATGTTTCAGGACACACCGTGCACTTCTCCAGAGTGGCTGTTGGCAATTTACATCCCGCCCATCAGCGTAGCCAGGCTCCCGTTTCTCCATGGCCTGTCCTGCATTTCTGGTTTTGACACTTTATTCAGCATGGCCCTTTTGACCGATGGGAAGCGAGACTTCTTTGTAGCGCTGATTTGCCTTTCCAGGTTGCTTGGTTGGCCAAAAAGGGCGTATGCGTTTTTTCCTGAATATATTCAGGAAAAAACGCATACGCCCTTTTTGGCCAAGGGCATCATTGTCGAGGTTTTGCCGCTTTTCCTGTGCTTTAAAGGCGATTCGAATCTCCCTCCTGAAATCTGTTTCCTGCAATTCTGCCTTGCTTTCAAATCCTCTTCGTTTCCTTCCATCAATATATTTGTGGTCGAGAGTCATCATTTATAAGTCTGCAGGTTTGTGAATTGCAGTGCCCCTGAGCTCCATTTTTCAACTCGCTTTCTTGGGCGCTGGCCGCAAAAGCGCAGGATTGCTTCAGGCCCTATTCTGGTCCCAGGCGGCAGGCTGAGCCTGTGGTTAATTCTTCTTCCTGATGGGAAAATAGAGTGACCTCTGCCTGTCCCAACACCTAGAGCTAGTCCCTCATTGGTTCCCCCTCTTCCCTTTCATCCTCAGGACAAATTGCAAGCTGTACGGAACAGGAGGTTAAAGGTGCTGATTCTCCAAGGAGGGAGATTGCTAGTAAAGCGGCTGGAATGGCGAACCCGAGCACAAGGAGATGAGAAATGAGGTGCGTTTTAGAAACCTTTCCCGATCACACGGTGTACCATCTTCTGGGTTTCTCATGCATGTTTTCGATGTAGGAACATGCCCTTGAACCTGGAGATTTGGGACCCATGGGATGGGTACCACGCAGTATTACTTTAAAGGGTCTGCGTTTGCTCACCCAACCTCACCAAACCTCTCAGCCCCAAGAGTGTCCACCCTTATGTCTCAATCAGCTGTGGGTCTAGATATGGTCAATCCAGGTGGCATTACAGCCGCTGAACGAATTTTGTAAGAATTTCTCTCTCTTTCACTGTCTTTGTTTCACGGGTTTTTAAAAGTAATTGATTTTTATAATGGGGTTTACCTGCTTTTCACTGCTGTGATTTTGCCGCTTTACACCCACTTGACTCACTTACAGAGAGATATCAATGCATAGGTTTCAAGATTCTTACTAGTCAGATATATTCTTGGGCGGTGAATTGGGGGTGTTGAGTCCAATTCATTGAGGAAGGAGTAGGGCTTGTCTATTACATATTGGGTTTATGGAACGGTATCTGAGATAATTTGAAACCCTTGTTGTATGCATCACCCCACCTCACCTTTCCCGTTAAGCAGCCATAGTGTGTTTTCTAAACGTGTGACTCTATTCTGTTTTGTAATTCAGTTCAAGGGTAGCGGTTTTTACATTCCCTCTATAAGTCATATCTTATGATAAGTGTCTTTTTCTGTGTGACTTATTTCACTTAGAATCGTCGTACCTAAATCCAATCATCATGCTGCTACTAGCCTTATGACGTTGATTTCATGGCTGAGTGATATTCCATTGTACATAAGGACCACAACTTCTTTATCCATTTTTCTCTTTCCTGGGATATTTAAGGTGTAACAAAGTGGAGATTCTTGTCAACAGAGCAGCCCTAAACTTTGGGGTGCCTGTGTCTTGCTGATTTTTAGTTTTCCCAATTTATACGCCCATGAGTGGATGTGCCCTATGCTCCCTAAGCTGAGTTTTTTAGATGTTTCAGGACACACCGTGCACTTCTCCAGAGTGGCTGTTGGCAATTTACATCCCGCCCATCAGCGTAGCCAGGCTCCCGTTTCTCCATGGCCTGTCCTGCATTTCTGGTTTTGACACTTTATTCAGCATGGCCCTTTTGACCGATGGGAAGCGAGACTTCTTTGTAGCGCTGATTTGCCTTTCCAGGTTGCTTGGTTGGCCAAAAAGGGCGTATGCGTTTTTTCCTGAATATATTCAGGAAAAAACGCATACGCCCTTTTTGGCCAAGGGCATCATTGTCGAGGTTTTGCCGCTTTTCCTGTGCTTTAAAGGCGATTCGAATCTCCCTCCTGAAATCTGTTTCCTGCAATTCTGCCTTGCTTTCAAATTCTCTTCGTTTCCTTCCATCAATATATTTGTGGTCGAGAGTCATCATTTATAAGTCTGCAGGTTTGTGAATTGCAGTGCCCCTGAGCTCTATTTTTCAACTCGCTTTCTTGGGCGCTGGCCGCAAAAGCGCAGGATTGCTTCAGGCCCTATTCTGGTCCCAGGCGGCAGGCTGAGCCTGTGGTTAATTCTTCTTCCTGATGGGAAAATAGAGTGACCCCTGCCTGTCCCAACACCTAGAGCTAGTCCCTCATTGGTTCCCCCTCTTCCCTTTCATCCTCAGGACAAATTGCAAGCTGTACGGAACAGGAGGTTAAAGGTGCTGATTCTCCAAGGAGGGAGATTCCTAGTAAAGCGGCTGGAATGGCGAACCCGAGCACAAGGAGATGAGAAATGAGGTGCGTTTTAGAAACCTTTCCCGATCACACGGTGTACCATCTTCTGGGTTTCTCATGCATGTTTTCGATGTAGGAAGATGCCCTTGAACCTGGAGATTTGGGACCCATGGGATGGGTACCACGCAGTATTACTTTAAAGGGTCTGCGTTTGCTCACCCTACCTCACCAAACCTCTCAGCCCCAAGAGTGTCCACCCTTATGTCTCAATCAGCTGTGGGTCTAGATATGGTCAATCCAGGTGGCATTACAGCCGCTGAAAGAATTTTGTAAGAATTTCTCTCTCTTTCACTGTCTTTGTTTCACGGGTTTTTAAAAGTAATTGATTTTTATAATGGGGTTTACCTGCTTTTCACTGCTGTGATTTTGCCGCTTTACACCCACTTGACTCACTTACAGAGAGATATCAATGCATAGGTTTCAAGATTCTTACTAGTCAGATATATTCTTGGGCGGTGAATTGGGGGTGTTGAGTCCAATTCATTGAGGAAGGAGTAGGGCTTGTCTATTACATATTGGGTTTATGGAACGGTATCTGAGATAATTTGAAACCCTTGTTGTATGCATCACCCCACCTCACCTTTCCCGTTAAGCAGCCATAGTGTGTTTTCTAAACGTGTGACTCTATTCTGTTTTGTAATTCAGTTCAAGGGTAGCGGTTTTTACATTCCCTCTATAAGTCATATCTTATGATAAGTGTCTTTTTCTGTGTGACGTATTTCACTTAGAATCGTCGTACCTAAATCCAATCATCATGCTGCTACTAGCCTTATGACGTTGATTTCATGGCTGAGTGATATTCCATTGTACATAAGGACCACAACTTCTTTATCCATTTTTCTCTTTCCTGGGATATTTAAGGTGTAACGAAGTGGAGATTCTTGTCAACAGAGCAGCCCTAAACTTTGGGGTGCCTGTGTCTTGCTGATTTTTAGTTTTCCCAATTTATACGCCCATGAGTGGATGTGCCCTATGCTCCCTAAGCTGAGTTTTTTAGATGTTTCAGGACACACCGTGCACTTCTCCAGAGTGGCTGTTGGCAATTTACATCCCGCCCATCAGCGTAGCCAGGCTCCCGTTTCTCCATGGCCTGTCCTGCATTTCTGGTTTTGACACTTTATTCAGCATGGCCCTTTTGACCGATGGGAAGCGAGACTTCTTTGTAGCGCTGATTTGCCTTTCCAGGTTGCTTGGTTGGCCAAAAAGGGCGTATGCGTTTTTTCCTGAATATATTCAGGAAAAAACGCATACGCCCTTTTTGGCCAAGGGCATCATTGTCGAGGTTTTGCCGCTTTTCCTGTGCTTTAAAGGCGATTCGAATCTCCCTCCTGAAATCTGTTTCCTGCAATTCTGCCTTGCTTTCAAATCCTCTTCGTTTCCTTCCATCAATATATTTGTGGTCGAGAGTCATCATTTATAAGTCTGCAGGTTTGTGAATTGCAGTGCCCCTGAGCTCCATTTTTCAACTAGCTTTCTTGGGCGCTGGCCGCAAAAGCGCAGGATTGCTTCAGGCCCTATTCTGGTCCCAGGCGGCAGGCTGAGCCTGTGGTTAATTCTTCTTCCTGATGGTTAAATAGAGTGACCTCTGCCTGTCCCAACACCTAGAGTTAGTCCCTCATTGGTTGCCCCTCTTCCCTTTCATCCTCAGGACAAATTGCAAGCTGTACGGAACAGGAGGTTAAAGGTGCTGATTCTCCAAGGAGGGAGATTGCTAGTAAAGCGGCTGGAATGGCGAACCCGAGCACAAGGAGATGAGAAATGAGGTGCGTTTTAGAAACCTTTCCCGATCACACGGTGTACCATCTTCTGGGTTTCTCATGCATGTTTTCGATGTAGGAACATGCCCTTGAACCTGGAGATTTGGGACCCATGGGATGGGTACCACGCAGTATTACTTTAAAGGGTCTGCGTTTGCTCACCCAACCTCACCAAACCTCTCAGCCCCAAGAGTGTCCACCCTTATGTCTCAATCAGCTGTGGGTCTAGATGTGGTCAATCCAGGTGGCATTACAGCCGCTGAACGAATTTTGTAAGAATTTCTCTCTCTTTCACTGTCTTTGTTTCACGGGTTTTTAAAAGTAATTGATTTTTATAATGGGGTTTACCTGCTTTTCACTGCTGTGATTTTGCCGCTTTACACCCACTTGACTCACTTACAGAGAGATATCAATGCATAGGTTTCAAGATTCTTACTAGTCAGATATATTCTTGGGCGGTGAATTTGGGGTGTTGAGTCCAATTCATTGAGGAAGGAGTAGGGCTTGTCTATTACATATTGGGTTTATGGAACGGTATCTGAGATAATTTGAAACCCTTGTTGTATGCATCACCCCACCTCACCTTTCCCGTTAAGCAGCCATAGTGTGTTTTCTAAACGTGTGACTCTATTCTGTTTTGTAATTCAGTTCAAGGGTAGCGGTTTTTACATTCCCTCTATAAGTCATATCTTATGATAAGTGTCTTTTTCTGTGTGACGTATTTCACTTAGAATCGTCGTACCTAAATCCAATCATCATGCTGCTACTAGCCTTATGACGTTGATTTCATGGCTGAGTGATATTCCATTGTACATAAGGACCACAATTTCTTTATCCATTTTTCTCTTTCCTGGGATATTTAAGGTGTAACGAAGTGGAGATTCTTGTCAACAGAGCAGCCCTAAACTTTGGGGTGCCTGTGTCTTGCTGATTTTTAGTTTTCCCAATTTATACGCCCATGAGTGGATGTGCCCTATGCTCCCTAAGCTGAGTTTTTTAGATGTTTCAGGACACACCGTACACTTCTCCAGAGTGGCTGTTGGCAATTTACATCCCGCCCATCAGCGTAGCCAGGCTCCCGTTTCTCCATGGCCTGTCCTGCATTTCTGGTTTTGACACTTTATTCAGCATGGCCCTTTTGACCGATGGGAAGCGAGACTTCTTTGTAGCGCTGATTTGCCTTTCCAGGTTGCTTGGTTGGCCAAAAAGGGCGTATGCGTTTTTTCCTGAATATATTCAGGAAAAAACGCATACGCCCTTTTTGGCCAAGGGCATCATTGTCGAGGTTTTGCCGCTTTTCCTGTGCTTTAAAGGCGATTCGAATCTCCCTCCTGAAATCTGTTTCCTGCAATTCTGCCTTGCTTTCAAATCCTCTTCGTTTCCTTCCATCAATATATTTGTGGTCGAGAGTCATCATTTATAAGTCTGCAGGTTTGTGAATTGCAGTGCCCCTGAGCTCCATTTTTCAACTCGCTTTCTTGGGCGCTGGCCGCAAAAGCGCAGGATTGCTTCAGGCCCTATTCTGGTCCCAGGCGGCAGGCTGAGCCTGTGGTTAATTCTTCTTCCTGATGGGAAAATAGAGTGACCTCTGCCTGTCCCAACACCTAGAGCTAGTCCCTCATTGGTTCCCCCTCTTCCCTTTCATCCTCAGGACAAATTGCAAGCTGTACGGAACAGGAAGTTAAAGGTGCTGATTCTCCAAGGAGGGAGATTGCTAGTAAAGCGGCTGGAATGGCGAACCCGAGCACAAGGAGATGAGAAATGAGGTGCGTTTTAGAAACCTTTCCCGATCACACGGTGTACCATCTTCTGGGTTTCTCATGCATGTTTTCTATGTAGGAAGATGCCCTTGAACCTGGAGATTTGGGACCCATGGGATGGGTACCACGCAGTATTACTTTAAAGGGTCTGCGTTTGCTCACCCAACCTCACCAAACCTCTCAGCCCCAAGAGTGTCCACCCTTATGTCTCAATCAGCTGTGGGTCTAGATATGGTCAATCCAGGTGGCATTACAGCCGCTGAACGAATTTTGTAAGAATTTCTCTCTCTTTCACTGTCTTTGTTTCACGGGTTTTTAAAAGTAATTGATTTTTATAATGGGGTTTACCTGCTTTTCACTGCTGTGATTTTGCCGCTTTACACCCAATTGACTCACTTACAGAGAGATATCAATGCATAGGTTTCAAGATTCTAACTAGTCAGATATATTCTTGGGCGGTGAATTGGGGGTGTTGAGTCCAATTCATTGAGGAAGGAATAGGGCTTGTCTATTACATATTGGGTTTATGGAACGGTATCTGAGATAATTTGAAACCCTTGTTGTATGCATCACCCCACCTCACCTTTCCCGTTAAGCAGCCATAGTGTGTTTTCTAAACGTGTGACTCTATTCTGTTTTGTAATTCAGTTCAAGGGTAGCGGTTTTTACATTCCCTCTATAAGTCATATCTTATGATAAGTGTCTTTTTCTGTGTGACTTATTTCACTTAGAATCGTCGTACCTAAATCCAATCATCATGCTGCTACTAGCCTTATGACGTTGATTTCATGGCTGAGTGATATTCCATTGTACATAAGGACCACCACTTCTTTATCCATTTTTCTCTTTCCTGGGATATTTAAGGTGTAACGAAGTGGAGATTCTTGTCAACAGAGCAGCCCTAAACTTTGGGGTGCCTGTGTCTTGCTGATTTTTAGTTTTCCCAATTTATACGCCCATGAGTGGATGTGCCCTATGCTCCCTAAGCTCAGTTTTTTAGATGTTTCAGGACACACCGTACACTTCTCCAGAGTGGCTGTTGGCAATTTACATCCCGCCCATCAGCGTAGCCAGGCTCCCGTTTCTCCATGGCCTGTCCTGCATTTCTGGTTTTGACACTTTATTCAGCATGGCCCTTTTGACCGATGGGAAGCGAGACTTCTTTGTAGCGCTGATTTGCCTTTCCAGGTTGCTTGGTTGGCCAAAAAGGGCGTATGCGTTTTTTCCTGAATATATTCAGGAAAAAACGCATACGCCCTTTTTGGCCAAGGGCATCATTGTCGAGGTTTTGCCGCTTTTCCTGTGCTTTAAAGGCGATTCGAATCTCCCTCCTGAAATCTGTTTCCTGCAATTCTGCCTTGCTTTCAAATCCTCTTCGTTGCCTTCCCTCAATATATTTGTGGACGAGAGTCATCATTTATAAGTCTGCAGGTTTGTGAATTGCAGTGCCCCTGAGCGCCATTTTTCAACTCGCTTTCTTGGGCGCTGGCCGCAAAAGCGCAGGATTGCTTCAGGCACTATTCTGGTCCCAGGCGGCAGGCTGAGCCTGTGGTTAATTCTTCTTCCTGATGGGAAAATAGAGTGACCTCTGCCTGTCCCAACACCTGGAGCTAGTCTCTCATTGTTTCCCCCTCTTCCCTTTCATCCTCAGGACAAATTGCAAGCTGTACGGAACAGGAGGTTAAAGGTGCTGATTCTCCAAGGAGGGAGATTGCTAGTAAAGCGGCTGGAATGGCGAACCCGAGCATAAGGAGATGAGAAATGAGGTGCGTTTTAGAAACCTTTCCCGATCACACGGTGTACCATCTTCTGGGTTTCTCATGCATGTTTTCGATGTAGGAAGATGCCCTTGAACCTGGAGATTTGGGACCCATGGGATGGGTACCACGCAGTATTACTTTAAAGGGTCTGCGTTTGCTCACCCAACCTCACCAAACCTCTCAGCCCCAAGAGTGTCCACCCTTATGTCTCAATCAGCTGTGGGTCTAGATATGGTCAATCCAGGTGGCATTACAGCCGCTGAACGAATTTTGTAAGAATTTCTCTCTCTTTCACTGTCTTTGTTTCACGGGTTTTTAAAAGTAATTGATTTTTATAATGGGGTTTACCTGCTTTTCACTGCTGTGATTTTGCCGCTTTACACCCACTTGACTCACTTACAGAGAGATATCAATGCATAGGTTTCAAGATTCTTACTAGTCAGATATATTCTTGGGCGGTGAATTGGGGGTGTTGAGTCCAATTCATTGAGGAAGGAGTAGGGCTTGTCTATTACATATTGGGTTTATGGAACGGTATCTGAGATAATTTGAAACCCTTGTTGTATGCATCACCCCACCTCACCTTTCCCGTTAAGCAGCCATAGTGTGTTTTCTAAACGTGTGACTCTATTCTGTTTTGTAATTCAGTTCAAGGGTAGCGGTTTTTACATTCCCTCTATAAGTCGTATCTTATGATAAGTGCCTTTTTCTGTGTGACTTATTTCACTCAGAATCGTCGTACCTAAATCCAATCATCATGCTGCTACTAGCCTTATGACGTTGATTTCATGGCTGAGTGATATTCCATTGTACATAAGGACCACCACTTCTTTATCCATTTTTCTCTTTCCTGGGATATTTAAGGTGTAACGAAGTGGAGATTCTTGTCAACAGAGCAGCCGTAAACTTTGGGGTGCCTGTGTCTTGCTGATTTCTAGTTTTCCCAATTTATACGCCCATGAGTGGATGTGCCCTATGCTCCCTAAGCTGAGTTTTTTAGATGTTTCAGGACACACCGTGCACTTCTCCAGAGTGGCTGTTGGCAATTTACATCCCGCCCATCAGCGTAGCCAGGCTCCCGTTTCTCCATGGCCTGTCCTGCATTTCTGGTTTTGACACTTTATTCAGCATGGCCCTTTTGACCGATGGGAAGCGAGACTTCTTTGTAGCGCTGATTTGCCTTTCCAGGTTGCTTGGTTGGCCAAAAAGGGCGTATGCGTTTTTTCCTGAATATATTCAGGAAAAAACGCATACGCCCTTTTTGGTCAAGGGCATCATTGTCGAGGTTTTGCCGCTTTTCCTGTGCTTTAAAGGCGATTCGAATCTCCCTCCTGAAATCTGTTTCCTGCAATTCTGCCTTGCTTTCAAATCCTCTTCGTTGCCTTCCCTCAATATATTTGTGGACGAGAGTCATCATTTATAAGTCTGCAGGTTTGTGAATTGCAGTGCCCCTGAGCGCCATTTTTCAACTCGCTTTCTTGGGCGCTGGCCGCAAAAGCGCAGGATTGCTTCAGGCCCTATTCTGGTCCCAGGCGGCAGGCTGAGCCTGTGGTTAATTCTTCTTCTTGAGGGGAAAATAGAGTGACCTCTGCCTGTCCCAACACCTAGAGCTAGTCTCTCATTGGTTCCCCCTCTTCCCTTTCATCCTCAGGACAAATTGCAAGCTGTACGGAACAGGAGGTTAAAGGTGCTGATTCTCCAAGGAGGGAGATTGCTAGTAAAGCGGCTGGAATGGCGAACCCGAGCACAAGGAGATGAGAAATGAGGTGCGTTTTAGAAACCTTTCCCGATCACACGGTGTACCATCTTCTGGGTTTCTCATGCATGTTTTCGATGTAGGAAGATGCCCTTGAACCTGGAGATTTGGGACCCATGGGATGGGTACCACGCAGTATTACTTTAAAGGGTCTGCGTTTGCTCACCCAACCTCACCAAACCTCTCAGCCCCAAGAGTGTCCACCCTTATGTCTCAATCAGCTGTGGGTCAAGATATGGTCAATCCAGGTGGCATCACAGCCCCTGAACGAATTTTGTAAGAATTTCTCTCTCTTTCACTGTCTTTGTTTCACGGGTTTTTAAAAGTAATTGATTTTTATAATGGGGTTTACCTGCTTTTCACTGCTGTGATTTTGCCGCTTTACACCCACTTGACTCACTTTCAGAGAGATATCAATGCATAGGTTTCAAGATTCTTACTAGTCAGATATCTTCTTGGGCGGTGAATAGGGGGTGCTGAGTCCAATTCCTTGAGCAAGGAGTAGGGATTGTCTATTACATATTGGTTTTATGGAACGGTATCTGAGCTAATTTGAAACCCTTGTTGTATGCATCACCCCACCTCACCTTTCCCGTTAAGCAGCCATAGTGTGTTTTCTAAACGTGTGATTCTCTTCTGTTTTGTAATTCAGTTCAAGGGTAGCGGTTTTTACATTCCCTCTATAAGTCATATCTTATGATAAGTGTCTTTTTCTGTGTGACTCATTTCACTTAGAATCGTCGTACCTAAATCCACTCATCATGCTGCTACTAGCCTTATGACGTTGATATCATGGCTGAGTGATATTCCATTGTACATAAGGACCACCACTTCTTTATCCATTTTTCTCTTTCCTGGGATATTTAAGGTGTAACGAAGTGGAGATTCTTGTCAACAGAGCAGCCCTAAACTTTGGGGTGCCTGTGTCTTGCTGATTTTTAGTTTTCCCAATTTATACGCCCATGAGTGGATGTGCCCTATGCTCCCTAAGCTGAGTTTTTTAGATGTTTCAGGACACACCGTGCACTTCTCCAGAGTGGCTGTTGGCAATTTACATCCCGCCCATCAGCGTAGCCAGGCTCCCGTTTCTCCATGGCCTGTCCTGCATTTCTGGTTTTGACACTTTATTCAGCATGGCCCTTTTGACCGATGGGAAGCGAGACTTCTTTGTAGCGCTGATTTGCCTTTCCAGGTTGCTTGGTTGGCCAAAAAGGGCGTATGCGTTTTTTCCTGAATATATTCAGGAAAAAACGCATACGCCCTTTTTGGCCAAGGGCATCATTGTCGAGGTTTTGCCGCTTTTCCTGTGCTTTAAAGGCGATTCGAATCTCCCTCCTGAAATCTGTTTCCTGCAATTCTGCCTTGCTTTCAAATCCTCTTCGTTGCCTTCCCTCAATATATTTGTGGACGAGAGTCATCATTTATAAGTCTGCAGGTTTGTGAATTGCAGTGCCCCTGAGCGCCATTTTTCAACTCGCTTTCTTGGGCGCTGGCCGCAAAAGCGCAGGATTGCTTCAGGCCCTATTCTGGTCCCAGGCGGCAGGCTGAGCCTGTGGTTAATTCTTCTTCCTGATGGGAAAATAGAGTGACCTCTGCCTCTCCCAACACCTAGAGCTAGTCTCTCATTGGTTCCCCCTCTTCCCTTTCATCCTCAGGACAAATTGCAAGCTGTACGGAACAGGAGGTTAAAGGTGCTGATTCTCCAAGGAGGGAGATTGCTAGTAAAGCGGCTGGAATGGCGAACCCGAGCACAAGGAGATGAGAAATGAGGTGCGTTTTAGAAACCTTTCCCGATCACACGGTGTACCATCTTCTGGGTTTCTCATGCATGTTTTCGATGTAGGAAGATGCCCTTGAACCTGGAGATTTGGGACCCATGGGATGGGTACCACGCAGTATTACTTTAAAGGGTCTGCGTTTGCTCACCCAACCTCACCAAACCTCTCAGCCCCAAGAGTGTCCACCCTTATGTCTCAATCAGCTGTGGGTCTAGATATGGTCAATCCAGGTGGCATTACAGCCGCTGAACGAATTTTGTAAGAATTTCTCTCTCTTTCACTGTCTTTGTTTCACGGGTTTTTAAAAGTAATTGATTTTTATAATGGGGTTTACCTGCTTTTCACTGCTGTCATTTTGCCGCTTTACACCCACTTGACTCACTTTCAGAGAGATATCAATGCATAGGTTTCAAGATTCTTACTAGTCAAATATATTCTTGGGCGGTGAATAGGGGGTGCTGAGTCCAATTCCTTGAGCAAGGAGTAGGGCTTGTCTATTACATATTGGGTTTATGGAACGGTATCTGAGCTAATTTGAAACCCTTGTTGTATGCATCACCCCACCTCACCTTTCCCGTTAAGCAGCCATAATGTGTTTTCTAAACGTGTGACTATATTCTGTTTTGTAATTCAGTTCAAGGGTAGCGGTTTTTACATTCCCTCTATAAGTCATATCTTATGATAAGTGTCTTTTTCTGTGTGACTTATTTCACTTAGAATCGTCGTACCTAAATCCACTCATCATGCTGCTACTAGCCTTATGACGTTGATTTCATGGCTGAGTGATATTCCATTGTACATAAGGACCACCACTTCTTTATCCATTTTTCTCTTTCCTGGGATATTTAAGGTGTAACGAAGTGGAGATTCTTGTCAACAGAGCAGCCCTAAACTTTGGGGTGCCTGTGTCTTGCTGATTTTTAGTTTTCTCAATTTATACGCCCATGAGTGGATGTGCCCTATGCTCCCTAAGCTGAGTTTTTTAGATGTTTCAGGACACACCGTGCACTTCTCCAGAGTGGCTGTTGGCAATTTACATCCCGCCCATCAGCGTAGCCAGGCTCCCGTTTCTCCATGGCCTGTCCTGCATTTCTGGTTTTGACACTTTATTCAGCATGGCCCTTTTGACCGATGGGAAGCGAGACTTCTTTGTAGCGCTGATTTGCCTTTCCAGGTTGCTTGGTTGGCCAAAAAGGGCGTATGCGTTTTTTCCTGAATATATTCAGGAAAAAACGCATACGCCCTTTTTGGCCAAGGGCATCATTGTCGAGGTTTTGCCGCTTTTCCTGTGCTTTAAAGGCGATTCGAATCTCCCTCCTGAAATCTGTTTCCTGCAATTCTGCCTTGCTTTCAAATCCTCTTCGTTGCCTTCCCTCAATATATTTGTGGACGAGAGTCATCATTTATAAGTCTGCAGGTTTGTGAATTGCAGTGCCCCTGAGCGCCATTTTTCAACTCGCTTTTTTGGGCGCTGGCCGCAAAAGCGCAGGATTGCTTCAGGCCCTATTCTGGTCCCAGGCGGCAGGCTGAGCCTGTGGTTAATTCTTCTTCCTGATGGGAAAATAGAGTGACCTCTGCCTGTCCCAACACCTGGAGCTAGTCTCTCATTGGTTCCCCCTCTTCCCTTTCATCCTCAGGACAAATTGCAAGCTGTACGGAACAGGAGGTTAAAGGTGCTGATTCTCCAAGGAGGGAGATTGCTAGTAAAGCGGCTGGAATGGCGAACCCGAGCACAAGGAGCTGAGAAATGAGGTGCGTTTTAGAAACCTTTCCCGATCACACGGTGTACCATCTTCTGGGTTTCTCATGCATGTTTTCGATGTAGGAAGATGCCCTTGAACCTGGAGATTTGGGACCCATGGGATGGGTACCACGCAGTATTACTTTAAAGGGTCTGCGTTTGCTCACCCAACCTCACCAAACCTCTCAGCCCCAAGAGTGTCCACCCTTATGTCTCAATCAGCTGTGGGTCTAGATATGGTCAATCCAGGTGGCATTACAGCCGCTGAAAGAATTTTGTAAGAATTTCTCTCTCTTTCACTGTCTTTGTTTCACGGGTTTTTAAAAGTAATTGATTTTTATAATGGGGTTTACCTGCTTTTCACTGCTGTGATTTTGCCGCTTTACACCCACTTGACTCACTTTCAGAGAGATATCAATGCATAGGTTTCAAGATTCTTACTAGTCAGATATATTCTTGGGCGGTGAATAGGGGGTGCTGAGTCCAATTCCTTGAGCAAATAGTAGGGCTTGTCTATTACATATTGGGTTTATGGAACGGTATCTGAGCTAATTTGAAACCCTTGTTGTATGCATCACCCCACCTCACCTTTCCCGTTAAGCAGCCATAATGTGTTTTCTAAACGTGTGACTCTATTCTGTTTTGTAATTCAGTTCAAGGGTAGCGGTTTTTACATTCCCTCTATAAGTCATATCTTATGATAAGTGTCTTTTTCTGTGTGACTTATTTCACTTAGAATCGTCGTACCTAAATCCACTCATCATGCTGCGACTAGCCTTATGACGTTGATTTCATGGCTGAGTGATATTCCATTGTACATAAGGACCACCACTTCTTTATCCATTTTTCTCTTTCCTGGGATATTTAAGGTGTAACGAAGTGGAGATTCTTGTCAACAGAGCAGCCCTAAACTTTGGGGTGCCTGTGTCTTGCTGATTTTTAGTTTTCTCAATTTATACGCCCATGAGTGGATGTGCCCTATGCTCCCTAAGCTGAGTTTTTTAGATGTTTCAGGACACACCGTGCACTTCTCCAGAGTGGCTGTTGGCAATTTACATCCCGCCCATTAGCGTAGCCAGGCTCCCGTTTCTCCATGGCCTGTCCTGCATTTCTGGTTTTGACACTTTATTCAGCATGGCCCTTTTGACCGATGGGAAGCGAGACTTCTTTGTAGCGCTGATTTGCCTTTCCAGGTTGCTTGGTTGGCCAAAAAGGGCGTATGCGTTTTTTCCTGAATATATTCAGGAAAAAACGCATACGCCCTTTTTGGCCAAGGGCATCATTGTCGAGGTTTTGCCGCTTTTCCTGTGCTTTAAAGGCGATTCGAATCTCCCTCCTGAAATCTGTTTCCTGCAATTCTGCCTTGCTTTCAAATCCTCTTCGTTGCCTTCCCTCAATATATTTGTGGACGAGAGTCATCATTTATAAGTCTGCAGGTTTGTGAATTGCAGTGACCCTGAGCTCCATTTTTCAACTCGCTTTCTTGGGCGCTGGCCGCAAAAGCGCAGGATTGCTTCAGGCCCTATTCTGGTCCCAGGTGGCAGGCTGAGCCTGTGGTTAATTCTTCTTCCTGATGGGAAAATAGAGTGACCTCTGCCTGTCCCAACACCTGCAGCTAGTCTCTCATTGGTTCCCCCTCTTCCCTTTCATCCTCAGGACAAATTGCAAGCTGTACGGAACAGGAGGTTAAAGGTGCTGATTCTCCAAGGAGGGAGATTGCTAGTAAAGCGGCTGGAATGGCGAACCCGAGCACAAGGAGCTGAGAAATGAGGTGCGTTTTAGAAACCTTTCCCGATCACACGGTGTACCATCTTCTGGGTTTCTCATGCATGTTTTCGATGTAGGAAGATGCCCTTGAACCTGGAGATTTGGGACCCATGGGATGGGTACCACGCAGTATTACTTTAAAGGGTCTGCGTTTGCTCACCCAACCTCACCAAACCTCTCAGCCCCAAGAGTGTCCACCCTTATGTCTCAATCAGCTGTGGGTCTAGATATGGTCAATCCAGGTGGCATTACAGCCGCTGAACGAATTTTGTAAGAATTTCTCTCTCTTTCACTGTCTTTGTTTCACGGGTTTTTAAAAGTAATTGATTTTTATAATGGGGTTTACCTGCTTTTCATTGCTGTGATTTTGCCGCTTTACACCCACTTGACTCACTTACAGAGAGATATCAATGCATAGGTTTCAAGATTCTTACAAGTCAGATATATTCTTGGGCGGTGAATTTGGGGTGTTGAGTCCAATTCATTGAGGAAGGAGTAGGGCTTGTCTATTACATATTGGGTTTATGGAACGGTATCTGAGATAATTTGAAACCCTTGTTGTATGCATCACCCCACCTCACCTTTCCCGTTAAGCAGCCATAGTGTGTTTTCTAAACGTGTGACTCTATTCTGTTTTGTAATTCAGTTCAAGGGTAGCGGTTTTTACATTCCCTCTATAAGTCATATCTTATGATAAGTGTCTTTTTCTGTGTGACTTATTTCACTTAGAATCGTCGTACCTAAATCCACTCATCATGCTGCTACTAGCCTTATGACGTTGATTTCATGGCTGAGTGATATTCCATTGTACATAAGGACCACCACTTCTTTATCCATTTTTCTCTTTCCTGGGATATTTAAGGTGTAACGAAGTGGAGATTCTTGTCAACAGAGCAGCCCTAAACTTTGGGGTGCCTGTGTCTTGCTGATTTTTAGTTTTCCCAATTTATACGCCCATGAGTGGATGTGCCCTATGCTCCCTAAGCTGAGTTTTTTAGATGTTTCAGGACACACCGTGCACTTCTCCAGAGTGGCTGTTGGCAATTTACATCCCGCCCATCAGCGTAGCCAGGCTCCCGTTTCTCCATGGCCTGTCCTGCATTTCTGGTTTTGACACTTTATTCAGCATGGCCCTTTTGACCGATGGGAAGCGAGACTTCTTTGTAGCGCTGATTTGCCTTTCCAGGTTGCTTGGTTGGCCAAAAAGGGCGTATGCGTTTTTTCCTGAATATATTCAGGAAAAAACGCATAGGCCCTTTTTGGCCAAGGGCATCATTGTCGAGGTTTTGCCGCTTTTCCTGTGCTTTAAAGGCGATTCGAATCTCCCTCCTGAAATCTGTTTCCTGCAATTCTGCCTTGCTTTCAAATCCTCTTCGTTGCCTTCCCTCAATATATTTGTGGACGAGAGTCATCATTTATAAGTCTGCAGGTTTGTGAATTGCAGTGCCCCTGAACGCCATTTTTCAACTCGCTTTCTTGGGCGCTGGCCGCAAAAGCGCAGGATTGCTTCAGGCCCTATTCTGGTCCCAGGCGGCAGGCTGAGCCTGTGGTTAATTCTTCTTCCTGTTGGGAAAATAGAGTGACCTCTGCCTATCCCAACACCTAGAGATAGTCTCTCATTGGTTCCCCCTCTTCCCTTTCATCCTCAGGACAAATTGCAAGCTGTACGGAACAGGAGGTTAAAGGTGCTGATTCTCCAAGGAGGGAGATTGCTAGTAAAGCAGCTGGAATGGCGAACCCGAGCACAAGGAGATGAGAAATGAGGTGCGTTTTAGAAACCTTTCCCGATCACACGGTGTACCATCTTCTGGGTTTCTCATGCATGTTTTCGATGTAGGAAGATGCCCTTGAACCTGGAGATTTGGGACCCATGGGATGGGTACCACGCAGTATTACTTTAAAGGGTCTGCGTTTGCTCACCCAACCTCACCAAACCTCTCAGCCCCAAGAGTGTCCACCCTTATGTCTCAATCAGCTGTGGGTCTAGATATGGTCAATCCAGGTGGCATTACAGCCGCTGAAAGAATTTTGTAAGAATTTCTCTCTCTTTCACTGTCTTTGTTTCACGGGTTTTTAAAAGTAATTGATTTTTATAATGGGGTTTACCTGCTTTTCACTGCTGTGATTTTGCCGCTTTACACCCACTTGACTCACTTACAGAGAGATATCAATGCATAGGTTTCAAGATTCTTACTAGTCAGATATATTCTTGGGCGGTGAATTGGGGGTGTTGAGTCCAATTCATTGAGGAAGGAGTAGGGCTTGTCTATTACATATTGGGTTTATGGAACGGTATCTGAGATAATTTGAAACCCTTGTTGTATGCATCACCCCACCTCACCTTTCCCGTTAAGCAGCCATAGTGTGTTTTCTAAACGTGTGACTCTATTCTGTTTTGTAATTCAGTTCAAGGGTAGCGGTTTTTACATTCCCTCTATAAGTCATATCTTATGATAAGTGTCTTTTTCTGTGTGACTTATTTCACTTAGAATCGTCGTACCTAAATCCAATCATCATGCTGCTACTAGCCTTATGACGTTGATTTCATGGCTGAGTGATATTCCATTGTACATAAGGACCACCACTTCTTTATCCATTTTTCTCTTTCCTGGGATATTTAAGGTGTAACGAAGTGGAGATTCTTGTCAACAGAGCAGCCCTAAACTTTGGGGTGCCTGTGTCTTGCTGATTTTTAGTTTTCTCAATTTATACGCCCATGAGTGGATGTGCCCTATGCTCCCTAAGCTGAGTTTTTTAGATGTTTCAGGACACACCGTGCACTTCTCCAGAGTGGCTGTTGGCAATTTACATCCCGCCCATCAGCGTAGCCAGGCTCCCGTTTCTCCATGGCCTGTCCTGCATTTCTGGTTTTGACACTTTATTCAGCATGGCCCTTTTGACCGATGGGAAGCGAGACTTCTTTGTAGCGCTGATTTGCCTTTCCAGGTTGCTTGGTTGGCCAAAAAGGGCGTATGCGTTTTTTCCTGAATATATTCAGGAAAAAACGCATACGCCCTTTTTGGCCAAGGGCATCATTGTCGAGGTTTTGCCGCTTTTCCTGTGCTTTAAAGGCGATTCGAATCTCCCTCCTGAAATCTGTTTCCTGCAATTCTGCCTTGCTTTCAAATCCTCTTCGTTGCCTTCCCTCAATATATTTGTGGACGAGAGTCATCATTTATAAGTCTGCAGGTTTGTGAATTGCAGTGCCCCTGAGCTCCATTTTTCAACTCGCTTTCTTGGGCGCTGGCCGCAAAAGCGCAGGATTGCTTCAGGCCCTATTCTGGTCCCAGGCGGCAGGCTGAGCCTGTGGTTAATTCTTCTTCCTGATGGGAAAATAGAGTGACCTCTGCCTGTCCCAACACCTGGAGCTAGTCTCTCATTGGTTCCCCCTCTTCCCTTTCATCCTCAGGACAAATTGCAAGCTGTACGGAACAGGAGGTTAAAGGTGCTGATTCTCCAAGGAGGGAGATTGCTAGTAAAGCGGCTGGAATGGCGAACCCGAGCACAAGGAGCTGAGAAATGAGGTGCGTTTTAGAAACCTTTCCCGATCACACGGTGTACCATCTTCTGGGTTTCTCATGCATGTTTTCGATGTAGGAAGATGCCCTTGAACCTGGAGATTTGGGACCCATGGGATGGGTACCACGCAGTATTACTTTAAAGGGTCTGCGTTTGCTCACCCAACCTCACCAAACCTCTCAGCCCCAAGAGTGTCCACCCTTATGTCTCAATCAGCTGTGGGTCTAGATATGGTCAATCCAGGTGGCATTACAGCCGCTGAAAGAATTTTGTAAGAATTTCTCTCTCTTTCACTGTCTTTGTTTCACGGGTTTTTAAAAGTAATTGATTTTTATAATGGGGTTTACCTGCTTTTCACTGCTGTGATTTTGCCGCTTTACACCCACTTGACTCACTTTCAGAGAGATATCAATGCATAGGTTTCAAGATTCTTACTAGTCAGATATATTCTTGGGCGGTGAATAGGGGGTGCTGAGTCCAATTCCTTGAGCAAATAGTAGGGCTTGTCTATTACATATTGGGTTTATGGAACGGTATCTGAGCTAATTTGAAACCCTTGTTGTATGCATCACCCCACCTCACCTTTCCCGTTAAGCAGCCATAATGTGTTTTCTAAACGTGTGACTCTATTCTGTTTTGTAATTCAGTTCAAGGGTAGCGGTTTTTACATTCCCTCTATAAGTCATATCTTATGATAAGTGTCTTTTTCTGTGTGACTTATTTCACTTAGAATCGTCGTACCTAAATCCACTCATCATGCTGCTACTAGCCTTATGACGTTGATTTCATGGCTGAGTGATATTCCATTGTACATAAGGACCACCACTTCTTTATCCATTTTTCTCTTTCCTGGGATATTTAAGGTGTAACGAAGTGGAGATTCTTGTCAACAGAGCAGCCCTAAACTTTGGGGTGCCTGTGTCTTGCTGATTTTTAGTTTTCTCAATTTATACGCCCATGAGTGGATGTGCCCTATGCTCCCTAAGCTGAGTTTTTTAGATGTTTCAGGACACACCGTGCACTTCTCCAGAGTGGCTGTTGGCAATTTACATCCCGCCCATCAGCGTAGCCAGGCTCCCGTTTCTCCATGGCCTGTCCTGCATTTCTGGGTTTGACACTTTATTCAGCATGGCCCTTTTGACCGATGGGAAGCGAGACTTCTTTGTAGCGCTGATTTGCCTTTCCAGGTTGCTTGGTTGGCCAAAAAGGGCGTATGCGTTTTTTCCTGAATATATTCAGGAAAAAACGCATACGCCCTTTTTGGCCAAGGGCATCATTGTCGAGGTTTTGCCGCTTTTCCTGTGCTTTAAAGGCGATTCGAATCTCCCTCCTGAAATCTGTTTCCTGCAATTCTGCCTTGCTTTCAAATCCTCTTCGTTGCCTTCCCTCAATATATTTGTGGACGAGAGTCATCATTTATAAGTCTGCAGGTTTGTGAATTGCAGTGCCCCTGAGCTCCATTTTTCAACTCGCTTTCTTGGGCGCTGGCCGCAAAAGCGCAGGATTGCTTCAGGCCCTATTCTGGTCCCAGGCGGCAGGCTGAGCCTGTGGTTAATTCTTCTTCCTGATGGGAAAATAGAGTGACCTCTGCCTGTCCCAACACCTGGAGCTAGTCTCTCATTGGTTCCCCCTCTTCCCTTTCATCCTCAGGACAAATTGCAAGCTGTACGGAACAGGAGGTTAAAGGTGCTGATTCTCCAAGGAGGGAGATTGCTAGTAAAGCGGCTGGAATGGCGAACCCGAGCACAAGGAGCTGAGAAATGAGGTGCGTTTTAGAAACCTTTCCCGATCACACGGTGTACCATCTTCTGGGTTTCTCATGCATGTTTTCGATGTAGGAAGATGCCCTTGAACCTGGAGATTTGGGACCCATGGGATGGGTACCACGCAGTATTACTTTAAAGGGTCTGCGTTTGCTCACCCAACCTCACCAAACCTCTCAGCCCCAAGAGTGTCCACCCTTATGTCTCAATCAGCTGTGGGTCTAGATATGGTCAATCCAGGTGGCATTACAGCCGCTGAAAGAATTTTGTAAGAATTTCTCTCTCTTTCACTGTCTTTGTTTCACGGGTTTTTAAAAGTAATTGATTTTTATAATGGGGTTTACCTGCTTTTCACTGCTGTGATTTTGCCGCTTTACACCCACTTGACTCACTTTCAGAGAGATATCAATGCATAGGTTTCAAGATTCTTACTAGTCAGATATATTCTTGGGCGGTGAATAGGGGGTGCTGAGTCCAATTCCTTGAGCAAATAGTAGGGCTTGTCTATTACATATTGGGTTTATGGAACGGTATCTGAGCTAATTTGAAACCCTTGTTGTATGCATCACCCCACCTCACCTTTCCCGTTAAGCAGCCATAATGTGTTTTCTAAACGTGTGACTCTATTCTGTTTTGTAATTCAGTTCAAGGGTAGCGGTTTTTACATTCCCTCTATAAGTCATATGTTATGATAAGTGTCTTTTTCTGTGTGACTTATTTCACTTAGAATCGTCGTACCTAAATCCACTCATCATGCTGCTACTAGCCTTATGACGTTGATTTCATGGCTGAGTGATATTCCATTGTACATAAGGACCACCACTTCTTTATCCATTTTTCTCTTTCCTGGGATATTTAAGGTGTAACGAAGTGGAGATTCTTGTCAACAGAGCAGCCCTAAACTTTGGGGTGCCTGTGTCTTGCTGATTTTTAGTTTTCTCAATTTATACGCCCATGAGTGGATGTGCCCTATGCTCCCTAAGCTGAGTTTTTTAGATGTTTCAGGACACACCGTGCACTTCTCCAGAGTGGCTGTTGGCAATTTACATCCCGCCCATTAGCGTAGCCAGGCTCCCGTTTCTCCATGGCCTGTCCTGCATTTCTGGTTTTGACACTTTATTCAGCATGGCCCTTTTGACCGATGGGAAGCGAGACTTCTTTGTAGCGCTGATTTGCCTTTCCAGGTTGCTTGGTTGGCCAAAAAGGGCGTATGCGTTTTTTCCTGAATATATTCAGGAAAAAACGCATACGCCCTTTTTGGCCAAGGGCATCATTGTCGAGGTTTTGCCGCTTTTCCTGTGCTTTAAAGGCGATTCGAATCTCCCTCCTGAAATCTGTTTCCTGCAATTCTGCCTTGCTTTCAAATCCTCTTCGTTGCCTTCCCTCAATATATTTGTGGACGAGAGTCATCATTTATAAGTCTGCAGGTTTGTGAATTGCAGTGCCCCTGAGCGCCATTTTTCAACTCGCTTTCTTGGGCGCTGGCCGCAAAAGCGCAGGATTGCTTCAGGCCCTATTCTGGTCCCAGGCGGCAGGCTGAGCCTGTGGTTAATTCTTCTTCCTGATGGGAAAATAGAGTGACCTCTGCCTGTCCCAACACCTGGAGCTAGTCTCTCATTGGTTCCCCCTCTTCCCTTTCATCCTCAGGACAAATTGCAAGCTGTACGGAACAGGAGGTTAAAGGTGCTGATTCTCCAAGGAGGGAGATTGCTAGTAAAGCGGCTGGAATGGCGAACCCGAGCACAAGGAGATGAGAAATGAGGTGCGTTTTAGAAACCTTTCCCGATCACACGGTGTACCATCTTCTGGGTTTCTCATGCATGTTTTCGATGTAGGAAGATGCCCTTGAACCTGGAGATTTGGGACCCATGGGATGGGTACCACGCAGTATTACTTTAAAGGGTCTGTGTTTGCTCACCCAACCTCACCAAACCTCTCAGCCCCAAGAGTGTCCACCCTTATGTCTCAATCAGCTGTGGGTCTAGATATGGTCAATCCAGGTGGCATTACAGCCGCTGAACGAATTTTGTAAGAATTTCTCTCTCTTTCACTGTCTTTGTTTCACGGGTTTTTAAAAGTAATTGATTTTTATAATGGGGTTTACCTGCTTTTCATTGCTGTGATTTTGCCGCTTTACACCCACTTGACTCACTTACAGAGAGATATCAATGCATAGGTTTCAAGATTCTTACAAGTCAGATATATTCTTGGGCGGTGAATTTGGGGTGTTGAGTCCAATTCATTGAGGAAGGAGTAGGGCTTGTCTATTACATATTGGGTTTATGGAACGGTATCTGAGATAATTTGAAACCCTTGTTGTATGCATCACCCCACCTCACCTTTCCCGTTAAGCAGCCATAGTGTGTTTTCTAAACGTGTGACTCTATTCTGTTTTGTAATTCAGTTCAAGGGTAGCGGTTTTTACATTCCCTCTATAAGTCATATCTTATGATAAGTGTCTTTTTCTGTGTGACTTATTTCACTTAGAATCGTCGTACCTAAATCCACTCATCATGCTGCTACTAGCCTTATGACGTTGATTTCATGGCTGAGTGATATTCCATTGTACATAAGGACCACCACTTCTTTATCCATTTTTCTCTTTCCTGGGATATTTAAGGTGTAACGAAGTGGAGATTCTTGTCAACAGAGCAGCCCTAAACTTTGGGGTGCCTGTGTCTTGCTGATTTTTAGTTTTCCCAATTTATACGCCCATGAGTGGATGTGCCCTATGCTCCCTAAGCTGAGATTTTTTAGATGTTTCAGGACACACCGTGCACTTCTCCAGAGTGGCTGTTGGCAATTTACATCCCGCCCATCAGCGTAGCCAGGCTCCCGTTTCTCCATGGCCTGTCCTGCATTTCTGGTTTTGACACTTTATTCAGCATAGCCCTTTTGACCGATGGGAAGCGAGACTTCTTTGTAGCGCTGATTTGCCTTTCCAGGTTGCTTGGTTGGCCAAAAAGGGCGTATGCGTTTTTTCCTGAATATATTCAGGAAAAAACGCATACGCCCTTTTTGGCCAAGGGCATCATTGTCGAGGTTTTGCCGCTTTTCCTGTGCTTTAAAGGCGATTCGAAACTCCCTCCTGAAATCTGTTTCCTGCAATTCTGCCTTGCTTTCAAATCCTCTTCGTTGCCTTCCCTCAATATATTTGTGGACGAGAGTCATCATTTATAAGTCTGCAGGTTTGTGAATTGCAGTGCCCCTGAGCGCCATTTTTCAACTCGCTTTCTTGGGCGCTGGCCGCAAAAGCGCAGGATTGCTTCAGGCCCTATTCTGGTCCCAGGCGGCAGGCTGAGCCTGTGGTTAATTCTTCTTCCTGATGGGAAAATAGAGTGACCTCTGCCTCTCCCAACACCTAGAGCTAGTCTCTCATTGGTTCCCCCTCTTCCCTTTCATCCTCAGGACAAATTGCAAGCTGTACGGAACAGGAGGTTAAAGGTGCTGATTCTCCAAGGAGGGAGATTGCTAGTAAAGCGGCTGGAATGGCGAACCCGAGCACAAGGAGCTGAGAAATGAGGTGCGTTTTAGAAACCTTTCCCGATCACACGGTGTACCATCTTCTGGGTTTCTCATGCATGTTTTCGATGTAGGAAGATGCCCTTGAACCTGGAGATTTGGGACCCATGGGATGGGTACCACGCAGTATTACTTTAAAGGGTCTGCGTTTGCTCACCCAACCTCACCAAACCTCTCAGCCCCAAGAGTGTCCACCCTTATGTCTCAATCAGCTGTGGGTCTAGATATGGTCAATCCAGGTGGCATTACAGCCGCTGAACGAATTTTGTAAGAATTTCTCTCTCTTTCACTGTCTTTGTTTCACGGGTTTTTAAAAGTAATTGATTTTTATAATGGGGTTTACCTGCTTTTCACTGCTGTGATTTTGCCGCTTTACACCCACTTGACTCACTTACAGAGAGATATCAATGCATAGGTTTCAAGATTCTTACTAGTCAGATATATTCTTGGGCGGTGAATTGGGGGTGTTGAGTCCAATTCATTGAGGAAGGAGTAGGGCTTGTCTATTACATATTGGGTTTATGGAACGGTATCTGAGATAATTTGAAACCCTTGTTGTATGCATCACCCCACCTCACCTTTCCCGTTAAGCAGCCATAGTGTGTTTTCTAAACGTGTGACTCTATTCTGTTTTGTAATTCAGTTCAAGGGTAGCGGTTTTTACATTCCCTCTATAAGTCATATCTTATGATAAGTGTCTTTTTCTGTGTGACTTATTTCACTTAGAATCGTCGTACCTAAATCCACTCATCATGCTGCTACTAGCCTTATGACGTTGATTTCATGGCTGAGTGATATTCCATTGTACATAAGGACCACAACTTCTTTATCCATTTTTCTCTTTCCTGGGATATTTAAGGTGTAACGAAGTGGAGATTCTTGTCAACAGAGCAGCCCTAAACTTTGGGGTGCCTGTGTCTTGCTGATTTTTAGTTTTCCCAATTTATACGCCCATGAGTGGATGTGCCCTATGCTCCCTAGGCTGAGTTTTTTAGATGTTTCAGGACACACCGTGCACTTCTCCAGAGTGGCTGTTGGCAATTTACATCCCGCCCATCAGCGTAGCCAGGCTCCCGTTTCTCCATGGCCTGTCCTGCATTTCTGGTTTTGACACTTTATTCAGCATGGCCCTTTTGACCGATGGGAAGCGAGACTTCTTTGTAACGCTGATTTGCCTTTCCAGGTTGCTTGGTTGGCCAAAAAGGGCGTATGCGTTTTTTCCTGAATATATTCAGGAAAAAACGCATAGGCCCTTTTTGGCCAAGGGCATCATTGTCGAGGTTTTGCCGCTTTTCCTGTGCTTTAAAGGCGATTCGAATCTCCCTCCTGAAATCTGTTTCCTGCAATTCTGCCTTGCTTTCAAATCCTCTTCGTTGCCTTCCCTCAATATATTTGTGGACGAGAGTCATCATTTATAAGTCTGCAGGTTTGTGAATTGCAGTGCCCCTGAGCGCCATTTTTCAACTCGCTTTCTTGGGCGCTGGCCGCAAAAGCGCAGGATTGCTTCAGGCCCTATTCTGGTCCCAGGCGGCAGGCTGAGCCTGTGGTTAATTCTTCTTCCTGATGGGAAAATAGAGTGACCTCTGCCTCTCCCAACACCTAGAGCTAGTCTCTCATTGGTTCCCCCTCTTCCCTTTCATCCTCAGGACAAATTGCAAGCTGTACGGAACAGGAGGTTAAAGGTGCTGATTCTCCAAGGAGGGAGATTGCTAGTAAAGCGGCTGGAATGGCGAACCCGAGCACAAGGAGCTGAGAAATGAGGTGCGTTTTAGAAACCTTTCCCGATCACACGGTGTACCATCTTCTGGGTTTCTCATGCATGTTTTCGATGTAGGAAGATGCCCTTGAACCTGGAGATTTGGGACCCATGGGATGGGTACCACGCAGTATTACTTTAAAGGGTCTGCGTTTGCTCACCCAACCTCACCAAACCTCTCAGCCCCAAGAGTGTCCACCCTTATGTCTCAATCAGCTGTGGGTCTAGATATGGTCAATCCAGGTGGCATTACAGCCGCTGAAAGAATTTTGTAAGAATTTCTCTCTCTTTCACTGTCTTTGTTTCACGGGTTTTTAAAAGTAATTGATTTTTATAATGGGGTTTACCTGCTTTTCACTGCTGTGATTTTGCCGCTTTACACCCACTTGACTCACTTTCAGAGAGATATCAATGCATAGGTTTCAAGATTCTTACTAGTCAGATATATTCTTGGGCGGTGAATAGGGGGTGCTGAGTCCAATTCCTTGAGCAAATAGTAGGGCTTGTCTATTACATATTGGGTTTATGGAACGGTATCTGAGCTAATTTGAAACCCTTGTTGTATGCATCACCCCACCTCACCTTTCCCGTTAAGCAGCCATAATGTGTTTTCTAAACGTGTGACTCTATTCTGTTTTGTAATTCAGTTCAAGGGTAGCGGTTTTTACATTCCCTCTATAAGTCATATCTTATGATAAGTGTCTTTTTCTGTGTGACTTATTTCACTTAGAATCGTCGTACCTAAATCCACTCATCATGCTGCTACTAGCCTTATGACGTTGATTTCATGGCTGAGTGATATTCCATTGTACATAAGGACCACCACTTCTTTATCCATTTTTCTCTTTCCTGGGATATTTAAGGTGTAACGAAGTGGAGATTCTTGTCAACAGAGCAGCCCTAAACTTTGGGGTGCCTGTGTCTTGCTGATTTTTAGTTTTCTCAATTTATACGCCCATGAGTGGATGTGCCCTATGCTCCCTAAGCTGAGTTTTTTAGATGTTTCAGGACACACCGTGCACTTCTCCAGAGTGGCTGTTGGCAATTTACATCCCGCCCATCAGCGTAGCCAGGCTCCCGTTTCTCCATGGCCTGTCCTGCATTTCTGGGTTTGACACTTTATTCAGCATGGCCCTTTTGACCGATGGGAAGCGAGACTTCTTTGTAGCGCTGATTTGCCTTTTCAGGTTGCTTGGTTGGCCAAAAAGGGCGTATGCGTTTTTTCCTGAATATATTCAGGAAAAAACGCATACGCCCTTTTTGGCCAAGGGCATCATTGTCGAGGTTTTGCCGCTTTTCCTGTGCTTTAAAGGCGATTCGAATCTCCCTCCTGAAATCTGTTTCCTGCAATTCTGCCTTGCTTTCAAATCCTCTTCGTTGCCTTCCCTCAATATATTTGTGGACGAGAGTCATCATTTATAAGTCTGCAGGTTTGTGAATTGCAGTGCCCCTGAGCTCCATTTTTCAACTCGCTTTCTTGGGCGCTGGCCGCAAAAGCGCAGGATTGCTTCAGGCCCTATTCTGGTCCCAGGCGGCAGGCTGAGCCTGTGGTTAATTCTTCTTCCTGATGGGAAAATAGAGTGACCTCTGCCTGTCCCAACACCTGGAGCTAGTCTCTCATTGGTTCCCCCTCTTCCCTTTCATCCTCAGGACAAATTGCAAGCTGTACGGAACAGGAGGTTAAAGGTGCTGATTCTCCAAGGAGGGAGATTGCTAGTAAAGCGGCTGGAATGGCGAACCCGAGCACAAGGAGCTGAGAAATGAGGTGCGTTTTAGAAACCTTTCCCGATCACACGGTGTACCATCTTCTGGGTTTCTCATGCATGTTTTCGATGTAGGAAGATGCCCTTGAACCTGGAGATTTGGGACCCATGGGATGGGTACCACGCAGTATTACTTTAAAGGGTCTGCGTTTGCTCACCCAACCTCACCAAACCTCTCAGCCCCAAGAGTGTCCACCCTTATGTCTCAATCAGCTGTGGGTCTAGATATGGTCAATCCAGGTGGCATTACAGCCGCTGAAAGAATTTTGTAAGAATTTCTCTCTCTTTCACTGTCTTTGTTTCACGGGTTTTTAAAAGTAATTGATTTTTATAATGGGGTTTACCTGCTTTTCACTGCTGTGATTTTGCCGCTTTACACCCACTTGACTCACTTTCAGAGAGATATCAATGCATAGGTTTCAAGATTCTTACTAGTCAGATATATTCTTGGGCGGTGAATAGGGGGTGCTGAGTCCAATTCCTTGAGCAAATAGTAGGGCTTGTCTATTACATATTGGGTTTATGGAACGGTATCTGAGCTAATTTGAAACCCTTGTTGTATGCATCACCCCACCTCACCTTTCCCGTTAAGCAGCCATAATGTGTTTTCTAAACGTGTGACTCTATTCTGTTTTGTAATTCAGTTCAAGGGTAGCGGTTTTTACATTCCCTCTATAAGTCATATCTTATGATAAGTGTCTTTTTCTGTGTGACTTATTTCACTTAGAATCGTCGTACCTAAATCCACTCATCATGCTGCTACTAGCCTTATGACGTTGATTTCATGGCTGAGTGATATTCCATTGTACATAAGGACCACCACTTCTTTATCCATTTTTCTCTTTCCTGGGATATTTAAGGTGTAACGAAGTGGAGATTCTTGTCAACAGAGCAGCCCTAAACTTTGGGGTGCCTGTGTCTTGCTGATTTTTAGTTTTCTCAATTTATACGCCCATGAGTGGATGTGCCCTATGCTCCCTAAGCTGAGTTTTTTAGATGTTTCAGGACACACCGTGCACTTCTCCAGAGTGGCTGTTGGCAATTTACATCCCGCCCATTAGCGTAGCCAGGCTCCCGTTTCTCCATGGCCTGTCCTGCATTTCTGGTTTTGACACTTTATTCAGCATGGCCCTTTTGACCGATGGGAAGCGAGACTTCTTTGTAGCGCTGATTTGCCTTTCCAGGTTGCTTGGTTGGCCAAAAAGGGCGTATGCGTTTTTTCCTGAATATATTCAGGAAAAAACGCATACGCCCTTTTTGGCCAAGGGCATCATTGTCGAGGTTTTGCCGCTTTTCCTGTGCTTTAAAGGCGATTCGAATCTCCCTCCTGAAATCTGTTTCCTGCAATTCTGCCTTGCTTTCAAATCCTCTTCGTTGCCTTCCCTCAATATATTTGTGGACGAGAGTCATCATTTATAAGTCTGCAGGTTTGTGAATTGCAGTGCCCCTGAGCGCCATTTTTCAACTCGCTTTCTTGGGCGCTGGCCGCAAAAGCGCAGGATTGCTTCAGGCCCTATTCTGGTCCCAGGCGGCAGGCTGAGCCTGTGGTTAATTCTTCTTCCTGATGGGAAAATAGAGTGACCTCTGCCTGTCCCAACACCTGGAGCTAGTCTCTCATTGGTTCCCCCTCTTCCCTTTCATCCTCAGGACAAATTGCAAGCTGTACGGAACAGGAGGTTAAAGGTGCTGATTCTCCAAGGAGGGAGATTGCTAGTAAAGCGGCTGGAATGGCGAACCCGAGCACAAGGAGATGAGAAATGAGGTGCGTTTTAGAAACCTTTCCCGATCACACGGTGTACCATCTTCTGGGTTTCTCATGCATGTTTTCGATGTAGGAAGATGCCCTTGAACCTGGAGATTTGGGACCCATGGGATGGGTACCACGCAGTATTACTTTAAAGGGTCTGTGTTTGCTCACCCAACCTCACCAAACCTCTCAGCCCCAAGAGTGTCCACCCTTATGTCTCAATCAGCTGTGGGTCTAGATATGGTCAATCCAGGTGGCATTACAGCCGCTGAACGAATTTTGTAAGAATTTCTCTCTCTTTCACTGTCTTTGTTTCACGGGTTTTTAAAAGTAATTGATTTTTATAATGGGGTTTACCTGCTTTTCATTGCTGTGATTTTGCCGCTTTACACCCACTTGACTCACTTACAGAGAGATATCAATGCATAGGTTTCAAGATTCTTACAAGTCAGATATATTCTTGGGCGGTGAATTTGGGGTGTTGAGTCCAATTCATTGAGGAAGGAGTAGGGCTTGTCTATTACATATTGGGTTTATGGAACGGTATCTGAGATAATTTGAAACCCTTGTTGTATGCATCACCCCACCTCACCTTTCCCGTTAAGCAGCCATAGTGTGTTTTCTAAACGTGTGACTCTATTCTGTTTTGTAATTCAGTTCAAGGGTAGCGGTTTTTACATTCCCTCTATAAGTCATATCTTATGATAAGTGTCTTTTTCTGTGTGACTTATTTCACTTAGAATCGTCGTACGTAAATCCACTCATCATGCTGCTACTAGCCTTATGACGTTGATTTCATGGCTGAGTGATATTCCATTGTACATAAGGACCACCACTTCTTTATCCATTTTTCTCTTTCCTGGGATATTTAAGGTGTAACGAAGTGGAGATTCTTGTCAACAGAGCAGCCCTAAACTTTGGGGTGCCTGTGTCTTGCTGATTTTTAGTTTTCCCAATTTATACGCCCATGAGTGGATGTGCCCTATGCTCCCTAAGCTGAGATTTTTTAGATGTTTCAGGACACACCGTGCACTTCTCCAGAGTGGCTGTTGGCAATTTACATCCCGCCCATCAGCGTAGCCAGGCTCCCGTTTCTCCATGGCCTGTCCTGCATTTCTGGTTTTGACACTTTATTCAGCATAGCCCTTTTGACCGATGGGAAGCGAGACTTCTTTGTAGCGCTGATTTGCCTTTCCAGGTTGCTTGGTTGGCCAAAAAGGGCGTATGCGTTTTTTCCTGAATATATTCAGGAAAAAACGCATACGCCCTTTTTGGCCAAGGGCATCATTGTCGAGGTTTTGCCGCTTTTCCTGTGCTTTAAAGGCGATTCGAAACTCCCTCCTGAAATCTGTTTCCTGCAATTCTGCCTTGCTTTCAAATCCTCTTCGTTGCCTTCCCTCAATATATTTGTGGACGAGAGTCATCATTTATAAGTCTGCAGGTTTGTGAATTGCAGTGCCCCTGAGCGCCATTTTTCAACTCGCTTTCTTGGGCGCTGGCCGCAAAAGCGCAGGATTGCTTCAGGCCCTATTCTGGTCCCAGGCGGCAGGCTGAGCCTGTGGTTAATTCTTCTTCCTGATGGGAAAATAGAGTGACCTCTGCCTCTCCCAACACCTAGAGCTAGTCTCTCATTGGTTCCCCCTCTTCCCTTTCATCCTCAGGACAAATTGCAAGCTGTACGGAACAGGAGGTTAAAGGTGCTGATTCTCCAAGGAGGGAGATTGCTAGTAAAGCGGCTGGAATGGCGAACCCGAGCACAAGGAGCTGAGAAATGAGGTGCGTTTTAGAAACCTTTCCCGATCACACGGTGTACCATCTTCTGGGTTTCTCATGCATGTTTTCGATGTAGGAAGATGCCCTTGAACCTGGAGATTTGGGACCCATGGGATGGGTACCACGCAGTATTACTTTAAAGGGTCTGCGTTTGCTCACCCAACCTCACCAAACCTCTCAGCCCCAAGAGTGTCCACCCTTATGTCTCAATCAGCTGTGGGTCTAGATATGGTCAATCCAGGTGGCATTACAGCCGCTGAACGAATTTTGTAAGAATTTCTCTCTCTTTCACTGTCTTTGTTTCACGGGTTTTTAAAAGTAATTGATTTTTATAATGGGGTTTACCTGCTTTTCACTGCTGTGATTTTGCCGCTTTACACCCACTTGACTCACTTACAGAGAGATATCAATGCATAGGTTTCAAGATTCTTACTAGTCAGATATATTCTTGGGCGGTGAATTGGGGGTGTTGAGTCCAATTCATTGAGGAAGGAGTAGGGCTTGTCTATTACATATTGGGTTTATGGAACGGTATCTGAGATAATTTGAAACCCTTGTTGTATGCATCACCCCACCTCACCTTTCCCGTTAAGCAGCCATAGTGTGTTTTCTAAACGTGTGACTCTATTCTGTTTTGTAATTCAGTTCAAGGGTAGCGGTTTTTACATTCCCTCTATAAGTCATATCTTATGATAAGTGTCTTTTTCTGTGTGACTTATTTCACTTAGAATCGTCGTACCTAAATCCACTCATCATGCTGCTACTAGCCTTATGACGTTGATTTCATGGCTGAGTGATATTCCATTGTACATAAGGACCACAACTTCTTTATCCATTTTTCTCTTTCCTGGGATATTTAAGGTGTAACGAAGTGGAGATTCTTGTCAACAGAGCAGCCCTAAACTTTGGGGTGCCTGTGTCTTGCTGATTTTTAGTTTTCCCAATTTATACGCCCATGAGTGGATGTGCCCTATGCTCCCTAAGCTGAGTTTTTTAGATGTTTCAGGACACACCGTGCACTTCTCCAGAGTGGCTGTTGGCAATTTACATCCCGCCCATCAGCGTAGCCAGGCTCCCGTTTCTCCATGGCCTGTCCTGCATTTCTGGTTTTGACACTTTATTCAGCATGGCCCTTTTGACCGATGGGAAGCGAGACTTCTTTGTAACGCTGATTTGCCTTTCCAGGTTGCTTGGTTGGCCAAAAAGGGCGTATGCGTTTTTTCCTGAATATATTCAGGAAAAAACGCATAGGCCCTTTTTGGCCAAGGGCATCATTGTCGAGGTTTTGCCGCTTTTCCTGTGCTTTAAAGGCGATTCGAATCTCCCTCCTGAAATCTGTTTCCTGCAATTCTGCCTTGCTTTCAAATCCTCTTCGTTGCCTTCCCTCAATATATTTGTGGACGAGAGTCATCATTTATAAGTCTGCAGGTTTGTGAATTGCAGTGCCCCTGAGCGCCATTTTTCAACTCGCTTTCTTGGGCGCTGGCCGCAAAAGCGCAGGATTGCTTCAGGCCCTATTCTGGTCCCAGGCGGCAGGCTGAGCCTGTGGTTAATTCTTCTTCCTGATGGGAAAATAGAGTGACCTCTGCCTCTCCCAACACCTAGAGCTAGTCTCTCATTGGTTCCCCCTCTTCCCTTTCATCCTCAGGACAAATTGCAAGCTGTACGGAACAGGAGGTTAAAGGTGCTGATTCTCCAAGGAGGGAGATTGCTAGTAAAGCGGCTGGAATGGCGAACCCGAGCACAAGGAGCTGAGAAATGAGGTGCGTTTTAGAAACCTTTCCCGATCACACGGTGTACCATCTTCTGGGTTTCTCATGCATGTTTTCGATGTAGGAAGATGCCCTTGAACCTGGAGATTTGGGACCCATGGGATGGGTACCACGCAGTATTACTTTAAAGGGTCTGCGTTTGCTCACCCAACCTCACCAAACCTCTCAGCCCCAAGAGTGTCCACCCTTATGTCTCAATCAGCTGTGGGTCTAGATATGGTCAATCCAGGTGGCATTACAGCCGCTGAAAGAATTTTGTAAGAATTTCTCTCTCTTTCACTGTCTTTGTTTCACGGGTTTTTAAAAGTAATTGATTTTTATAATGGGGTTTACCTGCTTTTCACTGCTGTGATTTTGCCGCTTTACACCCACTTGACTCACTTTCAGAGAGATATCAATGCATAGGTTTCAAGATTCTTACTAGTCAGATATATTCTTGGGCGGTGAATAGGGGGTGCTGAGTCCAATTCCTTGAGCAAATAGTAGGGCTTGTCTATTACATATTGGGTTTATGGAACGGTATCTGAGCTAATTTGAAACCCTTGTTGTATGCATCACCCCACCTCACCTTTCCCGTTAAGCAGCCATAATGTGTTTTCTAAACGTGTGACTCTATTCTGTTTTGTAATTCAGTTCAAGGGTAGCGGTTTTTACATTCCCTCTATAAGTCATATCTTATGATAAGTGTCTTTTTCTGTGTGACTTATTTCACTTAGAATCGTCGTACCTAAATCCACTCATCATGCTGCTACTAGCCTTATGACGTTGATTTCATGGCTGAGTGATATTCCATTGTACATAAGGACCACCACTTCTTTATCCATTTTTCTCTTTCCTGGGATATTTAAGGTGTAACGAAGTGGAGATTCTTGTCAACAGAGCAGCCCTAAACTTTGGGGTGCCTGTGTCTTGCTGATTTTTAGTTTTCTCAATTTATACGCCCATGAGTGGATGTGCCCTATGCTCCCTAAGCTGAGTTTTTTAGATGTTTCAGGACACACCGTGCACTTCTCCAGAGTGGCTGTTGGCAATTTACATCCCGCCCATCAGCGTAGCCAGGCTCCCGTTTCTCCATGGCCTGTCCTGCATTTCTGGTTTTGACACTTTATTCAGCATGGCCCTTTTGACCGATGGGAAGCGAGACTTCTTTGTAGCGCTGATTTGCCTTTCCAGGTTGCTTGGTTGGCCAAAAAGGGCGTATGCGTTTTTTCCTGAATATATTCAGGAAAAAACGCATACGCCCTTTTTGGCCAAGGGCATCATTGTCGAGGTTTTGCCGCTTTTCCTGTGCTTTAAAGGCGATTCGAATCTCCCTCCTGAAATCTGTTTCCTGCAATTCTGCCTTGCTTTCAAATCCTCTTCGTTGCCTTCCCTCAATATATTTGTGGACGGGAGTCATCATTTATAAGTCTGCAGGTTTGTGAATTGCAGTGCCCCTGAGCGCCATTTTTCAACTCGCTTTCTTGGGCGCTGGCCGCAAAAGCGCAGGATTGCTTCAGGCCCTATTCTGGTCCCAGGCGGCAGGCTGAGCCTGTGGTTAATTCTTCTTCCTGATGGGAAAATAGAGTGACCTCTGCCTCTCCCAACACCTAGAGCTAGTCTCTCATTGGTTCCCCCTCTTCCCTTTCATCCTCAGGACAAATTGCAAGCTGTACGGAACAGGAGGTTAAAGGTGCTGATTCTCCAAGGAGGGAGATTGCTAGTAAAGCGGCTGGAATGGCGAACCCGAGCACAAGGAGCTGAGAAATGAGGTGCGTTTTAGAAACCTTTCCCGATCACACGGTGTACCATCTTCTGGGTTTCTCATGCATGTTTTCGATGTAGGAAGATGCCCTTGAACCTGGAGATTTGGGACCCATGGGATGGGTACCACGCAGTATTACTTTAAAGGGTCTGCGTTTGCTCACCCAACCTCACCAAACCTCTCAGCCCCAAGAGTGTCCACCCTTATGTCTCAATCAGCTGTGGGTCTAGATATGGTCAATCCAGGTGGCATTACAGCCGCTGAAAGAATTTTGTAAGAATTTCTCTCTCTTTCACTGTCTTTGTTTCACGGGTTTTTAAAAGTAATTGATTTTTATAATGGGGTTTACCTGCTTTTCACTGCTGTGATTTTGCCGCTTTACACCCACTTGACTCACTTTCAGAGAGATATCAATGCATAGGTTTCAAGATTCTTACTAGTCAGATATATTCTTGGGCGGTGAATAGGGGGTGCTGAGTCCAATTCCTTGAGCAAATAGTAGGGCTTGTCTATTACATATTGGGTTTATGGAACGGTATCTGAGCTAATTTGAAACCCTTGTTGTATGCATCACCCCACCTCACCTTTCCCGTTAAGCAGCCATAATGTGTTTTCTAAACGTGTGACTCTATTCTGTTTTGTAATTCAGTTCAAGGGTAGCGGTTTTTACATTCCCTCTATAAGTCATATCTTATGATAAGTGTCTTTTTCTGTGTGACTTATTTCACTTAGAATCGTCGTACCTAAATCCACTCATCATGCTGCTACTAGCCTTATGACGTTGATTTCATGGCTGAGTGATATTCCATTGTACATAAGGACCACCACTTCTTTATCCATTTTTCTCTTTCCTGGGATATTTAAGGTGTAACGAAGTGGAGATTCTTGTCAACAGAGCAGCCCTAAACTTTGGGGTGCCTGTGTCTTGCTGATTTTTAGTTTTCTCAATTTATACGCCCATGAGTGGATGTGCCCTATGCTCCCTAAGCTGAGTTTTTTAGATGTTTCAGGACACACCGTGCACTTCTCCAGAGTGGCTGTTGGCAATTTACATCCCGCCCATCAGCGTAGCCAGGCTCCCGTTTCTCCATGGCCTGTCCTGCATTTCTGGTTTTGACACTTTATTCAGCATGGCCCTTTTGACCGATGGGAAGCGAGACTTCTTTGTAGCGCTGATTTGCCTTTCCAGGTTGCTTGGTTGGCCAAAAAGGGCGTATGCGTTTTTTCCTGAATATATTCAGGAAAAAACGCATAGGCCCTTTTTGGCCAAGGGCATCATTGTCGAGGTTTTGCCGCTTTTCCTGTGCTTTAAAGGCGATTCGAATCTCCCTCCTGAAATCTGTTTCCTGCAATTCTGCCTTGCTTTCAAATCCTCTTCGTTGCCTTCCCTCAATATATTTGTGGACGAGAGTCATCATTTATAAGTCTGCAGGTTTGTGAATTGCAGTGCCCCTGAGCGCCATTTTTCAA